>NW_026067911.1:5851299-6043284 GCF_014885135.2 Alexandromys fortis
TGGTCCTTGGACTTCTCACAGGGCAGGGAACCCTGATTGCTCTTTGGGCTGACGAGGGAGGGGGACTTGATTGGGGGAGGGAGAGGGAAAGGGGAGGCAGCGGTGGGGAAGAGACAGAAATCTTTAATAAATAAATAAAGAAAGTAGGTTATTAATATAAATGTTTTTGTCAATAATTTGGCATATTGAAAATGATATATATATATACACAAGGAGAAAAATATATATTCTCTACTTTCAATAGTTTTTAAATTTTTGAACTTTATTAGAAAAAATCCATAATTAACCACATCCAAAGACCAAACAATGAACTTCTAGACACAGAAGCCAATAGTTTTCATTTTTAATATGTTGTCTATCTGAAAACCATATTCTGTGAAGACCTTTCTAAACTCTCCAGGAACAAGTTAGTTCTTCTGTCTTCTCCCGTGTCAACTGGTGGATTTGAGACAGAATAACTTCAAACCTCTGAGCACACCTGAAGTTGTTTCCTCTGGGAAACCCTGGCCTTTGGAGAGTCCCCGGACTCACTCCATGAGGGGCTGGATCATCTGCTACTTAGACAAGAAAACCAGCTGCTGTCCTCTTCTTTCTTTCTAGTTTTGCCACTTCCATAATTCAATGATTACACCACATACAAGAGTTTAACTTACAACACGGAAAAGAGCCATATGCTCATCCTTGATTTATCGTTTTATAGACATCTACAAGCTGTAGAAGAGGCAAGCTCAGAGGATGGAGTATTCTCAAAGGCAGGAAAGGAGAAACAAACAAGGCAGAAGGCAAACATTCAGTTTCCCCCTTTTCCTGATCCTTGCTGATTTATCTTACAATAACAACAAGGGCAGGTATGGAAGGGCACACCTTTGATCCCAGCACTTGGGAAGCAGAGATGTGGATCTCTGTGAGTTTGAGGGAGTCCTGGTCTCCATAGCAAGTTCTGGTCTATACAGAATGATATGATAATGCCATGTTGAGAAAAAAATAAAGTAATAAATAAGAAAGAATATAGATAGCCTCTTGTGAAACCAAACAGAACTCTACAAGTCAGTTAGGTAATCTTTAGCTGAACGATAGACCATTCCTGGCTTGTCTTTTGTGAAATAGGATCTCAAACTTCTTACAAAGCTAAGCATAATTCCAGCACTCAGGAGGCGAGGCAGGTGGATCTTTGTGAGTTCAAGGCCAGCCTGGTCTAACAAGAGCAAGTTCCAGGATAGGCTCCAAAACTACAGAGACACCCTGTCTCAGAAAAAAAAAAAAAAAAAAAAAAAAAAAAAGCAAAGGATGACCTTGAATTTCTGATTCTTCTGCCTCTACCTCCTGAGTGCTGCAATTTTGGCAATCTGGGGCTAGTACCACAACATCAGGTTTATGTAGCACTAGGTTTCAAGTCTGAGGGCTCGTGCACGTTAGGCAACACACTCTACCAATTATTTATGCAATGAATTATTTACTGACTACTTTATTCCGCATACTGTGATTAAATGATTGCTAAATTCAAATTATCTGCCGCCTTCTCTTCTACCCTTGTCCTTCGACTCGTGAGGACCAGAAGTACTGAAGACACGGAGTGGGGAAAGGGCTGACAACAGTGGTCTGTACCGAAATGCTCCATTCTGGGGACCTGCATCCGGGACTGGGGACAGGGAAGCAGAAAGAGCCTCTTCCTGCCCTATCTATTTTCTAAAAAATTCCCAAAGATCCCAACACATCTGCCTGAAGTAAGAAAGAAATTACCAAATGAAAAATATTACCTCGCTGTCAACTTAACATAGGATACTTAAAGCAGGAATTGGTAAAGAAGCCTTAGTCCTGAGGACTCCACAATGACTTGCTGGATAACGAAAAGATGTAAAACTCCAAAGGACATCACCTGTAAAACTCGGAGCACCCTGTCCTGGCAGGCCAACACTGGAGTCATGCGGGATAACCTTTCCACGGGAAGGCAGATGACGTCATTGATCTTGTCCCCAGAGAGGTAATAATGTTGGTCTTTGCAATCACAGTAATGATTATAGATGTAGCTCGCACTGAGAAAGAGGTCAGAGCCAGATATGTACCTGAGGATGTTCAAACAGTAATTTAGGATGTTTGTACTTAAAAGCACAGGGAGCTGATTTTCTTTCAGAGGTGAAGAGTTTACTTACATTATATAGTGTTTTTTTTTTTGCATTTTCCCCCATTTAATTTCTATCCCCCCCCCTTCCCCCCCCCCCCCCCCCCCCCCCCCCCCCCGCGCCACACTTAATTTCTGTCCCTGCCCCCTTTAAAGATGGGGTCTTCTAGGCTGTCCTGATCTCACTCTAACAGCTGAGAATGACCGTGGAATCATGATATCCTGCCTGTGCCTCCTAAGTGTGGGGTCAGGTGCAAACCACGCAGCTTTAATTTCTAGTCATTGATGTAACACTTCTGATTCTGAAAGCTGAAAATGAGGATTGTAAATTGGGCTTCTTGTATAAAAGCTCAGAAAAAAGGAAGAACAGGTGTGTGAATTTGTCCATTTTAAAGAACAGGATCAAGTCGGGTGGTGGTGGCGCACACCTTTAATCCCAGCACTCCGGAGGCAGAAGCAGGCAGATCTCTGTGAGTTCAAGGCCAGCCTGGTCTACAGAACGAGTTCCAGGATGGGCTCCAAAGCTACAGAGACACCAATATTAAAAGAGAAACTTTTTAAATGTGTACCATGTGCCAACTGCTGTCCTAACTGATACACCCAAATTAGCACATTAGCACTCATGAGCCTATGTAGAATGCTATTATCCCTTTTATAAATGAACAGCAAAATGTTAGCAGGACTCACAGACTAGAGCTTGGGAAATTTCAGCTCCAGCGTCAACCTCACCCTAATGTGCTAGAAAAGAACTCCGAAAGGGAACTGACTTTAAATCATGAATGAGGATTAGAACGTTATCTTGAAAATAGGTTCATTCATATTTGTTTTAACAAAGTTTAGCTAATAATCACAGCGAGTTTCAAATTCTTCATCTACAAGGGCGTTTCAAACAGATTATATTTTTGTTAAACTACTTGAAATTATTTTCACTTGTTGCTGTTGAATTCTTGTGTCATTTCACCAAACCGAGTTTTAAAAGTCCTTCCGAGCCCAGAGAAATGCTGTGCATTGCGAGGAATGACACACGGCATCTGTCTACTATCAAGAGATGGCATGAAAAAAAAAAAAAAAAGAGATGGCATGAACCAGCAGTTTCCACACTGGTCCTCTGTCTACACGTTTAACTCGGCTGCGTCACAGCAAAGGAAGAAGTGTAAAAGCCACCCCTAGTTACCCTCATTACCAAATGGGAGGTATCTACTGTTAGGCTTCCCAAGAAGTCTTGGGATAGCAGGGTTAGCCTGATTAGAAGTCAGACGGTGGTGGTGCACACCTTTACTCCTAGCCCTTGGGAAGCAGAAACTGTATTTGAGGCCAGCCTGGTCTATAAAGTGAATTCTAGGACAGCCACAGCTACATAGACAAATCTTGTCTCAAAATGGGGGGGGGGGCACTCCCATGGCTCACAAAAACTAAAATTTCAGTGCTGACAATGGCTCAGAGGGTAAGGAGCTTGCCAGGCAACCCTGATGATCTGAATTCTCTCCTGAGATCTCTCCTCGGTTTCACATAGGAGACTGACTCTACGACATTGACCTCTGACCTCTACCCATTGACCATAGCACATGCATGCCCCCCCCACACCTCATTCATATAGACCATAGCACATGCATACACACACACAACTCATTCATATAGACCATAACACATGCATACACACACACCTCATTCATATAGACCATAGCACATGCCCACACACACCTAATTCATATAGACCATAGCACATGCATACACACACACCTAATTCATATAGACCATAGCACATGCATACACACACACCTCATTCATATAGACCATAGCACATGCATACACACACACACAGCTCATTCATATAGACCATAGCACATGCATACACACACACACAGCTCATTCATATAGACCATAGCACATGCATACACACACACCTCATTCATATAGACCATAGCACATGCATACACATACACACCTCATTCATACACTTTCTCCCTACTCCCCACCTCTCAATAAATAGAAAAAAAATCTAAAATTTTAATTGTGAGCTAGGAAGTCACTTATTTTTAACTTAGTTTTACCCAATTCACTAGAAATTACAACCATTAGCGGTCACCAACTTTAACAGCCAGGCTTTTGTTCTGTTTTGCCTTCTGGTTTTTAAGACCAGGTCTTACTCTCTAGCCCAAACTGATCTTGAACTCGTTATACAGCCCAGACTGGCCTCAAATTCACTACAATCCTTCTGCCTCAGTCTCTCAAGTGCGGGGATTACAGACAGGAGGCACCACATCAAGTTCTGCTCAGCCTGTTAACGTACTATCGCTACCTCCCAACGAGAACGACCGAGGACACCTGAGGAACCGGAGCCGGTGTCTCTGCAGAGGTTTTAGGTTCTGACTTCTTACATATACCTTGATCATGATCGTGGCTGAACCAACCAGGCCGCGAGAACTGAATGTATTCAACAATGTTACGCTTCAAAATAACTGGAAGAGAGGATTTCAAACGTTCCCAACAACACGTTACGTCAGTGACACACGTGCTAAGTGCCTTGATCTGACACCACACATCGTGAACGTGTATCGACTATCACTGTGACTTATAAATGAACACAATTACTAGGTATCCATTAAAAACATAAACCACATTTTAAGAAATGCCCCATAAACAAAAAGTGAGTGTGAGTGCCTACACACACACACACACACACACACACATACACACACACAGAGCAAAGTTAAAAACACTGAAAACATTACAACAGCCAATCAGCTTTGCATTGAGTCTAGGTTCTGACTAAGGAAGTGCCTGTAGCCAGTTTGATTTTCCAGGAAACCATCGGTATATACTAATTTAATCACATGTTTTACACCAACCCGATGTGTTACAGGTACAACATATGTAAACTTGAAAGAGAATAGAACATACATGGCTTTAATGGTTTCAGTGAGGTTTGTTTCAAAGGTGAGAAACTGTTTTCCTCTCTTTGTGAAGCCTCTAATCTCAGAGCCTGCAGCCAGGAAAATTTTCTCCTGGGGCGTGTTGAGAACCCCTCCTAGTTCCAGCCTCGAAATCTTCTGCCCCGGTAAAGTCTTGAACACTGGCTGCAAAAATGAAGTAGGAAAAAGTTGTGTACAGTTGTCTTATTGTAAAAATTTTCCTTGACTATAAAAGCTATGATTTTTAGAGCTATACAATATTTATTTGTTTGTTTGTTTGTTTATTTATTTATTTATTTATTTATTTATTATGTATACAATATTCTGTCTGTGTGTATGTCTGCAGGCCAGAAGAGGGCACCAGACCTCATTACAGGTGGTTGTCAGCCACCATGTGGTTGCCGGGAATTGAACTCAGGACCTTTGGAAGAGTAGGCAATGCTCTTAACCGCTGAGCCATCTCTCCAGCCCCTAGTTACACAATCTTACAGTTTACTTTCCATTCCCATGTTTTCAGAAAATGTTAACCTAGGAGTACTGAGCAAGGAGTGTGTCTATCTTTCGGAGAAACTGCTGTCACAAGCAGCTCCACTCACCACGGCCTCTCCTTTCTTCATGCCGAAGCACAGCACGACCCCATCTTGATCTCCAACAACCACCTGGAAGAGAAGGATTCTGGGTGAACACCGTCATGGTGGAGAGTTCGCCAGTGCCTTCAGATGACACAGTGCGGGAACACCCACTCATCTGAGGAAACCGCCTCAGATTTAAAGAGAGCATCAAAAGAGATAGTCACCTCAAAAGGCTACTTAAACTTTATTTTCAACTATGTATCCATGTAAACTGATTTAATGAGGCTTTTTTTTTTTTTTTTTTGGTTTTTCGAGACAGGGTTTCTCTGTGGCTTTGGAGCCTGTCCTGGAACTAGCTCTTGTAGACCAGGCTGGTCTCGAACTCACAGAGATCCACCTGCCTCTGCCTCCCGAGTGCTGGGATTAAAGGCGTGCGCCACCACCGCCCGGCGAGGCTTTTTCTATGTATTGCAACCGAAGCAAAACATCCCAACAGAGGATACTGAAAAGATAATCGAAACCATCGACCTTTGCCCTTGACACACACTCAAGCATTTGCAAAAATATAACATAATATCACGATCATCTCTAAATTCTTTTATTTTGACAATATATGCAATTTTAATGAAAACATGGTTTTCATGTAAACATGATGAGTTTGATTTTCTTTTTCTTTTTTGGAGACAGGGTGTGTGTGTGTGTGTGTGTGTGTGTGTGTGTAACAGGGTTTTTCTGTGTAACAGTCCTAGCTATCCTGGAACTTGCTCTGTAGACCAGGCTGGCCTTGAACTCACAGAGAGCCACCTGCTTCTGCCACCTGAGAGAGTGTTGGGAATTAAAGGCCTGGGCCACTACCACCCAACTGAGTTTGATTTTTTTTAATTTTTAAAATAGTTCTTAGATTTAAATTTAATATCATAGGTACTGATATTACATAAATAAGTTCTTTTAGATTCTCAACAATTTAAATGAGTAAATTTTTTGAGACATGCTGTTTTATAAAATATAATAAACAATAATTAGAAATCAGTTAATTCTCTTGAAGTGCTGTTTAAATGTCAGATTTCTCTCACATATTTAAATCCCTTATTTGCAGAAATTGCCCTCATTCAAAATCACTTTAAAAACATAGCCAAAGGTCAAATGATGTATTTAAGTACATTTACCAGGGGGGAGGGCTCTAAATTCATCCTGATAAATGTTAATGCACCAAGATAGTACATTTACTTTGTAACTATTAAAATATCCTACTAATCTACAAGAAATTGGTTTATGTCTATAAGAAACCAAGTTAATACACAGTTCAACATTAAAAACAATAACTCAAACAGTAAGAGAAAATTTAAGCCAGGAATGATTGTACATGTATAATCCCTCAACTTTTGATGATGAGGCAGGAAGATCAAGACTTCAAGGCCAGCCTCAGCTACACGAAAACCTGTCTCAAAAGATAAAATAAAAACAAAACAAAATGGAAGATTGAAAGAAATGATCAATATTCTGTTGTATTTTGAACTTCTTTTTCTCTATATACACACGATATGGTACACAGAGTGAATTATTACCAAAAAATGACGTGTTTTGTTTTGTTTTTCCAGCATTAGGGACAGATCTTGGGGTCTCAAACAGACTAAACAAGTCTCTACCAAGAACTATAACTGAAGCTCAAGATGTATGATTTTTATCAAGTTTTCTTAGACAGTTCACTAATTGCATGTAATATCAGTGGCCAAGAACATGACTATCTGCAAACATTTGTTCATAATCCATCTTCTGCTCAATTTAAAGATGCTCAACTTCCATGCTAAGGTCAGCACTTTTTACTAGCTAAGTTACCAATAAGGACGGCAGAATGAACCTCTCATGCGGAGCCAAGGTGGCAAAGTCAGGGTCTAACATGGTACCTTTTGCGTGACTCTTTGTCTTGAGGCAGGAAGCAACTTCATAGTCTTCTGAGAGGTCACTCCCACCTAAGGAAACAGACCAGCCAACTAGCAAACGTTTTCTGACACACTGTAATTTGAAGTTATTACACCAGAAATTAAAAAAGAACAAAATAGTGAATTTTAAATTTTCCACTGTAATATATATTCTTATCAGGTAACATTTCCTAACGAAATACATGAGAGAAGGAATACAGGAAACGACCCAAAATATATCATATTTGTTGTGATCCAGCTGCCCTCACTCCCCCTGACTGACAGCGGAACTTCCTTGTGGTCTGTAATTGACAAGGATGTTTGTGTTCTTTCTGGCCGGTGGGTCTCCACAGAAGCAGTAGAGGTATTATAAAAGGTTGCTGGACAAAATAAAGGTTCTTCCACCTGAAAAGAAGCCTCCTGTCTCAATCCCGGCACCCCCTGCCAGTCTTCGCTATCCAGGCTGCGCTGGCCGCAGCAATATTAAGTAAAATAATTATATAACATTATTAGTAGAGAGGTTCAGAAAATATTTTCAGAAGCCGTTCCCAATGATTAGTGACTGGAAAGAGGGGACTTTGGTCGAAATGACGTTCATCATCCACTGTAGCCGACAATGGCGATTTTACAAAAGGAACGAACGGGATGAACGCAGCATGCATGACTTGGTCTGCAGAGGTCGCTCTCACCGGAATGGGGACAGAACTTAAATACAACCGGTCATGGAAAAACTGTATATACTACAGATATGACTTTATTCTGAAATTTTAGGCGAAGTGTTAAAGTTTGAAACAGGCGAAGTGTTAAAGTTTGAAACAGTCTGTTGAGTTCGACCTTTTCAGGAGCTTCAAACCATGACTGGAGGAAGCTGAACAGGGAGGTTGGGAGGCCCTATCAACCCAAGCTAAAGGCATCATGGAGCTGGCGACTAACTGGACAGATCCAACCGATAGTAACTGTAGGTGGTGATCAGCATCCCTAAGGTATTAACGTGAAGGATCGGGCCCAACCTCCTGGGAAACTAAGCAAATGTTTGTACCACGACGAACTCTTAAGAGATGGTTCTAGGGATGGAAGGAGTCATGCCCCAAAGGGATACCCGCTCTGAAGCCCCACACTGATTCAAACAGCAGCTACATTATTTTTAACTACGGGGCAAATTATTTACTTTCCTGGGCCCCCGACCCGTCATTTGTACTACCTAGTGAAGAGCTAGCAAGCTCAATAGGGTTGTGATAGTTTCCTGGAATATGGCTGGTATGGTCAGCCCCGGGAGGAGTGGCAGGACACTCGGGGCCACTGGGAGCTGCTGGGACACCCCTAGGAGCCGGGCCTAGAGGGACCGCAGCTTCTCCAGGCCTGCGGACAGCAGTCCCACGTCCACCAGGAGGGCGCCCGCCACCGGGTTTACCTGGATATAGTCAGCTCGGTTTAAAGACAGGTCCATGGCGACCGCACAGAGGGGTAGGGACCCACTCGCCAGCCTGGAAGCCTTCGCTGGGAGAGCCAGGCACTCAGCAGACCAGGGTCCCCGCTTCAGGCAGCAGCGCCCAGCAACGCCAGCTCCACACGTGACCTGTCTGGTCCCGCCCTCTCCCCGGAGAGCGGCCACTAGACTGCGAGCTATGGAGAGAGTGGGGCGGAGGGGGAGGTCGTTAGACTGGAGCTGGTTTCCAGGGCAACCAGGGCGCGTTCTCCGCCCCCTAGTTCTGAGCTGCTGGGTGAGCCACCGAAGTTCTTCAGCTCCTCGTGGAGCTCATGAGAAGCACAGATTTAGGGGCCTTGTTCCACTCCTGGTTCTTTATTTTAGGCGTCGACATACAAACTTTCTCCCTAAAGGTTTGTTTTTATTTTGTGTGCATATGAATAATGCATGCATATATTTGTGTACCTCAAATGCCTGTTGCCTTCTGAGGAGGCCAGGGCTGGCCGAGGTCCGGTGCAAGAGCAGCAGAAACAAACTGTATTCATGTATGTATTTAATATGTGTGCGTGGGCGCCTTCATGTCGAAGTCAGTGGACACTTTCAGGAGTCAGTTCTTCCACCCTGCGGGTCTGGGAAGACAGCTCACATCCTTGGACTTGGTGGCAAGTGCTTTTAACCGCTGGGCCACGTTGCCAGTTCCCTTCCTCCCACCCATTTACCCAAAGGGCCGCAGCGCAAGACCCTGGGCCAAGCAAATCAAATCAAAATGTAACATTAATACTAAAGAAACAAGTTTGAGGTGGCTGGAGAGATGGCTCAGCGGTTAAGAGCACTGACTGCTCTTCTCAACGACCCGGGTTCAATTCCCAGCACCCACATGGTAGCTCACAACTGTCTAAAAATCCAGTTCCAGGGGATCTGACACCTTCACACCAATGCACATAAAATAAAGTTAAATAAACCATAAAAAAATTTAAAAAATGTTTATTAAAAAAGAAATAAGTTTGAAACAATAAAATAAATGGAGAAACTAAATGATAACGACACGGAAAATCTGAATAAAGCAATAACATCTAAAGAGAGAAGCGTCTTCAAACAAAAACACTAATTCTTCCTAAACTGTTTCCTAAAATTGAAAAGAACGGGACGCTTCCAAACTCTTGTAGACCAGCATTTCCTCAAGCCAAAATCAGACAAGGACACAAGAGAGAACACACACACACAAAACCTCTTGCCATGTGATGTCGTGTGCTGCCTTGAGACTCTGCTGGCCAAAAGAACTTCACCAGGTGCAACCGTTCCAATTGCTATGTACCAAAATTCTGAGCAAAAACAAGTTATTTTCTCTAAAACTTAAAAATAGAAATAAAAGTAAAGGAGAAGGAAGAAAAAAAGAAAATGAAATGAAAATTCTAGGCAGAGATCACTGACGAAACAAAGATGTAAAAAAATTTCAAAAATAGCACCTCCCCCTCAAACTAGCAATAAATTTAACATCACGCCAAAGACACCACTCCAGCCACACGCCATTCCGTGTGCAATGCACACCTGTATCTCTGGGTACTCAAAGATCTAGGTAAGGGATCACAAATTAAAACCCCTGGGCATCATGGTGAAAACCTGTCTTAAAAAATTAATTAATATGGCTGGGCGGTGGTGGCGCACGCCTTTAATCCCAGAACTCGGGAGGCAAAGACAGGCAGATCTCTGTGAGTTCGAGACCAGCCTGGTCTACAAGAGCTAGTTCCAGGACAGGCTCCAACACACACACACACACACACACACACACACACACACACACACACGAAAAAGGAGCCTTGCCCTATATTCTTGAGTTGGGAGAATTAATATTGTTAAGATACCCATGCTATTCATTGATACAGAGATCCAATACAATGTCATCAAAATACCAAAGAACTAGAAAAAATCCTAAGTGTGTGGAAATACAAAAGTCCCTAAATATCAAAAGGAACAGGGCCAGAGGCATTACAACACGGGTTCTCAAGATACATACAGCCCTACAAATAGACAAAAGGAAGAGAATAAAAAGCAAATTTAAAGAATCCACAGCCAACTGATCTCAACAAAAGTGTCCAAAACAGCACTAGAGAACATAGAAACTCTTTGATAAATGGTGCTGGGAAAGCTGGATACGCGTGTGGTTCCCCCCACTCCTACTCACTCAACAAGAAACCTAATTCTTATCTTCAACTCTACACAAAAAACAATTGAAAACAAAGATAAGACTGTAATACCTGAAACTATAAAACTACAGAGAGAAGCCGGGCAGGGTGGCGCCTGCCTCTAATCCCAGCACTCAGTGGTAGAAGCAAGCAAATCTGTGAGTTCAAGGTCAGCCTAGTCTACACAGTGAGTTTCAGGACAGTATACACAGAGAGATCCCATCTCAAACAAGCAAGCAAAAATCTACAGAGGGGAAAGACAAGGCAAATAATCAGGACTTTGATATAGGCGATTTTTTTTTTTGGACAAAATTCGAAAAGCATAGGAAACAAACGCAAAATAGACAAATGGCATTGTATGGGGCCAAGGTGTTTGTTTTGGGCAGACAGGAAACAAACAAGAGTTAAGAGATGATTTGTAGAACAGCAGGAGATGTTAATATTCAGAATATATTGTGCACTGACTTTGTTAGAGAAGAAAAAGAAAGGCACAAGGCACACCTGTTTCTGCAAGGATAACTGATTAGGCCTTGGTAGTTTGGTCCACAGCCATTTTTTTTTTTTTTTTTTTTTTTTTTTTTTTTTTTGATTTTCAAGGTAGGGTTTCTCCGTAGCTTTTTTGGTTCCCGTCCTGGAACTAGTTCTTGTAGACCAGGCTGGCCTCGAACTCACAAAGATCTGCCTGCCTCTGCCTCCCGAGTGCTGGGATTAAAGGCATGCACCACCACCACCCGGCTGACAGCCAAAATTATTTGGAGTCATTTTAGTCCTGTTAATAGCTGTTTATTCCCACATCTGTACCTGACCTAATTTCCTTTCAACTGTCAGATAAAACACTTTTCAGTGTACATCAGCATTATCTCCCAGCACCCTAAACTTAAGGATGTCATCAGATAGTGTCTGGAAACTGCACACCTGATTCCCCACCAATACATTTGGCAAATACCTTGACTTATGACTTTCTTTAGTTTTAGACCCATAGAAGTTCATGTGAACCTCTCCATGTTTGAATGCTTCGAACAGGGCAACCTGAATCCAAGTCCCTAGACCACGTTTTCTTTGAGGTGATAGCATCAACAATATAACAAGCACGCGTGTGCGCGCGCACACACACACACACACACACACAGAGACAGAGACAGAGACACAGAGAGAGATGAGAGAGAGACAGAGAGGGCAGCAACACAACCCCCCCCCCATAATCTATTTTAAAATGGGCCAACAATGTGAATAGAAACTTCTCAAGAAAAAGGCTTACACATTTCTTTAAAAATTGTCAAATTTGTTAAACATACTATTTAAACCACGAACTGTTCTTTTTATCTCGTTTTTGACTGAGAAAGGAGCAAGGAAAAGAATAAAAGTAAAAAAGCAAGAGATGTCAGAGAAGTCCCGAGTCTGTGGCCATCCTCTAACTAAAAGCATCCAAATGTCCTTTTCTGGACAGGGTGGTTTTGGTTTAGCATGTTTCCTCTCTGAGCTGTGCCACCACGTCGTTGACTGCTCCTTTCCGGAGTTCTCTGCCTGTACAGGGGATGCTGGAACAAATGCTTGCTGACTTGCAGTCCTCTTTAAGCCCCGAAGAAATATTAATTCCGACAGTAATCCTTTAACCCTCACAGTGACCTATGCCTTAGGGTGTGTTTCCAGAAGCAAAACTTAGTAAGACTCGGAGCAGCGGTCCTTGTGAGAATCTCCCAGGCAGAAAGGAGAGAGAAAAGGAAGGGTCGTTATGCCGGCATCATGAGCCCCGCAGAGATCAGCAGTTCGGATGCGAATGCAAAGAACCTTTATTGCGAGCTGGAGCTTGGACTCTAGCCACTGCGTCGCAGCGGTTGGATCAGGGAGAGGATTGAGCTCAGCTACGGCAATGTTTTTAAGGAGCAAAGGACTGGGGAAGGGGGAAGGGGAATTCCGGATTCAGATGGGGGTTGAACTCCTGATTGGGTAGAGTGAGGTAACAGAAGTCTTGCCAAACAGGAAATGGAAATTGGCAACCTATATACAAGTTAGGCAAGCTTTTCTTAATGTTCTGAAGCATCTAGTACTTGTTTATCTCAATTCTGATTGGTTCCCCGCAGGGTACAGTCTGTGGCTTTTCCTGGTTGTTATAATGGTGAGGCCTAGTCCCAGTATTGTTAGTCTATAACCTGTCATGGCCCCACTGATGCTAACTTAGGCCTCTTCACAGTGAAAAAAAGTCAAACATTTCTGATGTGGGATCCTCCTCTCTATGCTATGAATATGTTTTATTGCCATTGGTTAATAAAGAAGTTGCTTTGTAGTTGTTGAAGAAGTTGGCAGGGCAGAATATAGCCAGGCTGGAGGAGATAGAGAATTGGCAGAGCCAAGGAGATGCCATGTAGCGGCCAAAGGAGAAAGACGCCAGTCAGACCCTTAGTGGTAAGCCATAGCCTTGTGGCGATATACAGATTAATAGAAATAAGTTAATTTAAGATGTAAGAGCTAGCCAGTAATATGCCTAAGCTATTTGCAAAACAGTGTTGTAATTAATATAGTTTCTGTGTGATTGTTCAAGTCTGGGCAGCTGGGAAATGAATGAGCAGTCTCCGCTTACATACTTGGATCAGTTTTGTTGATCAACTAAGAACACAATTTATATTCTGGAACCAGGTTCCTCCCTGCCTTCACGCATTCAGCAGCCTCCTTCATCAATAACACAACATGCTTCCGTTTCCACGTTCAAACACCTTCCCTGCTCATGGGCCGTACCCCCTTTGACATCCCCAACCCATGACCTGATCTGCCTCTTTTTTCCCATCCCCACTCCGAGGCCGCCTTTTGCACCCCATGCCCCTCCCCAATAAATCTCTTGTGTGAGGTCTGCTGTGTGGTGTGATTTTTGTGGCATTCCTTGGCCCTGATCACCAAGATATGCTTTTGCCACGAAACCCTTTCAAGTTTGAGTCTGGCTTCTCTTCATCCCTTTGCAAGCTCTCTGGGTCAAGGATTGTGCCAAAGTTTAGCCTTACCTTGACACAAGGGCAGCCTTTTCTGGCCATGGCCAGGCAGTCCTTAACCACCGGGGATGCTACTTCCTTTTGGCAGAGGGTGGATTTCTAGAGAGTGACTAGCTGGGGCTGCTCAGGAGGATCAGGGAGTTGGCTGTGCAGCCCAGCGCAGTGGTTGGGGCAGAGCAAAAACAGGTACCCACCAAGCCTGTCGTTATCTCCGTTCTCTACGAATAACTCAAAACTACGAAGAGGGGGAAAATGAAATGCTAAGACAATGTACTGGGAGAAGCTGGGCAAAGAGGAGAAGCTCTCAGGAGGGAGCAGGGGGCGGGGCATGGTGGAGCGCAGTGAGCAGAACCAGGGAGAACAAAGTATAAGGACACAGTAAGTACGACAATGCCACAATTAAGTCCGTCGTTAACCCAAGCAATACCAGTAAGTGAGGCAAATATAAGAGAATAGGATGGCAGCTTTATACGAGGGAGGTAGACAAATAGAAATTTTATCTTACAAGCTCTCTTGCTGCACGGAAGGCATGGGGAAAAAGAAAAGAAAAATGCATGTACGGAAAATGGTAGGGAAGCCATGGGTCCCTCTGCAGTTCTAGGTTCTGAGAATCAAACGTTGTTTTCAGCTTTTTTTTTTTTTTTAAGATTTATTTATTATTATGTACAGAGTGTTCAGCTTCCATGTATGCCTACAGGCCAGAAGAGGGCACCAGACCCCATGACAGATGGTTGTGAGCCACCATGTGGTTGCTGGGAATTGAACTCAGGACCTCTGGAAGAGCAGCCAGTGCTCTTAACCTCTGAGCCATCTCTTCAGCTTTTTTTCTAACCTCAGGAAACCGATGACATGATTCTACAGTGGTAGCAAAATATGCATACAATCCTTTTCTTAACTGCCCTAAGACAGAAATTAATTAATCTATCGGAGCTTTAGGAAGCTGCATTTGGTGTTCATTGTTGTCTTCATGTCTAGTAAGTCTTTCTGTGTGATAGCCATGGTGTCATTGTTGGTTTTTAAGACTAAAAAGTCCTGTGATCCCAGTGAGAGTTGACAGGAATACACTGAAGATGTACAGGATCTAAACCCAACTGCACGGGAGATCCAAACCTGGAGGTTTTATAGTCTGTCCTGGCTCTTGTCCCTTTATGGGAACCACAGACGCTGTACGTGTAAGTTCAGCTTTGCTTTGTAAACAAGTCCCAGGAAGTCCCCTCACAAGAAGAGATTAACATTCTTTGCTAGGGAAGGAATGGCAGGAATGAATGGCCCAGTCTTCACAGAAGGTCCTAGTGGCTGCTTTTGCTCCTCAGGTAGCTTGAATAAGAAAAACCCCAACAGGCTCATATCTTTGCCATCAGGGAGTAGGATTATTTGAAAGGATTAGGAAGTGTGGACTTGTTGGAGGAAGCTGCTGTGCACTGGGGATGAGCCCAGGCTAGGCCCAAAGTCCCTTCCTGCTGCCTGAGGATCAGGATGTAGAACACTCAGGTCCTTCTCCAGCACCACGTCTGCCTGCGTACTACCATGCTCCCCACCATGATAGTGTACTGAGCCTTTGAAACCAATTAAATGCTTTTTTATTTTTCCCTCTTCTTCGAGACAGGGTTTCCCTGTAGCTTGGTGCCTGACCTGGAACTAGTTCTTGTGGGCCAGGCTGGCCTTGAACTCACGGAAATCCACCTGCCTCTGCCTCCCAAGTGCTGAAATGCTTTCTTTTCTAACAGTTGCCTTGGCCATGGAGTCTCTTCACAGCAATAGAACAGTAACTAAGTAACTAAGATATAAACCCCAGAAAGGAGCAGAAGGCAAGACAAGGAGTCAGTTGTTGAAACTTAGCATTAAAACATTAGAGGTACACATTAGAAAATACCAAAATAAAGCTTACAATAACCCCCAACGTGAAAAACCACTTCTTTATTGACTATGTTTACACCATCAAACCAAGGATACAAAGAGAAAGGACACACACACATATATTTTAGAAAAATCTTTAATGATTGTTTTTGAACAATCCTATGAAACTTAAATATGTGGGGTCACTCTATTTTCAGTTAGCTCATTTCACTGTGAAATTCGCCACTTGAGTTCCAAAGGTCTGAGGATTGTCAGTGATGCCTAAAAGTCTAAGAAAAATCTCAACAAGTCATAGCTGGTTGTAGAACGTCTTCAGTTTCTATTCTTAAAAAAATCACTTCAGCATTCGGCTGAGAGGGTATGCTACAATGGTCTTTTGTCTGTTCTTGGATGCTATTGGCTGTTCAGGTCAGTTGGTGTCAACATTTACCAAGCACCTACTATGTATCAGGCACTGCACTAAATGTTGGAGACATAAAGATGACATTGATGTGGTCCCTGTCCCCTAAGGGGCTTACAGTCTCTTAGAGGCTAACAGGTAATATAAAGACAAACATAACAAAAACGCCAGTGACATTAATCCTGGGCTTCTAAATACAATAGCATGTCACTGTTTGTAATGTTGAGGTCAATTGCTGAAATCATTTTCATGTAATGGAAATCATTGCCACCTAGCTTAATTTTAAAGTTCTGCATGATAAACATAGTCAAGACTAGAGGTTTACACCATAGTTTTTCAAGTATTTCATACTTAAGAATATTATTGCCCACATTTGTGCTATCGTCAAAGCTTGACTGCAGGGTGCTACCTCATTCACATCTCAGCACACTGGGGTTCAGTTTCTCACTGAGTTTATGAATCAAGATGGCTAGTTCTTCTGTGGCTTGGCTCTTGTCTTCCAGAAGTTCGTAACGGAGGCTGGAGATATCCTGCTTGATTTCTTTCAGTTCACCTAGAGTATTTGTATTAAGAAATATGTGTAAGTGATGATTTGTTCTTGATATTCAGACAAAAAGACAAAGTGAAATTCACTCAGTCTGAATACATTTGCTTCAGAAAGTCTCCAAGGTAGATATTTCAAGTTCTCCTTTAAGGTGCTCAAGAAAAGCCATCCTTGGCTGGGTGGTTGTGGCATAGGCTTTTAATCCTAGCACTCAGGAGGCAGAGGCAGTTAGATCTCTGTGAGTTTGAGGCCAGCCTGGTCTACAGAGCGAGTTCCAGGACAGCCAGGGCTACACAGAGAAACCTTGTATCAAAAAATAAAGAAAGGAAGGAAGGAAGGAAGGAAGGAAGGAAGGTAGAGAGAAAGAAGGAAAAAGAAAAAGCTAGCCTTTAAAAGCACACCCCAGTGTAGGTCAGGCAAGTACCTTGCCACTGTGTTATGGCCCAGCCTTTCTTAGCACAGGGTTAGCCAACTACAACATTGCTCATAATGTTAAAGCAAACAATTAAGGTGCATTTACATAGGATGAAACAGTAAAATCATACTTTTGAAGTGCATGATGGCGCACACCTTTAATCCCAACACTTGGGAGCCAGAGGCAGGTCTGTGAGCTTGAGATCAATCTGTTCTATATAACAAGTTCTATGTAGATCAGAAAGACCATACCTCCAAAACCAAAACCAAACAAACAACCCTTCCTGATATGGAATGCCCTTCTTTTTTTTAAAAAAAAATATTTATTTATCATGTATACAATATTCCGTCTGTGTGGATGCCTACAGGCCAGAAGAGTGTACCAGACCCCACCACAGATGGTTATGAGCCACCATGTGGTTGCTGGGAATTGAACTCAGGACCTTTGGAAGAGCAGGCAATGCTCTTAACCTCTGAGCCATCTCTCCAGCCCCTGGGATGCCCCTCTATATGCTGTGGATATGTGTTGTTTTTATTGGTTGATGAATAAAGCTCCTTTGGCCTATGGCAGGGCAGAATATAGCTAGGCAGGAAAGCCAAACTGAGAACAGGAAAAAAAGAAGATGGAGCCAGAGAGATGCCAGCAGCTTCAGGAGTAAGATTCCTGTTAAACCATGGACTATGTGGTGATACACAGATTAATAGAAATGGCTTAATTTAAATATAAGAGCTAGTTAGTAATAAGTCTGAGCCATTGGCCAAGCAATTGTAATTAATATTAAGCCTCAGAGTGGTTATTTAGGAACTGGGCAGAAAAAAACCCTCCAGTTACACCTTCCCCTAAACAGTCACACTATCCCCTTGCTAGACATAAGGAGTCCTTTTGTTCCCCTGGAGGGTTGACACACCCACATCAGTTATCGTCCATTGCTTTACTAAAAATGAATTAAATTAACTTGCAAATACATAGATGTTGAAATCAAATTTGATGAAGAGAAAGAGAGGACACAAAGGGAGCTGCTCACTAGTCAGTGGCATGAACAGAGGGCTGGGTCTCTCTGGTACAGAGACCAGGGTGTGAGGAGCAGAGGAAGCCAGCAGAGATGCCCACTGCAGCGTGCAGGCTCCTATCTCTTCAGGGGAGACAGCGCTTAGAGGTTAAAATCCAGCTGCTCCCGCACTCAGCTTGGCAGCACTCTAAGCACACGTGGGTTACAGTAGAACACAGGGCTGTTCTGGGAGCTATCCAACTGGATGCAGAGAAGTCATTGACATTAAAAGCAAATTTAGAGGCAGAACATTACCTATATCCTAAGACACCATTATGAAACCTCGTGGAACTCAGAATTCATCTTTATAAATAATAGAATAGCATGAAGACGTATCTTTGAAGATATTTTCTTTTAATAATAATCTTTATTTTTAATTGATAAATAGTGATATATATATTATATTTATGGGATACAATGTAGGGTGGCTTTTTATCATGACAGTTTTATGATACTTTTAGCGTATAATTTGTATGATTGGTAATTATGATTATGGAGACAGGGTCTCATGCAACCCAAGCCTCAACCTCATTGTGTAGCTAAGACGGGCCTTGAACTCCTGATATTCTTGCTTTTACCACCTGAGTGCTAGGATGACAGGCATGTTTCACCATGCTCCAGCATGTATGTTCTTTTATTATATAAAATATCAAATGAGCTGTAACTCAATAATACAACATGTGCTTAGCATGGACAGAACCCTGGATTCAGTCCTTAGCATCACACAAAAAATTTAAACATACCATGAAGATCTTTTTATTTTAAGGAAGTCTTAATTCTTTTGTTTGTTTGTTTGTTTTTTCAAGAGAGGGATTTTTCTGTGTAACAGTCCTAACTGTCCTGCAACTAGCTCTTGTAGACCAGGCTGGCCTTGAACTCATAGAGATCCACCTGCCTCTGCCTCCTGAGTGCTGGAATTAAAGGCGTGCACTACCACTGTCCTGCTAAAGATTTATTATGTATACAGTGTTCTGCCTGCATGTATGCCTGCAGGCCAGAAGAGGGCACCAGATCTCATTACAGATGTCTGCGGGCCACCATGTGGTTGCTGGAAATTGAACTCAGGACTTCTGTAAGAGTAGCCAGTGCTCTTAACCTCTGAGTTATTTCTCCAGACCATGGAAGTTTTAACTCTTATTCAAGAGTATACACCAGATTCATTTTGTGGCAAAAAAAAAAAAAAAAAAAAAAAAAAAGGAGGAATTAAGTGGGTCTGGTTTAAAACAAGTCTAGAGGCCCGAGTGAAGTTTCTCCCACAGTGAGCCCCTCATCCCCAGACCTTCTTTCTTTGATTCTGAATCCAGTAAATACAGAATTCAGCCTTGAACTTTTGCTTCCTGGATAAAAAGAATTACCTCATCTAGGATGCTTATATGTTGTGTAGTCAACTTTCTTACTAAGAACTTTCTTCAGCCGGGTGGTGGTGGCACACACCTTTAATCCCAGCACTCGGGAGGCAGAGGCAGTTGGATCTCTGTGAGTTCGAGGCCAGCCTGGTCTACAGAGCAAGTTCCAGGACAGGCACCAAAGCTTCACAGAGAAACCCTGTCTCAAAAACCAAAAAACAACAACAACAGGAAAAGAACTTTCTTTAAACTTGCTTCTCACTGACATCCCTCTTTGGGGCAAGGGTTCAACACTGCTGACTTTTGGCGTTATTACAGTCACACAGTTCCTCCCACGTCCATAGCTAGCTCTGTACTCCAAAGATGTGGGGCAACTGATAAGATTTCTGTCTCCATTCTAACTCCATCCCAACACTACCTTCTTGAGCCTACGTATAGGCTAGCATAATAGGAATTTTCCCTGGTCCTTTATTATATATTGATAGATTTTTTTTTCTATGAAAACATTCCAGTTGGGTTGACTCAGGTTTGAAAAGGACTCATTGTATTCACCTGGAAACGGCTTCAAAGCTCATTCATCAACACTGTTTGCTAAGTCAGCCTTTCTCTTATCAGGACAGGCAGATCCAGTGGGAACTTATCTGGGTTGGAAAGGAGCTTCCATTTATTTTTAATTTGTCTCTGTGTGTGTGTGTACATGTGTGTGTCTGTGTGCGTGTACATGTGTGTGTCTGTGCATGTCTGCGTGTGTCTGTGTAGGTGTCTGCAAATGAGTATGGGTGTCTGCAGAGGTCAGAGGCACTGAAGTCCCTGCAACTGGAGTTACAGGTAGCTGTGAGCTGCCCAACATGGATGAGAGGAATCAAACTCAGGTTCTCTGAGTAGCACTTTCTCTTAACTACTGAGCTACCTCTCCAGCCCCAGGTTTATTTCTTTCCGACTCTAGATCTGTGCTGTGGTGCTAGCCTCCAATTTTAATTTATTTGGTTTGGGACTTAAAACCCTTTTCTTGAAACAGTGTTCTGCTAGGCCTTTCCGGTTGGTCTAGCATGCACTATGTAGCCCAAGGCAGCCTTGAACTTGCAGCGTAGCCCTGCCTCAGCTCCCGTGTTCCCTAAGTTAGCCATGAAGAAAGGTGTCTCTGCTGGAGATGCTTACCTTCATTCACCTCGTCATTTTCTTTGTCTACTTGTGCTTTCAGAACGTACCGTTTTATGAGTCTTTTCATTATCTGCTGTTAGGCGAAAAGAAATGATTAAATTAGCAATGCTACACATGAGAACGCCCCGGCCGCTCTGCAGACAGCCTTGCATACCTGTCGCACAAACAGCACAGGCAGGGCTTTAGATGACTATTCTCAGAGAACTGCCCCAGGGGCAGAGCTTAGCCCTTCCACTTCCTGCTGGAACTTACTACATAACCCCCACATGCTCTCTTTTCTTTTTTAATCTCAGGAACGAAAAAGCTTTTTGTAAAACTTGGGTTGGAAGATATCAAAGGTTATCTTCCAATGGTTTCTCTCTGCGGTGCTCTGAACTATGTTGTTACCATAGACACAAGGTTATTTCTCTCTAGAGCAAACAGCAAAAGACAAGAACAAAATCACCAATAACCCCACCATTCAAAGAGAATTACTGTTGTTTTTTGGGTGCTGGTAGTCTAGCATCTTTGTTTAAAATTTTATGTGTGTGTGTGGTGTGTGTGTGTGGTGTGTGTGTATGGTGTGTGTGTGGTATGTGTGTGTGTGGTATGTGTGTGTGGTGTGTGTGTGTATGGTGTGTGTGTGGTGTGTGTATGAAGTGTGTAGTATGTGTGTGTGCGGTGTGTATAATTATTTGCTATATTTAATGTTTTCTGAATTTCACATATTTTGTTGCATTACATGTTTGTTCTCATAACAACATATATTTCAACTATTTCTCTAAGCCAAAATAAATATTCTTGTAGGATAATTATTTATTCATGAGAAAAAATTTAATTTGGATGCCAGACTCATACCATGTATAAAAAATTAATTCCAGTTGAATTTACAAGTGAAAGATGAAGCTTTTTAATCCTTTAAGAAAAATAGCATTATTTCAAAATATATATATTGCTTTGGTTTTACTTTTTTGAGACTGGGTTTCTCGGTAGCCCTGGCTTTCCTGGAACTCACTCTGTAGACCAGGCTAGACTCGAGCTCATAGAAATCCACCTGCCTCTGCCTCCTGAGTGCTGGGATTAAAGGTGTGTGCCACCACTGCCAGGTGGTTTTTTAAAACACAATAAACATTCTAATTAATAGAAAAAAAGATAATTTGAACTTTATTATGATTTAGAAACTTCTACATACAGAGATACTATTAAAAACAGAAAAGGAAATCACAAAATGGGAGAAAATATTAGTAGTTGCTGTAAGAAATTTAGAATCAAATATTACTTTATTCAACTATTGTATTTTCTTTAACAAAGAAAATTTCAAATAATTGATATTTTTAAACAGGAAAAAAGACACCTAAGTATTTCACAGAAATGGAATCATACATGGTACCAAACTTATAGAACACACATACAGTCTATGCCTGAGGACGTACATATTGTAACAAAGGGGAGATGCAAGTTGACAGTTAATAAAGAAAATGAACAAGGCATACACTCGATAAAGACAGCTGCTGAAGAAGCCATGGACCAATGGAGACGGCTACATTTTCCTGGCTTGAGAACAAATGGACAAGACACTTTGGGAACAACTTGGTGCTATCTTCTAAAGCCCAACACTAGCAAAATGTTCCCAAAACTGCACAAGTGGCCAAGAGACATGACAGTAGAGTTAGAAGCCATGTTGTCCTAAACAGCAAGCACCGAACAATCTAGACAAGCATCAGGAAGAAAGGGAAATAGAGCCTCACACAGTGTGAGCTCCCTGTGCTCATTTATCTGATAAATGAACCACAGCCACACACACGGGATGGATCTTAGAAGCATGATGCTAAAGCCGTGCACGGCGGCATCTGCCTTTAATTCTAGCATTTGGGTGCATATGTGAGTTTGAGGACAGTCTGGAGTACATAGTGAGTTCCAGGACAGCTAGGGCTGCATAGTGAGACCATGTCTCAAAACAAACCAAAGCCCAAACCAAACAAACAGAGAAAGAAGCATGACAGTAAATGAAAATGTCCAGTTGCAAAATATCTCACTCGGTATAAAGCTATATTACAGAGCTCAGAACCCAGAAAATCTAGGCTCTATGTGTTCCTGGAATATTCTTAGGTGTGACAGACCTACATCTGAAAAGAAAAGCAAGAGGATTAGGAACTCAAATTTTAGGAGTGCAGCTGCCTCTTAGATGTTGGTGAGATGTGTGATAAGGGAAAATGCAAATTTATGGCAACAAGCAAATACTGCTATCACTCAGGTGGGTGTGGCTTTGTACATTCATGAGTTGCTTCATAATTCAGGGTGCACTGTATATATTCTTGTGCACACACATATAAAACACTATCACATTTAAAAGATGGTTCAGGAAAGGGATGGGGGAGCCTGAGATAAAAGGTAGTCATTATGAGAATGGGAAAAAAAAAAAAACCACCCAAGTTTTAAGGCAGTAAAACATTTGAATCTAAGTGATCTGTGAGATATTAAGGTGACTAAAAGGGGGGGGGAAGGACAATCTGAAATGCCAGTGTCAGAGAAAAATGACAGCTATGTGACAACAGAGATCCCATGCTCTTAAAAATCCTGTGTCCCCAGTCATATTCCAACCCAAACCTGCAGGAATCAGCATCCCAAACTGCCAGGCGGGAGGACTGGGGATGAGAAAATATAGACGACAGAGAGCTAGGACTAGGAGGTCTTGCATAATCTGAGGGTTTATGTCAAGCAAGTTATTAAGAAGTACATCATGTTATATTCTATTTTACAAGAGGAGAACGGGCCAAGGACAGCAGAGAGCTAAATCAAACAATGCTGGCAAAGAGAACATAGGATACCTCAGGCACAGCTGCCTTAAGACTAATGACCAAGGCCTTCAGAAGGAAAAGTTGGGTTCACAGGCAGTGAATCCTTAACTCCTTCGAGACCTCAACCCTAGCTCCAGCCATAACCTTGCCAACTGTGCCCCCAGCCAAGGACATAGAACTCGTGTTCCTTTTGTCCTTCCATCAGAGCTTCTGAGAAAATCTTGCATTGACCTTGCTCTTCATTCAAAGGAAGCCAGACCAGGAAAGACAGATTTTAAGCTCACTTATTCATTTACCAATTATTGAGAGCCAGTTTTATACTGTAGTACACACACACACACACACACAGGCACGCTCATGCACATACTCACAATACACTAAATACATACATACACACAATACATATATACATACGTACATACATACATACATAAAGGGGTGGAGAGATGGCTCAATAATCAAGAGAACTGGCTGCTCTTGCGAGTTCAAGTCTCAGCACTCACATGGTGGCTCACAGCTGTCTGTAACATCAGTTCCAGGGTACTCGATGCCTTTTTCAGGCATGTATATGATGCATAGACATAAACACAGACAAAATACCCATCCAAATAAAATAAAATGGCGCTTAATAATGATAATAAACAATAACTATTTTTTTAAAGAGATGGGGAATAGATCATTTACGTGTAGTGCTAGGTCATAGTCTCTCCTGTAGGAAAGCCAAGAAGTTGATCCTTGCCGCACACAGTAGCTACAAATGAGGCAAGCGGATTGAAGGTGTAACTGTATGAATGAGAACATCCAGGGAAACATTCTCGATGCTCTGAAACAGTGGTCCTCAACCCGTGGGCTGCATGTCAGATAGTTACATTATGATTCGTAACAGTAACAATATTAGTTATGAAATAGCGACAAAGTAATTTTATGGTTGGGGTCACCACAACACCAGACATTGTATTAAAGGTTTGTAGCACTAGGCTGGTCGAGGACCACTGCTCTGAAAAATATCTGTGAAATGCTGTCTTAAATCAAATGAGATCCCCCCCTCCCAGTTGTCCCTGGATTAACAATAAGTTCCATGCTGGTTACAGAGAACACCAGTTACCTTACAGTCTAAGGACATTTTCACCAGCATCTGGGTCCATACCGCTCCCTTGGGGCTCGCTCATTCCCACAAGGAAAACGCCTGAGAAACAAGAACTCCTGGGTCCTACAACGCTTTTGTTTTCTGATTGTTCCACGAGAAAGCGAGGAGTGCTTCCTCTACAGCTTGTTAAAACTGTACTTGTCTCTGAGAAAAGGAGCTAATGACCTACTCCCTCCTAACTGTGTGGTCCTAGGGATTGCAGGTTTGCTCCAGGTGATTGAGTCAGAGGGAAAACAGACCTAAGACATAGGCAGGAACAAGGACGGACTAACCTCTGCTCTTAATGCCTGACAAGCATATTATCTCACTATGGAAATCAGGGTGGAAGGTCTTCGAGAAACCAAAAGAAAACTAGCAAATGACCCAGTTCTACTTCTGTTGGGTATGTGTGTAGGGGCCCACATCAACACAGCACAGAGGTTCCCATGCATTCTAGTTTATTTTTGCACTCTCCACTGTCGACAGGGCATGAAACCAGCTGAAATGTCCATCAACGGATGGATTAAGAAAATGTATACGTACATAGGGAATTCAGCTCTGTTCTAAAGAAGAATGGAATTATAACATATGTAGGAAAAAGAACAGAACTGGAGATCATTGTGGTAAGAGAAATATTTCTTTCCTATACAGAACCTAGATTTAAATGGTATAGATACACACAATGTTCTTTTGGGCATCATGCATCATTGATTTGTTAATTAATTAATGAATAAATTAACTTGTGTGTGTGATGTGTGCACGTCTGTGTGAAGACACTGCATACACATGTGACAGTGTGTGTGTGTGTGCGTGCGTGTGTGATGTGTGCACTTCTTTGTGAAGAAGACTGCATACACATGGGACAGCATGTGTGTGTCTGCGTGTGTGATGTGTGCATGTCTGTGTGAAGGCGACTTCGTACACATGTGACATGTGTGTGGAAGCCGGAGGCATGGTCCTTGTCTTCTACCTTGTGTGAGGGGGTTTTTGTTTGCCACTGCACACACCAGGGCAGCCGCCCTGAGCTTCTGGGAGCCTCCTCTCTATCACCCTCACTGGAGGAGCACTGGGATTACGGATATGCAAGCACAATTGTGTTAAGTTTTACATGAGTTCTGGGAATCCAAATTCAAGTTTTCATAATTGTGCGGCAAGTTCTTTACCCAATGAGCCATTTCCCCAAGCCAGTGTTGATCTCTAACACAGTGTCACTTTTACTTTTTTATTTTTAAAACTTTTATTTTTCACTATATATATATATCTGTGTGTTCCTATGTGGGGGTATGTGCATGCGAGTAGCCAGAAGAGGGACTGAGACTCCCTGGATCAGGAGTTATAGGTGGCTATGAGCCACCTTCCATGGCTGCTGGGAAGTGAAGCCAAGTCCTCTGCAAGAGCAGTATGTACCAATGAGCCATCTCACTAGCCCCTCCTGGCAATCTTCTTGTCTTAGCCTCCTGGGTGTTAAGGTTATAGACGGGCACCATGATGCATCAGTTTTGGAGCGTATAGGCCGGTTGTTTTGTACTTGACATTCTCTTTCTTTTATCTCTTTTTTTAAATTATAAATTCAAGTGCTCGTGAGGAAGCTAAGAAGTCTTTATGTGTACCTCCTGCTGAAAATAGAAACACAGCTACTTTTAAGAATGTAATTAGAAAAAAAAATCCTATAATATGAAAAGAGACATATCCTAAGATAGTCATATGATACTATTAATAACAGTCAAAACTAGAAAGTGAAAGTAAATGTTCTTTGGGAAAAGTTAACAAAGTGGTTTGTTGACACAATGGAAAAAATCACACGGCAGTTAAAAACGAGATATCCATGTAGCAATAGGGAAAACTTTTGACTGCAAAAAGGCGTATCTGTAACAATTTTTATTATATTATTTACATACATAGGATATAAACACGTAAGGGGCTGGAGAGATAGCTCAACAGTTAAGACTGCGTACTGCTTTTCCAGGGGAACCAAATCTGATTCCCAATACCCATGCTGGGCAACTCACAACCACCTGTATACAGCTCCAGCTCCAGGGGATCCAATGCCTTTTCTACAGGCACTACACTCAATGTATGCACACCACCTCTTCTAATTAAAAATAATAATAAATCTTTACAAACCAACCCAGGCAAATAACCCCCCCCCCAAGCTGATGCATAATGCTATGGGTATATTTTTATAAGTGGTAAAATATACAAAAGTAGGGATGAGAAAAGCAGACATGAGACCTAAGAAGAAGGTGAAGCTCTCTATCTAGGGAAGGAAACAAATTAGTAGAGTGTTTTCGTTGCATCAATGACTGAAGAATGCCAGAAGAACACGTCAAAACATTAGCACTTATTAAAGCAAGGTGTAGCGGCATAATATGGTCATAATAAATAAATAAGCATCCACGTGCTGTAAGCACCTTGGTTGCCAAAGAAAGTGAGACTAAGTATAGATTTAAAACGATCTTCTGTAAAATGATTTTCTTAGAAACCTCTTACCAAAGAATAAAATAAAACTTTTGTTTTGTTGTTGTTGTTGTTTTGAGACAAGGTCTTGGTTATGTAGCCCAGTCTGGCCTCAGATCCACTATACTCATTTCTTAGCCTCATAAATATTGATATTACAGATGTGTACTTGCTTCCACGCTCAGCCTAAAACTTCTTAAAACTTAAGGTGGGGAGATGACTGAATTGGTAAAGCACTTGCTATGTAAGAATGAAGCCCTAGGCTGGGTGTGGTGGCACACATCTTTAATTCTAGCACTCAAGAGGCAGAGGCTGGCAAATCTCTGAGTTCGAGGCCAGCCTGGTCTCCAGAGTGAGTTCCAGGATGGCCAGGGCTACAAAGAGAGACCTTGAAAAAAGAATGAGGATCTGAGTTCAGGTTTAGAGCATCCTCATGAAACCATTGAGGGGAGAGGGAGACTGGTGGGTCCCTAGGGCTCACTGGTCAGCCATCTAGCCAGATCCACAGTTATGAGTTCATTCAGAGATAAGGTGGAAAGTGACCCAGGAAGACACCTGGCACATTCACACACATACACACTTGCACACACGCACACCTGCATGAACATACAACACGCATACACAAATAAGAGTTAAGGTGAGGCAGGCGTGTTGGGAGTAAAGAGAGAACACTTGAGCTTGATAAAAGCCTTTGTTTAGCAGATGGGTGATCCTAAAGAACGCATGAGTTTCTGTTTTCCAGCTCTATGACAGGTCACAGAACTCGGCCCACAAACCATCGTAGATCAAGGCACGCAGTTGCTGCTTAGATATGTTAGGGGCTAGTGGTATTATTTAGTAAAGCCGGGAAGCTAAACTTCCACATGCTGTAGTGTAAGATGCTGCGAGATAGTTACGTCTCTTGAAACTATGCTTAGGAAAAGTCTACGGAATTTTGCACTTACTGCCTAAAGGGACAATGATGGAAAATAGATTCCTGTAAAATTCTTCTGGAGTTCAACAGTCTCTAGAGGCAGTCTGAGCAAAGTTTCTCCTTAACAAAACCTCACCAAAAGGGAAAATAAACAAGATACCTCAGGGAAATTTATGTATAGAGGCATAAAACTTTCCCTTTCAAAATTTGCTGTGTTTAAAGTCAGGTTCAGTGGTACACGCCCTTTGTCACAGAAACAGCAATAGACAGAGAAGGTCTGGGTCTCATCAGACGCTCTCAGCCACATTCCAGAAGGGCTTGGTGACCTGAGCTCTTGAACATAAGAAAAAATAATAATTCATTTATTGTCTTTTAGTCCTTCAGTAGTTGCTGTTTAACCATTCTGGGAGACTTTTTAACCAACTGAATATGTTACAGATAATGATACAAGACACAAGGGCCTGTACAGATCTGGGCATGATGGCAAACACCTGTAAATCCCAGCATCCAGTTGGCAGAGGCAGTAGAATCAGGAGTTCAAGGCCAACTTCTTCTACATACTGAGTTTGAAGACAATCTGAGCTATAGAAGACGTTATCTCTGATTAACCAAACCAGATAAACATCAGAAAAATCCATCCATCCAACCAACCAATCAACCACACAAAAAATAAAAATCCAGAAAAGAGACACCAGAAAGAGTCAAGTCACAAAACATTAACCCAATCTTCCTTAAAACACCAGCCAGAGATTGTGTGAACCAGACAGGCTAACTAAAACTCCAAACTTAAAAAAAAAAAAGAATAGCCAGGTAATCTTGCAAAATAAAAGTCCTGAAGAAAAGAAGGATATCAACTTGCATACGATTTGTTTGACTTTGTTTTAAACTATGTATGGTCACATAGCATTCATAGACAGAAAATGGAGCCTGATACAAAACACCCACCCTAAGAATAAGTCAACCTGCTATAAGAATTTAGTAAATGAAATGTCAACAGAAAACAAAACAATATTCAACATAATGACCCTAGATGGACATAATCATCCAGAAAAAAATAAATCTAGACCTTCAGGCATCATTACATTCAAGTATATTCTACATGCACTGACTATTTCATATGAAAAGTGAAAGAACAAAATGTATATAAGTTTAAAGGTTATTACATACTAGATATTTTAATAGCACATAAATTCCCAAAGCCACAAGAGCTTGTCAAGTTGACTCCAAAAATTAAAAAGTCTAGTGCAGGAAAATAACAGCTAAAACGATTGAAGGCATTCACACACTGGTAAAAACATCCTTAGCTCAGATCACAGGTAAAGGTTGATAGTTTAACTATTAAAAATTCCTCTTAATTGGAAAGTCATCAAGAAGGGCATGTAGATCATCACACATAACATGGCCAAGTTCATCCATGATAAACACACAGTAAAAACACTTGATTATTTCTGTTAGGCTGAAATAAAAATCCTAGCTTTACTTCTATCAGTCGAAGACGGGGATGAAAGAAACTAAGCACCACCATCTAACAGACTGTAAAGTCATCAAAACAAAGAAAGGCTTCAACAATCAATGGTCAATCAGGTTTGCCAAGTTTTTCTCTTCTAAGGAAACAGTACGCAGAGGTGGGTTATTCTCACTGATTAACGCCACAGATGCTATAAATGTCTTGATCCTCTCTACACCTTAGACATATTAGACTCTAAAGCCACGAGGGTCAAAATGACTAGCCAGATGAAACAGAGAACTATAGCCTCTTCCGTGCTAGATAACAGTGTCCAAATCTGCATATAACATCACCATTAAAAAGATATTTTAAGGTTGTACTGACAAAACAATAGCAATCATTCGCAAAATAGATTTCATGGAAATAAAACCTAGTGAACCTCATACTAGTGTTTTCATATGAGAGCATCACTATTCTAATATAATCCTAATATTCTAATATTTTTCACTCCTTTCTCCAGGGTAGGGCTTATGCAAATATCTGTTCTTTGGAAATTATAGCAATGACTGAGTGGTTAAGTGTTCTTGGTTTTGCAGTTGATCAAAGTTCGAGTCCCAGTACCCACATGGTGGTTTACAACCATCTGTAACTCCAGTTCTAGGGCACCCAATGCCCTCTTCTGACCCCCGTGGGCACCAAACATTCATGCGGTGTACATATGTACACATAGGCAAAACACTCTCACCTAAAATATATAAATCTAACTTTTAAAAACCATAGAAACACTTCATTGTCAACACTGCAAAAACAACGCTTCTTGCTGAGCCTGGTGGCACAGACCTTCATTCCCAGCTTCTGGAGAGACTGAGGTAGGAAGACTGAAAATTCATAGCCTGCCCGAGTTGGAAGTCAAGCCAGAAACCTTAGTGAGACTCTGGCTCAAAATAAAATAAAATAAAATAAACAACAACAACAACAAAAGAACTGGGTAGTATCATGGGCAAGGCTTTGCGTTCACACTTCAATTTTAAGAAAATAAGAAATAAAAAAAAGAAAATAAGAAATAAAGAATTTTAATCTTAAAAAAAAAAATAAGAACCAAAGAAACAAGACCTCTTCTTTAACAACCAAAAAAGAGAGAAAAAGAAAAGGATCACAAAAAAAGGTTGAACTCTGATTTTTGAAGTCCCCAGTGCCCTCCTCTCCCTGTTCTGTATGGCTTTACAGTCTAATTTAGGATGCATTGCTCCACACATCCAGAGAGACACACAGGAACCACACACAATGGTTAGGGAAAGAGATAAGGGCTGAGGAGTGCTTACCTGATAGCGGGTTGGCTGATGGAGAATGCTGTTAAAACTGTGTGATTCAAAAACTCTCGAGTTAGACTGAGTGAAGAGGTTTAACTAGGAAAAAATACAATTAACCTAGTAAATTAGAATACAATCATTTGGAATAAGAAATATAGTCTATTTGATTCTCTTGGCTGGCATTTCTGGAGTCAGCCCTTCTGAGGAACATTTTGTATGGGTTGGCGTTTATGAGGGGGTTAAATATACCCGAATGCAAACATCCACGTGAGAGACATGTTCCCTTCTGTCAAAGCACTGACAAAACGCAGTGTAACAGGGCTGTTTATTAAGAACGTGTCTTAGAAGCTGGCCCCTACCTAGCATAAATTTTCCAGGGGTCATGCAACATTTACCATCCAGAACCCTGACGCCTCTGAAGTGCTTTGATTGGCTGTTGAGCCCAAGTTTCTTTCCTAAAGCTGAACAGAAGCTATCACAGGTGTTGGTAGCCTTACAAGCATTCTGAAGCCCTACAATATCACCTAAAGTAATTCCTCTTCCCAAACATCTTTCCTTACTCTGAGCAAAAATCAGACCTTTGGGAAAAATTGGGTTCAAGAATGGAGCTTTATTTTCTGTCTCATCCATCTATCTATCTATCTATCTATCTATCTATCTATCTATCTATCTGTCTTTCTATCATCTATATCATCTATCTACCCATTATCTATCTACCTACTTACCTATCATCTATCTGTCTGTCTGTCTGTCTATCATCTATCTATCTATCTATCTATCTATCTATCTATCTATCTATCTTCAGGAGAGCTTTATTCATTAAAATACAAATGAAATATCACTACACTATCATCTATCTTTCTATCATTTGTCTTCTATCTGTCCGTCTGCCTGCCTGCCTATCTATCTGTCTATCATCTATCTATCTATCTATCTATCTATCTATCTATCTGTCTATCATCTATCTATCTGTCTATCATCTATCTATCTATCTATCTATCTATCTTCTATCTATCTATCAATCATCTATCTATCTATCTGTCTATCATCTATCTATCTGTCTGTCTATCTATCTATCTATCTATCTATCTATCTATCTATCTATCTATCTATCATCTATCTGTCTATCATCTATCTATCTATCTATCTATCTATCTATCTATCTATCTATCTATCTATCATCTATCTATCTGTCTATCTATCTATCATCTATCTATCTATCTATCTATCTATCTATCTATCTATCATCTATCTGTCTGTCTGTCTGTCTGTCTATCTATCTATCTATCATCTATCTATTTATCTGTCTATCATCTATCTATCTGTCTATCTATTTATCTATCTGTCTATCATCTATCTATCTGTCTATTATCTATCTATCTATCTATCTATCTATCTATCTATCTATCTATCATCTATCTATCCTATCATCTACCTATCTATCTAATCTATCATCTACCTATCATCTATCTCTCTATCTATCACACATCCTCTCTCTCTTGTCTTAAGTTTTGAGTAGGTAGGAGCAGAAAACTAGAAGGGACCCTACCCCGTCCCTATTCACGCAGGCATGAGCAGGGAGGGACTTCCCATCCTTCAAGGGCAAGCTGCCATGTATACCACGTGATTCAAAAGTTCCCTCCCCCACCCAATTATATTTTCTCAACCTCCTGAGCCTCACTGGCAATTCAGGACCTGCGCTTGATGATGTTACTTTTCCCTCCGCCACTAGGGGTCAGTATCTGCCTGCTGACTGAGCTTAGCTGCTCCAGCAGGGAACCATTTCTTAACGTTCCTCTAAAACAGAGCAGCAACAAAAAAATTGGCATTTCTTGGACTTTTTATTTAATTCATTTAATGAAGGAAGTCTATGCCCACGAGTAAGATGGAAAAGCTTTAGCTTGATGTAGTGGCACATGCCTGGAACCCCAGAAGCTGGGGAGAGTGAGGCAGGAGGATCACAAGTTCAAGGTCAGCTTTGAGGCCAAGGTAGGCTCTCCTAGCTGAGAAAAAAAGCTCCTTCCTCCTGGCAATGCCTCAACATGGCAGGAGTGAGCATCCTGTGGCCAGTTCTCCTTGTGCACCTTCGGAGAGGTCTAAGAACTCTGATCACCTGGCTTTTGGTAGCCACCACCTACACTATAACCGTTTCAGGTACAAGATCCATGAACTCTGCTGCCCACAAAAAGAAAACTTCAAGATATGTTCTCTGAGGCATGTGACATTGTAAGCCCCACGTTAGAGAGGCTAATAAAGACTTAAGAAGCTGAGCTTCCCTAAAGCGACAAAACATTTATCAAAACACTGTCAATCTTAACAGTAGGCGGAGCTACCCAGGATGTTGGAGCCGGCTACCCCCACTGACCGAAAAGGGCAAAGCATGGAAAAACCTCAATATGCCCTGCACTGGCTGCTGGACAAGTGATCTGGTGTGGGGGAACGGCTTACGGTGTCTCAGCTATAAAACTGAGCTAAGGATATCTGCCTCACACTACTGCGCCAGGTCCAAACACACAGCAGAGCGGTGTGGGATCTGACGAGGACGGGCACTGACGTTTGACAAGCCGGAGGAGAGTAATCCCATTCAGTCCACACAGAAACCATGTGGATGGCCTCTTTTCAGTGAGGCCATTTATCTGTGAGACTTGCTGATGAGCCAGAGCTCAGACCCAGCCTAACCCAGCGGCTTTGCCTCCTCGCATGCCGTGGCAACTCACTGTATCTGTGAGATGTTATTTGAACAAGGCACGGACAGCCAGTCACTGACGCAGAGTCTGATAGCAGTGAGATCACATTCACGTCACACAAACAGCCTTAAATAACCACTTCCTTTTAAGCTTTTTTTTTTTTCCCGGTGCTGGGGTTCAAACTGAGAACCCTGTGCAATCTTGGAGGTTCTGTGTCACAGAACCTCACTCCCAGCACAAGGTCACTTTCGGTAGAAGTAAGATTCTAGGGTCATTACAATTCTTGAAAACACAGGTCTACCTTAAAACATAAGGGATTAAATTGCATCCATCTTGTCTTTCCCCCAGTTTCAACAGAGAAAAAGCTTCTACCTTTGCTCAAGAAGACCTGGGTTTTATTGTTTCCCTGGGTGTCTATAGTATTATAGCTGGACACCATTTTCATATTTTTCTTCTAAGACAGAATCTCACTCTAGTCCCATCTGGTTTCAAAATTGCAATGTAGCTCAACCTGACTTCTGACTTTGTATCTTCCTGCCTCAGTCTACCAAGCGCTGGGATTACAGGCATGCACCACTATGCCGGACCCCATTTTTAATTTTAGACAGAAACGGTGTTTGAATCTCACACATTTGTTCCTGTCTAGTTCGCTCCCTGTTATTTTAAATACATCTGTAACACTGTGTCTCCTACCCCCACACTATATATGGAAGCTAAGTTCATAGTGACAAAGTCCCACCATAACCCAGAGGCGTTTGTTCCTGCTTACGAAGGGCATCCATTGCTACTGAGAAAATGCCCAGGCTCCTGTCTATGGCACTATAGGAAGATGACTTTGCTCAGCCTCTCTAAATATAGCACTAGTGAACGTGCATATGCCGGGGGAGACGGGAAGTTAGGGTTAACTTCAGAGTGGCCGGATGAAAGCGTGGGGCTCGCAGAGTCAAAGCATTTTGTGGCAACAGCTTGCTTCTCATTTGCTTGTTTATGTTATGGGAGTTTACATGAGAAGCTGACCCCCCACCAAATAGGACATAGACTAAGTGACTATTTGAAACACTCTGCAGATAGTATTAGTCTATGAGAGACCACGGAATAGACAGCTACCTTCAATGTCGTGTGAGTTCACGCATGAAAATTAACGAACAGGCGTCAAAAGACAAGGGGAAAGACATGAAGCATTTGCTTTAGGATCTTGGCGTGTTCTCGATACCTACCCTGGACTTGGAGTTACCCATTCCCAACTCCAGGTCCTTCTGCAGTCTTCTCCTCCTGCATTTGGAAAGGTTAGTGATCCGCATGATGAAGTAAACAAAGGATTTCGGGCTAGGGACCAGGCTGAAGGGCGGAGGCAGCGTCTTCCCGTCGTCAAAATAGGATAACCAAAGCTTTGAGCGTGCAAACTTCCACTCCACATCGCTGTCGTCCTGGCACAAGGACAAAGCTCACTGTTAAAGTAGTTACGAAATCTTAAAGATTTTATTTTTACTTCAGTGCGTGCACATATACCTGTGGTGGCCAGAAGAGAGGAGTGTGGTTACAATTGCAGAGTTGTAAGCTGCCTGACGTGGGTTCAGGGGACTAAAGTCTGGCCCTCTTCAACAATAGCATTTGCTCTTAACTTCTAAGACATCTCCAGCCCCACAGTTACTAGATTTTACTAGACATTCTAGACTTGACACATATTTTTAGAGTAACTACATTATGTTTTAAACAGTTAAGGAATTAATTACATTTATTGGCATGCAATTGCTACATGTTTACATAATGTAGACTCACACATATGACTCAAATGCTTTCTCTCCCACACCTCTCTGTCTGCACCTACTTAGATGTAACCAGCACTTCCTGTTCTTTGTTCCAAGGTAAAGCAAAAAGGCAGGAAAAATTCAGGGTCAAAGAAGGAGAAAACTATTAATCACTGTCTCCCTCTGTCACGCCAACCATTCCTTCAATTCATCACGCTTCTTCTCATTCCCTGGCGCCCTCCTTCCTCTCCCAGGCCCATTACCCCAGGTTGCTATAGAAGTCATGCATCTTACTCTAGAAGGCAAAGGGGAAAATGGCATTTAGATACACTGATTTTTGCTTCATTCATCTTAATTTGTTTTGTTTTGAGGATTTCACAGTAGCACAGGCTGGCCTGGGACTCACACCGCAGCTTAGGCTAGCCTCCTGCCACTTCCTCCTAAGTGCCGGATAACAGACATATGTCAGCACACTTCACTGGATCAGTTACGTTTTGAAGTTTGTGCTTGTACTGCAAGCATGTCGTCAAATGTCACCTGTCCTACAGAGGCCAGGACTTGTCTCCACCATTTTCTGTTCCCAGTGGTCCCCAGGGTGCTTGGCACAAGCCTCCTCACTGACAGAGGACATGAAGCAGGGCTGCAGGTACAGCAAGCGGGCTCCTGCAGTCCTCAGAGGCTGCACTGATGTCACTCCACACATAGGCATCCACAGTGCTGTGCCTTTGGCTCTGTAGGACCTGCTGTACTGGTTAATACTGGTTAGCACTGTGCCAGGATCTAGGATCACCTAAGAGATAAACCCCGGGGCACTCTTGTGGGGGAGTTTTTAGAGTTTACGCAGGTGGGAATGGTCTGCTGTAAATGCGGGCAGCTGTGGCTCAGGACTGCATCAAGTGGAGAAAATGGGCTGAGGACGGATGCTTGTTTTCGTCTGTGTCCTGGCTGAGAATGCAGTGTGAGCCGCTGCCTGAAGCCACTGCTCTCTCCGCCATGATGGACGGTACCCTTGAACTGTCAGCCCAAACATACTCTTCCTCCCTTACTTTGATTCTCGTCACAGCAACAAAAAGATAGCTAATACGCCTGCCGTCTGTGCTGAGGATGCTATGTAAGGGACGTCCATTGCTGAAGCACAGGTAGAAGCTGGATGGGGTGCTGCACACCTGTGATCCCCACGCCCGGGAACATGGCGCAGAAGGAACACCCTGAGTGGGAGGCTGGGTGACATAGTGAGGTCCTGGGAAGTCAGCTGGAGAATGAGACACTGTCTTCAAAACCTCAGACAAGCATTGCTGTTTGGTGGAGATAGCACACGGCTAAGCAAAGACACTAAATCCAAATGAGAAAGACATTAAAAAAAAAAAGTATAAACCACTGAAGAAGGCTATAGAACCAACAAATCCACAGCCCAAAGCAGGGTGGTTTCCTGGGACTGAATATTTTGCCTAAAACATAATCAACTCAATTGCCATATCCTCTACCAGGGGCAGGGCTGGGTGGCCTAGGAGTAGTAATCTCCCTGCAGCCAATATTTCTAGCCAATAGTTTACTTAAAACTTCTGAGACACGGGGTAGGAAACACTTACCTCGATTTCTTGGTATGAGCTATTAATCATAGCAATTAGCATGTTGAGTAAAACAACCACCATGGTTACATTGTATATTCCGTAAAGAACATATCCAATATTCTCGATGAATTTGTGATCATATTTGAGGACCACAGAAGTCACTTCAGACAGTCCAAATATGGACCAAAACAAAGTCTTGAAACTTTCTTCAACACTGTTGAAAAATCAAACACAGTAATGAATAGCTTCCGGTGTTAAAAAATAAAACAAGTTAGTATCTGATGCCGGACAGATGTAAAATATTCCTATGAAATACTGTCATTGTAAACTCCGAACAATTGCTTTTTAAAAAAGCTATTACTGCTTACTTCATGTGTACCGGTGTTGTTTACATGCATGTCTATGCACTGTGAGCACGCTGTGCTTGTGGAGGTCAGAAAAGGGCACCGGATACCCTGGAACTGGAGTTACTAAGCTTGTGGATTCTGGGACTCGAACCCAGGTCTTCTGCAAGAGCAACCAGAGCTATTAACTGCTAACCATCTCTCTAGCTCTCTAATAACTGCTTCTAACATAGATTTTAAAACTAGAATTATTGTTCGGATATATTACTTTTCAATTTTTTTTGAGACAATATTTCACTATGTGGCCCAGACTGGCCTTGACGTGGTCCTCCTGCATCCAGTCCAGCTTCTTAGTGGCAGGATTCCTGGCATATGAGACAATGTCCACATTGTTGCTGTACTTAGCAGGTATTCCCTGAGGTTTTCGGGAGCTGGTGTCAGCGCTCAGCTTCACTCATCAGGAGAAAGCTGGCGTGACGTCACAACGCCCATGCTTTCCTCTTGATAGGGTGGAAGTTTGTAAATTTAAATCAGAATTCCTGGGTTAGGTTTAAAACTAAACATCCACTTCAAAAAAGGATGCACCATTCATTATGACTTGCCATGAAGTAATTTGCACCTTGAATAAAAACAAACTCAATGCCCAGGGATCAGGCTGAAGAGCTTTGGTGCATCCAGACGGCAGAATGCTGTATAGCACTAGGGATAACGAGGCAGATTTATCTGCATGCATTTATAACAGAAACCATAGCAAGGATGCAGTAAGTGAAGAAGCACAGCAAGTGTGACCTGCTTAGTCATCTGAGTACAAAAGAGAGGGCTATTAGGAATACTTACAGTCTTCTTTTTTGGGGGGGGGGGAAGAAATCTTCTGAAAGTGTTCAAAAAACCCCCAAAAACCATGGCTTCCAAGAATGAAGGACAATGTATAGATTGAGGGCCAAGCCAGCCCGTGGTGGAGAGGCTTCTCACTGTAAACAGCCCCGTTTGAATTTTTGGCACAAGAGCACACAGTCACCCCGCATCATCTGTGGGGAATTAGTTCCTGAGATCCGCATGGGTACCAGAGTCTGAGGATGCGCAAGGGAATCCCAAATAAATGGTACTGTACTTTCAGGTTACCAGGGTATCATCCCTGGAATTACTTAAGCCGTCTCTTGGTTGCTTACAGTAACAATATAATGCAAAGCCATGCAAATAAGTGTTTAAAACACTACAGTCTTTAGGGAATACTGGCAGGGAAGGAACGTGCATGTTCAATAGAGACACAGTTTTTTAAAAGAATCATTTGATCCATAGTTGGCTGCCTGTGGGACACAGATTCTGGCAGCCGGCTCTACCTCCTCCATGAAAACCACGCTCAGCTGGAAGAGGAGGGAGACCACAGAATGAGGGCATCCCAGGCCTTCCTGCACAAGTAGTGTGCAGGCCCTGGCCACACCGAGCACCGAATTTCATTCCTCATATGACCTTTTCTACAGTGGCATTTAGTGCATGATGCCATAGGACCTTCAGATCTGTGATGCGAATAAAGAACCCTCAGACGGCCACACAGGTCAAGTTCATTAGGAGGCACAGGTGGAAAATTTTCTTTCCCCCCTCCAGGAAACACTTTATGAAATAAAGTACTTTAAAATATTTTTTAACTGATTCTAAATCATAATGAAGCCTATAGACCCACGGTTTTCAATACTTGTTTACTTACTTATTCATTTAACCACTCAACCAGTATCACTGAAGCATCTCGTATGTTCTAGAAGTATTGTTAGTCCCTGGGGACAGAGGGCTGATAGTAAAGACTTCTGTTCCCATAGAGAACAAGTTTCCAAAACTTTAGAGAGTGAAGTTACGGCATGTGGAGGCAGGAGACTACAGTTTAGCCTCTGTTCCTGCGTTTATGAAACCTGCCATGGCACCTCCCGCCCCTTCCTCTGTTCCTTTGCAGACTTCCCCGCCTGGACTCCGTGCAGCCTCTGTGGGCTGGGTATGTGCAGGAAAAGAGAGACACTGCAGCTCTGAGCTCCTACTGTGGGCAAGAGGGTTTACATAACCAGCCTTACGTAAGCCTCACAGCGACCTTATTTAAAATCTATCGTGCTTCTTTTAAAAACGAGGGGAATGACACTGAGAAATGTTCAGTAATTTAACCAAAGGGCGCAGTTAGAAAATAGCAGAGCCGTGCTGCAGCCCTGGCCTGCCAGACTTCCCAGCCGATGGTCTTTCCACTGCGTTATACTGCCAGGCCTCCCTTCCAAAGAGAAGAGAAAAATGTCATCTGTCGTATGAACTATTGTGAGGCTCGGAGGGCAGGGAACTGCACAGGTCCTGTCTAGTCACTAATGGAGTCGGGACTTTCTGTTTTGTCATTTATTACAAGAAAGTGAGCCTCTGGTCTCTTTTACCTTTAAGGCCTGCGCTACAAGAACTCTTTCAATCCCGATGTCTCCAAGGACATGATGCTGTGTGTTATCTACGGGGAACTTACTGTGTAGCTAGCTGGCTTGCAGCTGGCATTGTGGGGAACAGAGGGGAGCTGGTGAGGGTTTGTGATGTTCTTGTCTGCAGGGGCTGAGGCACCCAGGGAGGCCTCATCCCCACGACGACCAAACGCCTAAGGGTGAGAGAGAATCTCACATTTGGGGTAGCTCCATGGCAAGGGACCTTACAGTGACAGTGGCTATGGAGGTTAATAAAGAAAGGCTTCGGAGAGGAGGTAAATCTCCAGGGCAGGAGCTCTCTTCGGAGGAGCTATCTTTTCTCTTATTTATCCCCTGTCCTAACTACTGATGGATACATCAACATAGAAGCCGAAAGAGACCTCAAAATGATGAAGCTAAATTTAGTGTCTATATAAGAGACATCCACTGTGAGACATTTGCCATCCAATTTTCTTAAAACAGCCCTTTTGGGCTGGTATTTTTCCAAATCTTGATCAATTTTTTTTTGTGGTGAAATCTCACTAAACGCCAAGAGTGGACCAATGACCTTTATGAGAATGGCCTGTATGACTGGCTATGGACAGTGGTTTGATGGATTGGTTTTCTGCCCTCAAGAATGGCTTCATTATGACAGCTGACATTCTTCACTTGCTGGACCTGTTGGAAATTCTTTTTATACCTTTTTAGGATGATGTCTTACTTACGTGGTAAAAGCAGGATTGACTTTGGCCCCAAGGTAGTAGGAATAAAGGATGAACATGCCAATCATGAACGCCAGAAACACCATGATGAACAGAACCATGAACTTGAATATGTCCTTCACAGTCCTTCCCAGGGAGATCTGCAAGGGCCCAAAGCTCTCGTTGGCAGGGAGGATGTATGCGATCCGGGAGAAGCTGAGTACCACCGCTATGGCGTAGAGGCCTTCGGATATGATCTGAGGGTCAGAAGGGAGCCATTTGTCTCTAGCTAGAAGAGGGGAGAGAAAGAGGGAAAAAAAATGGGGTTTTTAATTTATTCCTAACTATGCAAAACAAATACTGCAAACTGATCTATTATCAAGACAAGGGGTTCTTGCTTCGGTTGAAATGACTGGCAATTTAATTAACCGCCCAGATATGATTTTTAAATGTTAAACTAGAAGCAGCATCTTTATTTCAGTTGATGAAAAAACCTATTACGAAGACACCAAGGTGGCCTCACATGGCACAGAAACAGAATAAAATACAAAAGAGAGAGATTCGATGTTTCGCGGACACGGACTGTGCCCAGGACAAGAGACCATTGATATTCACTCTCCCCGTAGGTATCAGCTTTTATTTACTGGCTTTTTTGCCATGCGATAGGGAAAACGTTAGTGGAACTTATTTTGAAAACCAGTTCATCTATCAATTAACGCTAGTAAAATGTTCAGCAGCAAGGAGGGAGAGTATTACAAGTCAGCGTGATGCTGACCTGTGGGATGTGAGCCCTGCGGCAGGCTCCCAGGCAGTGTGACTATGTTAGAGGTAGACAAAGAGTGAGGACCCTAATAGCATACAGCAGCTCCAGGTCCCTGGCAGGGGAATGAAATAACCAACGGCTAACTCTGTGCAAACCGAATCGTTGCCGAAAGAATGGCTGCACTGTAGACATTCGCAACAGCAAACTTGACATCTGCTGACATGGCCTTCGATGACCCTCTGTCATTTCTCTTCATAAAAACAGAAATCAAGACTTAGAAACGTTTAAAAAACATACATAGGAAGCAGGGAAGTCTGAATTAATAAATTCCCCTCCAGCCAAAAGTTACTAAATACACAAGATAAATGTGAATACACAGCTCATAGAAACAGTCAAAGTAATATGTCACAAACAAGATTCCAATTCTTTAACTATAAATGGTGCCCATTTGTTCCTTTGAGCCAGCATCCTCGGGACATGAAAACTCTTGCTTGCGGATGACGACAGATGATAGGTTTAAATCGCATGCACTGCAATACTGTATCTTTTGGAGACTTCCTACAAATGTTAAAGTATCTGTTATCCTCACAACATTGAGTCCTAGACACACAGTTTTCCTCCCAGCCGGCTACAACACTTCAGAATTCTGTATTTTAGGCATAAGAATGCCAGACAATAATTTATTCTATCTTAATTAATTTATTGCGGTCTTTGGGTTAGGCAAGCACTCTAGGAATGTGCAATATCCCCATGCCTTTATTTATTTAATTACTTCATTATTTTTTCATCTATTCACATGCAGGAGCCCACTAAGTCGCCCTGGTTGACCTTGGTCTGTGAAGGCTGGCCGGTTTTGAGCTTGCAGTCCTTCTGCCTTAACCTCCTGTGTAGCTGGGATTGCAGGCCTGACAAACATACAACCATAATGAAAACTTGCCAGTAAGAGCTGCATAATACTGATTTGTGCTGGCAAAGAAGCCATCCGTGTCCTTTCTCCTGGATGTCCTTGCCACGGGAAAGATACAACACCCTCTCCAGTGTCTACCGTCTCCACGCCAACTTTCTCATGTGTTGGGACTTTAGCTCCCGTATCCTGCCTCTGCTGGATTTTCATTTCTCTTATCCCATGTTCCTGAGCATCTCGCTTCTCAGATTCCAGAGCTCTTGCTCTCCCTACTGCCCACAAACACTCTACACATTTCTCATGCTAAGGACAGTGGTGGCCTATTAATCTGAGGCTCGGCATTCCATAATTTCAGTGATTGATGAGCAATTGTAGTTTGGAAATGTCAAACAGCAAATCCCAGAAGCAAAGAACATGTGTGTTTTAGACTGCCCAGCCATCTAAAGTCTCCAGTGGGACCATCCCTCCTATCCTCCGCCCTGTGTTCAGTGTGTCCACGCCGATAGGCTGTCTTCCCCTTAGTGGCTGAGCAGCGGTGGAGTTTCTCAGACTGACAGTCTCTACACAGCAGTAGGGCTGCGATAAAGAAACTTTTATCTTACTCAAAACAATCCTACAACTCAAAAGTAGGGATGCTGGGAAATTTGTTACCATAGACCATTATAATTTTTGTGTTTTATTGGTTATTAATCAATACTAGTCTCTAATTTATAAACCAAGCTTTATCACAAGCATGTATTTTCATATGTGAAAGGACACAGTGTATGTAAAGTTTGATTCCATCTATGGTTTCCGGCATCTTGGAACATCCTCAACTCAGATAGGAGAGTACCGTGTCTTATATTTCCGGTTGTCAGTCTAGCCTTTATTGGCTGAACCATCTCCCCATCTGTTTCTTTCCAAAATGCCCTTCCTGAAATGTAAAGGGACCCCGCAGCTAACAACTCACCATAGGTGAAATACTGAACCTCAGGCGGAAGCGTGACTTCGCTCAGGTCGCTCTCCTGCACGTGGCTGTCCACATACTGCTGCGCTTTCGTGGCCTGCAGGAAAGCCAGGAACCTGGCGGTGAAGGCGGCGATGAAGATGGAGAGCATGCCGAAGTCAAGCACGTTCCACAGCTGCACGATGTACTCCCGGGGTCCTTCCAGCCAGAGCTCCTTGCACTCAGACCACATCATCCCTGCACAAGAAACCAGAGGCCGTGGAGTAGAGTCTACAGCCGGGGCTGAACCAATACTCTTGTCCACACCCGGGAAATGGTGAAACTCCGCACCAACGGAGGTGCGGTCGGACACTGAGACCCCGTGGAGCTGGGTGCCGCTTAGGAGCCAATGGACTCCATCACGTCAGAACTTAAAGAAACATATATGACGCCAGGATCGCCGCTCGGGTAGCCCCGTGCTTGCAGATGACACGGGAAGGGGGACAAGAAAGAAGCGAGGGGATGCACCAGTCCAAGACTTTGTTCCGTGAGGTTTTTGGAGAAGGAGAGAAAAGGGAGTCTAGGAAAATAAAGAGGCTAATTAATTCAGATCACAGTAATGTAGGGGCACTGGTAAGCCCTGCAGTGGGAAATTCACTACAGACATGTAACAAAAACCATGTCCTGTCACCCAGGAACACCCACTCTCCTCTAACTTCCCTTCCCACCACCCTACCTACCGGGGACGCCAAGAACATCATCAGAAAAAGACCCAACTCTAGAAAAAAAACTGTTGTTTGAGTGAAAAAAAAAACGATTAAATATCCAGTTTAATAAATTATCCCGACTTTGTACATGTAGATATCCTGCCTTTTGGTACTGTGATGTGTTGCCGTGTGCAGATGTTTTGGGATACGTTTATAGCCGTGGTGGGACGCATGTTACTGAGGGTCACAGCTGGCTGAGGCCATGAGGTGAACGAGGGAAGAGCTGACCTCCTCACTAAGAGCAGCGAGGACACACTGGTGGGGACAGAACACAGAACGCCTCGGGGATAGAAATCAAGGCATGGAGTGGTCCCATCTCCTGAGAAGGAGGAGAATTTATCCCTCATAGTACTCCAAACACAGCTACTCAGAATGAGTTATCAGTAACAAACATCGTGAAAATGAGAACACTCTTAAAATCCCCGAAACAAATAGGTAACAAAGCCTCTCTAGTCACGAGGATTTCAGTTTAGTGAGGCCTATGCTAAAAATTCAGTGTCACCATTTCAGCATTATCTAGTAATTTAACTTACATTTAATAGTCATATATGATGTTCTCATCATCTATAGTGTTAACAGTTTTAGTAGAAAATAGCATCATTTCAGTAACTATTTTTTTTTGGGGGGGAGGTAGAAATTAGGGAACTAAAAAGACTTACCGAGAACCCAGACCATAATTAGCATTTCCGTCCATGTGAACTGGGTGGTCTTCACCCTGAAGATCTGCTTGGGGTAGTCAATAACAGTGATATTGGGCAGCGTGCTGATGCCTTCAAACCTGTCTGAGGCGTTGAACACAAGCAGACCCAGAAAGATGATGAAGGAGGCGGCGTGTGCTACGAACTTCATGAAAGGGCTTCGAAGAATTTTCCCCAGCTGTGATATGACAGAGAAGGGGGAGATGTGAGGGAGGGGAGAAGATAGGGAGGGGTAGAGGGGAGGGAGGGGGAAATGTGGGTAGAGATGAAAGGGAGGGGAGGTGGCAGAGAGGAGAGGAGAGATGGGAGGGAGGGGGAGATTAGGGAGGGGAAGGAGGAAAGGAGGAAGAAATGCAAGGGAGGGAAAATGTGGGTAGGGAAAGATGGGAGGGAGGGAAGGAGAGGGGATGGGAGAGAGGGGGGATAGGAAAGAGGGGGATAGGAAGGAGGTGGAGATGGGGGAGAAGGAGATGTTTGCTTTGGAAGAACTATTCAGGCTTGTCCAACTTTTGGATAGTTATGAACGTTGCCCAACACATTTGTAGACATCAAGTGATAATGTTAAAAGGTTGGACTCCCCTGACGGTTATGCATTGTGAAAACTACTCTTTTTAAGGGAGACCTTCCCTCTAAAATTTACTTCAAAAGTCTTGGAAATTCAGTTTCTAAATGCCTACTACACTGTAAACCGTGCTACACTGACTGCCCGCTTCTGGAAACTCTGTACGGAGGATGGTTCTTACTCTTACTTTTGCATGAAAAGCTATTGCAAAGTCAAAGTTCGTAGGCCTGAAAAGGAAACCCTAGCTTGTAGGTTTTCAAATTTTTTAATTAAAAAAAATAGGGCATTAAAAGTTTTTTGAAGAGTAAAATAATTGCTGCACTGTAAACAAAATTTAATTCTCACTTCCAAATAATCCCATCATACCATATCATCATATTTTAAAAGGATGAAAGAAATAAAGGAAGAAAGTATTAGAACTGAGATAAATATCTTATCAATTACTACCTACATAACAGGGAGATATAAAATAACTAGAAATTCCAAGAAAGGTAGCTTGATTAAAAATAATCTCCGAGTTTTGAAAATGATGCATATAATAAAGACAGTTTTAATGGTCAGCTTATAATTGTTTAAAGGTGGTACCTTATAAACATCCTGTGATACGCTGTCCTTAAAAGTCCCATGCTCTAACAGGAAATGAGAAGTAGTTCCTCTGTCCCCAGGGTATCCACAGTCCAAGGATTAGGTACATGGGACACATTTGTCCAGTATGTTCTCTATTCTGCAAACTCAGAGCCTGGTTTTTAACTCTGTCTATGAACTTAAAAACAGATCTGGTTCACATTTGGAAGGCTATCTTCAAACCAATGTCCAGAACCTTAATCTGCTATCAATAAATGATCAAACAATGTCAAGTCTTTCTGAATTTGAACATGTGTGCACACAGACAATTGTTATGTTTCCAAACCGGACACAGAAAAACAAGCAACAATAATCACACAGCCTAGTGCTGATTCAGCTGCGGAGGGTGTGTTTGGCATGACTGCCAAGGCACGTGCAATTTCTTGGGTGTTGCCAAGTCTGCTTTTCTCAAAAACTGATCTTTAAAACTTTAAATAAAAAGAAAATAAAACAGTATACTCATTTTTAAAATGGATTATATGCGGAGTTTTTTTGTTTGTTTGTTTTACTTTTTTTAAAACAGTATTGCAGTCAAGGTTCATGCACACCAGGCAATGCTCTGATGCTGAGCTTGGTCCCAGCCTAAGACCTCCTTGCCCAAGTCTGTATGCAGAGGTCAGGATCAAGCGCCATTCTTCTGGGGCCTCTCCACCTTAGTCTTTGGACCTAGAGTTCACTAGTAAGCTGGACTGGCTGCCTAGCAACTCCAGGAACCTTCCACGTCCAGCTCTCCAGCACTGAGACTGCAGGCTCTGCCATCATCCCTTGCTTTGCACGCTGACTCTAGGGGTGGAGCTTGGGTATTCATGCTTGCAAGGCAAGCACTTCATCAATTGAGTGCCCCCAGCCGGAGAATTCCCCAGTTATTTATTTTCTCTGTGAAATAAGCACAGCCGTGCATGGGCTCCATGGGTGGTTCAGTGCCTACGTTTCTTTTCTTATGATGAAACATCGCTACACGGAGAGCTGCTCTTTTATAAGAGGTAAAAATGTATGTCCCAAGATGCCCACTGCAATCTTAACCTTCTCTAATTGACTGAAAACCTGAAGACGGGCTCTTGGGTACCAGAACTTGGTGATGCATTTCCTCCAGGAAGGGAATCTGGTTGGGTTGTAATTTTCTGCTGACTTCAGGCTCTTACATGATTTGTGTTCTAGTCTTTAGTGATTATGTTTGTAAAGAACTGTAAAATAGTTTCTCCATGATACACAACAAAGAATCCAGCAGTCATCAAACTTGGTAAAAACGACACACTTTCTACCTTTTATTGAATGGGGCAGCTCAACAAGGAAGTGAGCTGGATGCACACACCCGGAGAAGATAGCTGAGCCACAGGCAACATTAGACTTACAGGGTCATTTTTTAGTGACCTTGACTCGTTTTGCCTGAAACAGATTCTGATTGAAATAAAACCAGACTTGAGAATATAGACACGAGATGAAAGGACCCGAGGGCAGCTCCTCTCCAGGGATGTGCCCCTTATTACCAGATTCTGTTAGCAGGATTCCTGTTCTCGTCTACATCTTAATCACGACCACATTAGCTCTACTTGGGCAGGTTGAGAGGAGAAAGGTACCGGAGTCATCCAAGCAAAATCAAGCAGTTCAAACAAAATCCAAAGAACCCTAAGTTCAATTCTACTCGAGTTGGAACTTTCTAGAAGAATAAAGGACTTGAGAACCCATCATGGGCCTGATTAAAGGTTAAATAATACTTTTGATATCCATGAGCTCAATACTCACCCCCCCCCACCATGTTTCTAATGGGTTCAGATGAGCGCCCTGAAAATAGCCATTTTTGTGATCTCACTGAGCACAGCGGTCTGCTTCCCTTTTCTTCCTTTGGCCAGCTATGACCATATTCTCTTCTTACTACGCTGTCAGAAGTAACTCCATTCTCTCTAGATACTTACTCCTTCTTGTCTACCATGGGAATTTTACCCTGAAAGCCTTATTATGCCACACCTGCAAATGTGATCTGTTCTGCTAGCCCCAAATCCTTTCCAGCTCTCTCCTGGAGTTGATACACCCACTACAAAGTAGACTGTGTTCCGTGGTCACTTAGAAGGTGGAGGCAAAGAGCTGGGAGCCTGAACATTAGCTGTTGCACTTTTCCAACAGAGATACACAGTATACCAAGCACAGAGGGGAGGAGGAGGCTAGTACCCTGCTACAAGGTGCAATCCAATAGCCAATGGCAAGGAACGGAAGGCCCAAGGCCACGACCAGCACGACCAGGCACTTGATAGCGATGGTCTGTTCCCGAAGGCCGGAGAGATTCTCATACCAGATTGTCAGAAGCTGTTGTTGGCAGTTGGGGTGAGCCACGAACTGTTGGGGGTAGAGGGAGAGACAAGTTAGTCGGCTCTGTCCACAGCAGAGCTTTCCAATACGTGCCTTTGGGGCTGGAGAGATGGCTCAGCGGTTAAGAGCAATGACTGCTCTTCCAGGGGTCCTGAGTTCAATTCCCAGCAACCATGTGGTGGCTCACAACCATCTGTAATGAGACCTGGTGCCCTCTCTTGGCCTACAGGCAGGATACTAAACAAACAAACAAACAAATAAATCTTAAAAAAAAAAAGGCATGTGCCACCATATCCAATACATGCCTTTGTAGAATACAGCCTGTTAAAACCTCCTGGGTCCTCCCTTCCTATTAGAACAGAGGTGGAGACCAAAGGAGAAAGCTGAAGTCACCCCCACTCCCAGTCCTTTCCGGTAGCTGACTTCTCTCTGGCCATGGGTGACGCTGGCTTTCTGTTGGGAAACTGTGCCCCCTACCACATCGCTTGCCAGCTTTCTTGCCTTCATTTCAAAATGGAAAAGGCAAACGGTGATTTGGCTTATTGTTGACTAGAAGTAAGAGAAATGTTAGTAAATTTCTGAGTTACTCCTAAAATATTACATGTATGAGAAAATACATAAATGATGCAAATTGAACTTCTATGCTGTGGCTGAATACGAAAGGACCGGCAGAGTTGTTCCTGCGCCAACAGTTATCCTGCAGGGCCCGGCGAGCACCACTCTTAACCGCCGAGCTATCTTCCCGGCCCTGTTTTTGCTTTTTTTTTGTTTTTTTTGAGACAGGGTTTCTCTGGCTTTTGTTTTTTTAACCTTATCCATAATTCCTATACACTTCTATCTTGCTTCTAAAACATTTTTAATTTTCTGACATGGGGCCTCATACTGTAATCCAGGCTGGCCTAGCGATTGCTCTCTTTATTGGATAACTTATTGTGAAAACAGCATTGCTTTGGGTCAAATGCTGTCTTTAAATTCACATTTTGAACTCCTTACTCCAAAGTGCTGGCCCTAGGGGGCAGGACTTCAGGGCATACTTGGGGTCTGGGGACAGAGTACATGAAATGGTGAGATTGGTGCCTATGTATTATAGACACTGCTCCCCCTCCCCCCAAAGGCTCTGCTTTTACCATGTCTTACAAAGAGAGGTCAGTACTTTGCAACTCAATAGAAACAGCCCCGCTGCCATGTTGACCACAAATTCCCAGCCTCAGTGCTGTAAGAAATAGGTTTCTGTTGTCTGTAAAGCACCCTAGTTATGGTGCCTTGCTATAGCCCCCAAACAGCTCAGAAATACCTGGCCGAAGGTTCCTTCTGATTGTTCCACCATTGCTAGTCGCTAAGAGTATGTTAGGTCTTCTTTCCAAACAATTTACTTACTGTCTTCCTCTCTCTCTTCCTCTCTTTATTCTTTTAAGGCAGAGTCTTACTCACTATGAGCCCAACTGGTCTTGAATTTGGGATCCTGCTTCAGGCTCGTGAATACTGAGATTAAAGATGCATGTCACCCACACCCTGTAAAGTTCACGGTTTCAAAACCATCTCACACACTAGCATAGTCATGAAATGACCTCTTGGAAAATGCTGTAGACTCAACTCAAACAGAAGAATTCCCAGGTCTGTGTTCCCTCGGAGTCTATGAAGAGCTCCAGATATCCACTTTTCCCCTGTGTTATATCCAGACCATTTCTCTTCTGTTTTACTCCTCCCCCTACAGCTCCTAAATGTCTATCATGTTTATTCATTCACCCTTCAGAAGGCTTTCTACACTATCAGCCAGCCACCGCTCTGGGCATTTGGCACAAGATAAAAATAGGAGTCGGAACAGAAACAGAGGGGGAGTGGATGGAGGAGGAGGGGAAGGCAAGGGAATAGGAGGATAGGAGGGAGGCAAAATTGTGGTCAGGTTGTAAAATAAATAAATTTAATTAAAAATAGGAGAGCTTGTATCACTGTAAACCATGAAGTCATTTCTTCAGAGCACACAGCAGGCCTTTGAGGATTTTTTGTTTAGCTGTGCAAAGATGTGTTGCATTTGTTTAATTATGTAAAGATGTGTTGCTGTTTTACCTTGCCTGACTAAGGCACCTGATTGGTCTAACAAAAAGCTGAATGGCCCATAGTGAGGGAGGAGGTGTAGGTGGAACTTCCAGGCAGGAAGAGTAAGGAGGAGGAGGAATATGGGCTTGCAAAAGAAAGAAAAGGAGACAGCAGGAAGACACCAGGGACCAGTCAGTCAGACATGGAGGAAGCAGGAAAGCAAGACATACAGAATGAAAAAAAGGTACAAAGCCCCAAGGCAAAACAGAGGAATAGAAACAGGTTCAATTAAGTTAAAAGAGCTAGAGAGACAAACCTAACTGAGGCCAAGCATTCATAATTAATAATAAGTCTCCATGTCTTTATTTGGGAGCTGGTTGGTGGCCCAAAGAAAATTCCAGCTACAGCAGGTTGTCAATAAATGCTATGTAAGTCATAATAAAACTGGACTCCACATCCTCATCAAGACAGTAAGTTGGAACAAAATCGCCTTAGTGGAAATGTTTCAGTACTAAGGGCTCCACATTTGAGAGACAAGACACTGCATGGAATCAAGTCATAGCTCTCTGGAGACCCCAGGCAGCCAGGCTGAGGACAAGGAGCTGGGCATACCAGGAAAGCCACAGGGTGGACATAGGGTATCATAGTATGAGATTACTGTTTGGGGAGTCAAGCTTGTACTTTTCTGGGACAACCCAAAGATTTCTGTAAGTTATAGAGTATCTACAGGGCTAGGAGACAAATGCATGGATGAACTCACTTCCCTGTAGAGAGTATCTCTAAGTTACAGAGTATCCACAGGGCTAGGAGACAAATGCACTGCATCCACGTGGTTGGATGAACTCACTTCCCTCTAGGGAGGATCTGCTTGCTATGGCTCGAAAGCATCTCCTTTAAAATTCTGGTGTTGTCATGTGACATTCTGAAGAGGTGGGAGAGGGAAGGGCTAGAGGAGGTGGTGAGAGTCCCCAGTACCGTTCGTCTGTAGTTTCAGCTAGGAAGGATCGCTTGAGTCTAGAAGTTCAAGGCTGGTCTGGGTAACTCAGCAAGATCGGGTATCTAAAAACAACACAGCCCTTGGGCTGGAGAGATGGCTCAGTGGTTAAGAGCACTGGCTGCTCTTCCAGAGGTCCTGAGTTCAGTTCCCATCACCCACATGGCAGCTCACAACTGTCTGTAACTCCAGTTCCAGGGCATCTGACTCTCACACAATGAACATAAAATAACAACAACAACAATAAATTAAAAACAACACAGTCCTTTGAAGGATAAAGATGACCATAGAAAAGAGCCATTTGGTGCTTGTCAGTTTGGGCTCCCATGTTTCCACGCCAGGACACTCTGTTAGTGCTTCCGAAGGATACAGTCCTGCCTGCCAGTGCCTTCATCTTGGACTTCCCACCCCTGCGCTGTGAGAAAACACATCCTGTTTGTAACGCACCCAGACTCAGTTATTGTCACAGCAGTACAAGTGAACCGAGACGCTGATTCTCTTAGGACCTACACTGTACAAACACTGTCTTATTACTATTGTCTGTGCGTGTGTGTGTGTGTGTGTGTGTGTGTGTGTGTGTGTGAGCATCGGGGTGCCGTGGAGCTAATGTGAGGGTCGGAAGGGAACCAGTGGGCTTCCTTCTGCCTCCATGCAGGATCTGCAGTGTCTTAGTTAGGGTTTGTATCGCTGTGACAGAGACCGTGACTGAAAGCAATTTAAAACCCCAGCTCACTCTCCATCACTGGTGGAGGGCAGGGAAGGAGCTCATGGCAGGTACCTGGAGCAGGAGCTGAAGCAGAAGCCACGGAGGAGTGCTGCTTACTGGCTTGCTCCTTGGGGCTTGCTTAATTTGTTGGTTTTGTTTGCTTGTTTGTTGTTGCTGTTTTTTTTTTTTTTTTTTTTTTTNTTTTTTTTTTTTTTTTTTTTTTTTTTTTTTTTTTTTTTTTTTTTTTTTTTTTTTTTTTTTTTTTTTTTTTTTTTTTTTTTTTTTTTACTTTTTTGTGTAACCTAGATCCATCCTCTTGGGGATGCCATTGCCCATGATGGGCTGGGCCCCTCCCATATCCCCACAGACTTGCCTATAGGCAACGATGGTGCCATTTTCTCAACCGAGGTTCTTCTTCCCAGATAACTCCGCCTTGTGTCAAGTTGAAAAGCCAACCAGGGCACAGGGGGGTGAACTCAGGTTGCCATGCTTCCCCAGCAAGCGCCTTTCCTCGCTGAGCCATCCCACCAGCCTGCTTTGGTTTGTTTTGATTTTGAGGCAGGGTCTTACTCTATAGCCCAAGCTGGCCTAGAGCAGAAAGCAAGCCTCCTGCTTCAGTCTCCCTCATGCCGGGATTATAGGTCTGAGCCACTCCCAACACTGGGCCACCTTTTCTGCACAGAGTATGTGAGATGATACACATCAACCCTTGGGGCTTGTACCACAGGTGCCAACACTTAGTACATCTTAAATCCTAGCACCTCACCTGCTGTGAAGGTAAACTCAGCATAACTGGCCGGTTTCCTGTCACTAGGATCACAGCCTATGCTCTTCCTGAGCTATGTAATATCATCTCTGCTGAATATGTTTAAAATCCATACAAATAGAACTTCCTCAACAATTTAGAACTCCTAATACAAATACACAAGGCACATCTCAAAAAAAAATCAACACAATATTAGCAAGTGAGAGCAAAACACCCTAATCCATCAGGAGATTGTTTTTTTTTTTTTTTTTCTTTCTTTCCAACAACTTCAAAAGAAGGCAGAAGCCTTTATCTCTTAAACCACTCTATTTCCTGGGGAAATGTCCTTATGAGGCCACACGGTCATAGCTGGCTGCGTCAGGCTCGTGTATTGTTTCCCAACTGCAGTGGAACAGCAAATGGAAGTCATTACAGAAATAATACCCTGATTGGAGGCTTTCTGATTCGAAGAGAAAATGCTTGACACATAAGAACATTCCAATCTTTCAATGGAACAAAACTATCACAGCCTTACAGAACACACACACACACACACACACACACACACACACACAGAGTCAAATGAGCAGTAGGACGGCAGTTGCCCCATCAACCAGAGCAAGGAGATGGAAGACAACTGAATAAGCGTATACCTAAAATGATTGTGTTATACTATCTATTTAAACTCCTCTCAAGTGTAGAATGCTATGCAAAATTCTTGGGGGTTTCCGCTCTTGTTTTAATGACATTTTATGTTAGTCACGTGTACGTCCCTCATTCTCCCTCTGCACCCTCAGGTCTGAGGCCTCTTACACCTTCTGCAGAGAAACACAGGATAACTGAATGAGTCCATATTGCCGCAGGTCTAATTTTTAGATTACTGTTCGGTTAAGGATGAAATTAGGGCACTGGGGGAGAACTCCGGAAATTATTTTTCTTTAGAGCCTAGTGTTACAGACTAAATAGCCTACCACATCCAGTCAACAAGTTTAATATATATTAAATATCTATATTAATATATATATAATCTATAGTGAAGATTGCTCACCATGATGTAGGTACAGATGTGGGGGTGTGCTGGGGGGGGGCGGCAGAGAGGGCAAGCCTTGCTCTCCTAGCACAGAATAGCAGAGAGGGATGAACAGAGTTAGAATGAAAGGAGTAAATGTTCTCTAAGGCAGAGAAGTCAGAATTGAATTATTGATTTCATCAGCACCACCAAGCACTGTAACTATTCACTGAGAGCAGACACAAACACACACACACACACACACACACACACACACACACACACATTAGCATTTCTTTACTTTGAAAGAAGGTTGAAACAGGTTACGATACAGACCCCAGGTTAGCCTGGGGCTAGTGGTCCTCCTACCTCAGCCTCGTGAACACTCAGATCACAGGCGTGTGCCATCACACCTAGCTGATGTTTATTACCGCAGGGTTTACATTTTTTATTTACTTTCATTAACAAATGTTTTTAGATTTATGTATTTCATGTGTATGCATGTTTTGCCTGTATGTATGTATGTGCACCTTGCGCAACCACTGGATGGTTGTGATCCTGAGAACTTAACCCAGGTCCTCTTCAAGAACAGTAAATTCTCTTAACCGAGAGGGAATCTCTCCAGCCCCTTCCTTCCAGATTTTGTTGATGATCTTTCTAGTGTCTGGAAGTTCCAAACTATATGCTGTCGAGTTATCTGTAATTTTGTTTTAAGGCTTATTTTAAAAAGATTTTTAAAAATTGTACGTATATAAGTGTTCTACCTGCATGTACGTACATCACATGTGTGTCTAGTGCCCAGAGTGGCCAGAAGAGGGCGCTGGATCTCCTGGAACTGGAGGCATGTATGGTTGTGAGCCACCATGTCAATAACGGTGACCAAATCTGGGTCCTGTGCAAGAGCAGCAAGTGCCCTTAACCTCTGGGTTATTTCTCCAGTCCTTTAAGATGTCTAATATTATTATATAAAAAGCCCTTTCTTAATAAATATTAAATTCATAGCCATGCGTGTTGATTGATAACAAATTTTTGCTTATGATACTTCATACATTGTAATCGATGCATCCACTTGTTTGGAATCCGGTAAGCCATTCAGTCTGCAAGTGGGTTGGCTGCAGAGCATCTCTGCAGATGAGCTGTTTCTGCTAGCATGACACTTTCGACGAGATGATAAGAAGCCTGTGACAACCGAAATCAATTCTCCCCTCTCAGGTGTCAAACACAAGAGACTCATGTTGCAAGATCCGTGACTTTGTCTGGACGCTTTTCTAAAAACGGCTTGCCATCGGTCTTGTTCAAAATTATCTTCCCCCCTCCCCCAGCATAAGCAAAACCTCCCAGGAAGAACTCCCCAAGAGGCATTTGGTTATCTTCGATAGGATCTGTTCCCAGAAAAGTTGTGTTCTTCCAATTTCTAGTGAAAATAAATCTTCACAGCATTAATGACTGACCCAAATCCCATGGATATGACACAAAGTCCTCTGTGTTGTGGTGGAAGTGTGTGTGCCTGTGAGTGGACATGAATGCGAGCGCGCGCGCGCGCGCGCGCGTGTGTGTGTGTGTGTGTGTGTGTCCATGCAGCCTTCTCACACCTGGAAGGTGCAGGAGAGATGTTTCTCCACCCTTGCTTTGTTAGAATGTGAATGCTGGTTTAGGTTTCATTGGCCAGAGGCCAGTGGCAGGCTTGAGTTGCAAGAGGTCTTAGGACAAACGGACAAGGGCTCAGCGTCCCTACCGCTAGTGCCATCACTGGCCACTCACAGCAGGTGGCCCCAGGGAGTCCTGGGCTTGGACCTGGTTGAGGTTTCTGGATGTCTCGGTTGTACACGCAGGTCCCTTTGCTTTTCCTTTCGAGTCTAAGAACTTCCAAGGGACCTTTGCTGATTTCTTCCTTGGTAAACTAGTTTGATAACAAGGGTTGGATTTAGAGCAAGGAACACGAAATTGTCTCTGGTTCTTCAACTTGTGTAAGAGCCATCATTCTGACACAAAACTTTGTAGCAGAGATGCTGTAAGCTAATTGTCAGTGAATGTCACAAAATGGTCCTCGTGATAACTATATGCATTACCTCACAGAATCTTTAAACAACTGTTATCTCCCCCACTTTACCGAAGAGTAGACCAGGGTCTAAGTGATGTCCATGGCCAGTCAAGAGCCCCTGGTGACACCTTGACGTGACCCTGGCAGCTTGGATCTACGCCTTTCCTTGTAAGCATGAGAACACACCAAAGGAAGAACAGAAGACATGGCTCTTCACAGACGACCAGATCATACTCAAGACACACCCTTCACATAGCTGCTGCTTTGTCAGCTTCTAGCTTTTATTATCAAAGATTTATTTTATTTTAAGTGTGTGTGTGTATGTGTGTGTGTGTGTGTGTAGGTGGGAGTTTGTTGTCCAGCACTGAATCCCCTGGAGCTGGAGTTACAGGTAGTTGTGAGGCGCTCACCATGGTTGTTAGCAACTAAAATTGGGTCCTCTGGAAGAGAGGTACATGTTTCTGACCACTAAGCTCTCTCTAGTACCGGCCAGCTTCTCTTAAGTACAAAAACTCTCTCTGTTACACAATATACTTAAACTATCCAATTCCAGAAACTCAGATTTTTCACATATAAGATAATTTAACTACTATTTTTATCAATTGTTTAATAGCGCAATGCAAACTAGAAAATGAAAACACAAAACAGTTTTTCTGTAGCAGCCATAATAAAAGTAACCGTAGTCTTTATTTATGGCCCTGGCATGACCATCTCCATATTCATGTCACAGCAGACATGTCATTTAAGCTTGGTAGCCCTCAATTTCCTTCTATAGTAGAATCCTATCATCTGTCTTAGCTGGTTTGTAGGTAAAATAGATACAAGCTTGTGGTAAGGATCAACACAAGGACTATGTTGTGGAACCTTACAAACACATGCAAGCAGCAGCCTTATCATTATTTTATTTTTTGTTTTGTTTTGTTTCTGAGACTGCATCTTATGTAGCCCAGGGTGGACCCAGACTTGCTAGGTAGCTGAGGCAGGCTTTGAACTCCTGATTTTCCTGCCTCTACTTCCCAAGCACTGGGATTAGAGATGTGTGCCACCCTGCTGTTATTATTAACGGCATTGAAATGCACAGTTTGCAGAGTGCTTGGCTTATCCTAATCCATTTAAATCACACTAAAGCTCTGAGATACATTAGAGACAGAATCCTCTTATCGGAGGAATGGAAATATAGAGAAGGCTCATCCTTGCCATCGGGAAGCCCCGGATCCTGTAATGGATAACCCTTGAGAAGGGACAGAACCTTTAACTTTGCCCCATGCGCCCTCAATCTATTCTGATTGTTTTCCAAGCGTTCCTTTGGACGACAGCATCACCCGTTCATGTCTATGGATGACTGGCTCACTCACCTTTTTCACTTCGTACTTAATGGCAAGTTTGACCCGACTCAGGGAAGCCTTGTGCCTGTGTGTCTCCAGGGGCTCTGCTGACTCTAGATCTCCGTTCAGAATGGCCTCCACCTCTTCCGAGTCCCGACACAGGTCCAACACGCCCACCACAAAGTCTTTGCATTGCATCGAGAGTTTCCTGTAGTCATTCTAAAATGAGAGGGTTGGTATTTAATGTCAAGAATCTCTCTAGTTCAGGGCACATGCCTGGGGATGGTGGGGGAATAGATAAAGGTAACCCTGCCTGGGTAGGGTAGGCAGCCCCTACCTGGATATAAGGCTGCTTAAGGCAGATACAGTTGGATTTTCCTGCCCTCACTAAGTCTCCTTCTGCCCAGCTGAATGAGAGCTCTGAAACTTATATGGACATGATCTTACATATATGTGGACTCTTAAAATGTCAACGTTCTAGAAACGAAGAACAGAATGGTGCTTAACAAGAGGCCATGAGGTAGAGAGACACAATCTGTTAATCTGCTTGATTTAACCATTCAATATTGTATACCTGTATCAGCACACTATATGGCATATCATAATATGTTCAATTATTATTTATCAAGTTCAAAGTGTATCTGGGCCATAGCTCATAGTACAGGACTTGCCTAAGGTGCATTTGGGGCTGAGATTTTGTAGGGGTGTTTGCCTTTGAGATGCGGTCTCCCTATGTAGTTCATACTGGCCTGGAACTCACCCTGTAGCCACAGCTGGCCTTAACTTAGAAATCTTCCTGGTTCTACCTACCCAGTGCTGTGATTTCAGTTGTGCAACACCACACCAGCTTATAAAAACAAAACTTCCCCAAAAGAGCCAGGCATGAGAGCTCACAGGAGGAGCACCACCCTGAATTTGAGTCAAGCTTGGGCTATGTAGTGAATCTGAGGTCAGCCTGGGCTACTATGTAACATCCCATCTCAAAAACAAACAAACAAACAAACAAAAAAACCACCAACCAACCAACCAACAAAACAAAGCCTGAAAAACCAAAAGTAGCTCCAACAAAAATATGGTATGCACGTAAGTCACTGGTTTGTTTTAAATAACAACAGAAGTATAATTGCACCTCTTAAGGCCACCAACACTCCTGCCTGTGGAGTCTGCAGAAATGCTAGGATTCCAGGTCCAGAGAGCAGGGAAGGCACCCCTCGCTGGATACTGGAGTTCCAAGCTGATTTGAACACTGGGATTTTCTCCTCTTCTGTGTTTTTTTTTCTTTCCCTCTCTCCCTACTTTTTTGCTCTTTTATAAAAGCAATTAGCTAGACCCAGAAAGGACCCTTCTGTTATATAAAAGTTTGTTATATGAAGGAAAAAAGAGACCATGGCTAAGTGCCAATACTGGACGCCAAAGTCAAAACAAGTTTTATCTCTTTGTATAAGCAATAGCTATTTTGAAGCGAAATCAGGGCCACTTCCATACTGGAAACTTTCTAATGTGGCAGACTGGTGCAAAGAAGCGACGTTATATGAAAACGCACCCCGTTTCTTATCTGCGGCATTGCGAGAAACACTGCCTCTCAAACCCAGATCTGCTAGTGTAGTGTCAGCGACACCAAGGATCCTGCCAGAAATGCAAGCTTACATCCTGCCCCGAAGTAAAAACTAGGAAGGACCGGCATTCCTATCCAGCTCAGAGTTTACGAATGATTGACAGTAACTGGAGAGGAGGCGGGCCTGTCCCAATAGAGAGCCATCTTTCTGGTTCAGCTGAAGGGCATGCCATGGTTCCTTGCAGGAACAGAAGGAGAGAAATGGCTGATTCTATGGAATTGGATTCTCGAGGGTTACAGAGTATCAATACCTGAGAGAAAAGTTTCCAGGCCACTGGAACTAACACTTTGCTAAAAATAATCTGTGAATCTTTAATTCCATTTGCATATTTATTTGGTGTGATGGATGGTTGGCAGCCTCCCTGTTACCTTCAGAAGGGAGCTCTATTTTTAGCCCATTGGGTCCAGTTAAGGTACCACTGGCTGTCTCTTGGGGAAGCGCCTTACTTTCGGAAACCCCATTTCTACCTTGGCGGCTTTGACTAAAATTTTAGCCTATAGAAAAAGTTAAGCCAGACACTCTATAACCATAGCATTTATGAAGCTGAGGCAGGAGGATGACAAGTTGGAGGCTAGTCTGGGCTCTATAGCCAGACCCTGTTTGAAAAAAATTTAAAAGTTAACCACATGACAATCTAATTGATGTACTTGAGAAAATAGAATCCCTCGCTTCAATGTGGTCTGAGATACTGTCTTGATAACTAAGTGATACTTCACATAGCAGAATTTCTAGGCTCCAAAAACATTGTATTTCAGGAAGACACAAGGAATTCCAATTTTCTTCTCCCTTAAACAATGTGATTTGGTAGGCAGAAACCACACCACCAACTAAAATAAACAAGACGAGAGGCCATTAAAGGATACACAGACTGGAATAGTTTCCACTTCGATTATCAGCAAATGCAGACAAAGAACATAACAGTTAATCCCCATGCCCTCATAAGGGAACAGATAAAATGAATAAAGCCCCAGTTTCCATTCATGCTGGCTCCATTAACATGATAATATTAATCAAACATGCAGTCTCTGGTTCCTATGCAGAGTGCGTGTCAGTTAAACACCCATCCGCCTGCCGTTCCCGGGCTGGTGCGGTGTTTTATCATGGTTACAGTACTACATCCATGACGCTCCCATACACGCTCCTTTCCTAACACAGCCTTGTAGATGGAGGTTCCTCCTGCCACTCCTCCGTTCGGGGTGTTCTGCAGGATTTGGTGTGGCAGAGGTGGGTGGACCCTTTCTTTGTCACTTGGAAGTCAGTGAGACTTCCGTGCTGTGACAGGTCAGGGTCGCTTTACGAGCTTTTAAAATCATCACCACCTGGAAGTTGTTCAGTTTAAAGGAATCTGGGTGACTTCTTACATAGCCTGACTGATCGATCAGTCAAGACAGAAACAAACAGAAGGCTTCAGGGATCCTGTAAGTTATAGGGATAATGTTTTGTTTGTGCAGATTAGACAGTTACTATTGGAAGATGTCTGTTGCTCAAGTACAGAAAACAATCAAGGAACAGATAATGCTGGGTTTTTTTTTTTTTTTTTGTTTTAACACAGGGTCTCACTCTGCTGCCCAAGATGGCTTCCAACTCTAGGTCCGGGGTCCTCCGTCCAGCCTCCTCAGCCACTTAGCCTACAGGCAGGTACCACTTCACCTGGCCCCTGCTGAGTTCCTTGCTTAAGTCATGGCTTTTAGAGCTATCCAGAGTGCTCAGGAAACGATGGAGCACTCTGAGTCCTTAGTCATCAGAGAAATGTAAATCAAAACAACTCTGAGATTCCATTTTACACCTGTAAGAATGGCCAAGATCAAAAACATTGATGACAACTTATGCTGGAGAGGTTGTGGGTAAAAGGGAACACTTCTGCATTGCTGGTGGGAATGCAAGCTGGTTCAGACCCTTTAGATGTCAGTGTGGCGATTTCTCAGAAAATTAGGAAACAATCTTCCTCAAGACCCAGTAATACCACTTTTGGGTATATATGCTCAATCATACCACAAGGACATGTGCTCAACTATGTTCATAGCAGCATTGTTTGTCATAGCCAGAACCTGGAAACAACCTAAATGCCCTTTGACTGAAGAATAGATAAGGAAAATGTGGTACATTTACAAAATGGAGTACTACACAGCAGAAAAAAAGACATCTTGAATTTTGTACGCAAATGGATAGAGCTAGAAAACATCATTTTGAGTGAGGTAACCCAGACCCAGAAAGACAATTATCACATGTACTCATAGGTAGTTTTTAAACATAAAGCAAAAGAAAACCAGCCCACAAATCACAACCCCAGAGAACCTAGACAACAATGAAGACACTGAGACATACATGGATCTAATCTACATGGGAAGTAGAAAAAGACAAGATCTCCTAAGTAAATTAGGAGTATGGGAACCATGGGAGAGGGCTGAAGGGGAGGGGAGAAGCCAGGAGGGGAGCAGAGAAAAATGTAGAGCTCAATAAAAATCAATTTTAAAAAAGGAGAAAAAAAGAAAAATAAAACAAAAGGAAGGAGTACTCTGGCCAACGACACTCTTTCCTCTATTGCCAACATCTGTATTGTCTGCTAGTCTACCCTGAGCTCCTCCCCACCTCGCACCGCGTCACAACCCCCATCAGACCAGCAGAGACACCAAGCTGCTCTCAGTTTAGTTTCGTGGAGTCAGCTTCACAGCTCTTTCATGGTCTCTCTACCAAGTCAGGTGACCAGAGCAGAAATGAAAAAACTCCAAGGACCTGTTAAACCTGAGGCAGAGTAATGCCGTCCAGTTTCATCACGGCCTCTCCACACCCCTTATAATGTATATGGTTGAATCTCCATTCTGACCAGTACCAGTTGGGTTAATCTGGGATTTCCTCAGCCTTTCCCTTAAGCAGACTCCTACTTTCTGTTTGTCCGGAGAGGACTAAATACCAAGAGCATACTTGGTATGCACCAGGAGGCTGAGACACGCGTCAGTGTCAGAAGGCATGTTATTTTGAACATAAAGCCCAAGATCGGGGGTGGAGAGGTGGCTCAGTGGTTTAGAGCACTAGAAGTTCGTCCAGAAGGGCTGAGTTTGGTTCCCAGCACTTAGACGGCAGCCTATAACTGTGTGAACTGCAGTTCCAGGGGACCCCATACCCTCTTCTGGCCTCTGAGGGCGCCAGGCACACACGTGGTGCACTTACATGCACGCACAGGCAAAACACTGGTACACATAAAGTAAAAATAAATAAATCTTAAATAAATAAAACCTAGGCCAGGGAACCAAGATGCCGTGCTTGAGTTTAGTCAGTATGACCTTGGCCTCTGTTTTCCTCCCGCTTGTAAACCAAGCCAAGAGGTCTGCCAGACAAGATGGTTCCGGCATTTCCTCCAGCTTAAGCGGCCTTCCACTTGTGGTCTTGTTCCTTCCCCTTTTCCTTCTAGGTCTGCTATGGAAGGAACTGAAACTGCTTTCTACTCTGAAGGAAAAGAGAGGCACAGGGAGGGGGGATGGGATCTCTTGCCTTTCTTTTATTTGTTTTAACCAGAAAAGCACATCACCGGCCCAATTAGAATCTGGAAAATCCTATTTGTGTTCTTTTTTTTTAATTTTTTTAAATTTTTTATTTTTTTCCTATTTGTGTTCTTGTCTCTAATAAACGGCAGGCTCCCTTGCCATTGACTGTCGGATGATGAGACCCAAGCCTCCATTTCTCAGAACAGCGATAGACATCATCTGCACAGCCACGCTGCTCCGTGAATAACACGTCATTGGCTAGCCTAGATCAGTTCCTCTAAATCTGTGACCTTGAGGGCTCAGGTTCCTGAGACGACGACCTTCACGCGTTCTCTTTACTCCCCAAGGAACTGTGGGAATGTGGCAATAGTGAGAAAGTGTGCCTTCCAGGTCAGCGCTAAGACGCTAGAACAGGTGTCTGGAAGGGGAAGACATCGCCCGTGCTTCGCTTCACCAGGGAGCAACACGCCCTTTCCTCATTTTCAGGCCAGGACTCCGAGCTGAAAATCCCTCTGGGAGGAAGTACAGCGAACAGCACAGAACAGGGCAAGTTAGGTTACCTGCTTTCCTCAGGAGCCATCTTCGCTTGTCCTGCCCTGTGAGGGCCCGGACGGCTGGGCTAGGACTTTGGCTGCCTACAGCCCTGACAGATGACAGACAGGGAGGGGTATGGGGTGAGAGGGCAAAGGAGAGATGGGATAAGAAGGAACCAAAAAAGACAGCCCAGGAGGGGGAAGACGAGGCGCATGGTGAGGCAGAGTGACTCTCCAGAGACCAACTCCCGAGGAGCTGCTGTTCCGGCTCACAAGGTCTCTGTGACTCTCAAGCTCGCTCTGTAGGCTGGACTGGGGACATCTGAGATACAGATGGATTTTGCATAGCCTCGGCTATGGTGTCTAGCCTTGAGAACTCAGGTGCGTTTTCTCCTGCTTTGCTTTTTTTCCTTGTGGTGTTTTCCCACCTCTGGAAGGTTCTCAGAGGTGACCCTTCCCGTCAGAGTAAAGGAGATTCCAGTCTAAGCATTTCCAGCGTGGATTTAGCTGGCCGCAGGGAGAAACTATGAATAACAAATTCTCTTCCATCGCTCCACCAAGGCGACTTCTCTGTGTGAAACGGCAAACATCACCATCTTTAGTAAATTATTAAAATGTACTCCAAGAAAATATTCCCTTTTATGGAAGTTCTCTTGCAGAGTTTCAACATATATCAAAAAAGTACATAAAGCAAGTTTCTGTAACATTTGAAGTATCAAATAAATAATTTAGAATTATGCTTTTATGACTATCTCAAAAATAAAGAAATGATGTTTAAGAGTATTTTGCCCAGATATTTTTCTACTCTGCCTGATAAGTTTGAAGCTTTCAACATGTTCTCCCTGTGGTCTGTCTAAAAAGTTTTCAAGCCTGGTGTGGTGGTGCATGTCTGTAAACCAAGCCCTTGAGAGGTGGAAGCAGGGGGATCAGAAGCTCAGGGTTATCCTCAGCTGCATAGCAAGTTCAAGGCTAGCCTGGGCTACATGAGACCCTGTCTTAAAAACTCAGATATGAAACAAAAACAAATTTCATCTTGAATTTGAGGAAAGAACTCTTTTCAAGTAGTCCATAATAGATGTCCTTACATAAGCAAGACTTATTTTATTCTTCAAATTTCCCACATTTCCCCGTTTTTTAAACAACAAAACGTTCAGATTTGAAAAGAATAAAACATGAATAGATTAGCAAGATTGTTATACCAAGGCCAGAACTCCTCCAAGACACAGCGAGGGTGGGCAGACAGATTATAGACTGAAGGTGGGCAAGCTAATTTGTGCTGTTTTCCTGAAATCCTCCAGAAAGTAGATTTTCCTTACCTTGAATTACATTGCCAACTGCGCTTGAACTCCTCCCCCAACTTAATTACAAAAGTATTTATTAAGACGTCAAGGACAGAATAAACACCCTTCTAATGCTATTACTCTGCTAAAAAGATGGGGAGCTGAGGAACAAAGGCTTGTAACCACCCCCTCGCCTAGGGGGAAGGCGAGTAGCGGGAATGGGCTGCCGAGAACTGGCGAGTTTCACCTTTGCGATAAATACCCACTCTACCCTAGTTTTAAGGACTAGGAGCATTTAAAATGCATAGGAGGGGTGGCATTGGAATACAATTTTTAAAATGCTCGATCATGAATATACGATTTTCATAAAATAATACTGATTGACAGAAAAAGGTAACCCATTAAGAAAACCGGGAAAACAGAAAAGGCCCCATGATGAAGCAAACCATTTTGCTGTCCTTTGTGTTTCTGGACTGACCCAACAGTCAACAGCTCATGGCTCTAAACACGTTCATGGAATTCAAGGCGAGGCATCTGTCCCATTAATGAAGTGACTTTAATATTAACAATAGTATAGTATTCTATATTTGCTTTTTAAATTTTGATTCAGGTAGGGGTGCCCAGTCTTGACTTTGCCATATGACACCGCCATCTACAAACGTGTTGAGTAGAAATCATAGCTTTCCCAGGAAGCACGCAGCCTATGAAGCGCATGTTGGACATGGCTACATCTAAAAATACACGAAAGCTCGGGGTCATGAGTAGAACTTCAAAGAAATGAACGCTTCATCCGAGACAAGAAAGAGAAGCCTCCCCCCACGCCCCCTCCACAGTGCTGCCTTCTGACTTGGTGACACCATGCAACAGAACAGAAAGAATCTGGAAAGCAGTCTTGTGAAATCTCTCTTTCATTAAAGGGAGACACAGAACTTGTGGGTTTTCAATACTTATCCAGGACACAGAGCAGCCACCATCACAACCTCTTTCTAATGCTGTGTGCTACGTTGTCACCAAGGAGTTTGCTGCAGCATGTCACTGAGAGGAGAAAAACCACAAAGCAAGGCGTGCTGTAAGCTCAGCATTTGGGAGGCTGAAGCAGGGGGATTGTTGTGAGTAGCTGGCCATCATCAAGAGCTATGAAGTATGAGGACAGCCTAGGACCCTGTCTATACCAGAAAGAAACTGGACCTGGTAACACATTCTTGTCAACCCAACACTTGGGAGGTTGAGACAGGAGGATTGCTGTGAATTCGAGGTCAGCCTGAGCGGTAAAGTGAGGCTCTAGCTTAAAACAGACAAACAGACAAAATCCCAACAGACAAGGGGCAGAACTGACACACTTGTGCATACCCGAAGCACAGCAGGCAGGGGGCTTCCACTGGCCTACCTTGAACTCCTTCTCTATGTTAGCTAGCTTGGCCAGCTCATTGCTGAGTTCCAGGGCCGTGAGCACCGGGTCCTCGCTGGAGAGCGACAGGTATGCAGGGCTGGCCAATCCCTTGTAAGCATTGATCCGAGACCTCGAGTGGCTGAAGGCATCAAGCCGCTGCTTCTCGGCACAGTCGGCACAGCGACAGAAGTAGTCGTGGGGCCGCTCAATGCGCGCGCCCTTGAGCAGCAGCAGATGCACCACCTCGTACTTATGGCAGTGTGCAGCCAGGATGATGGGCGTGATGTCAGGCGAGAAGCGTGTGCCATCCTCATCATAGGCATAGAAGTCATCGTCCCGCAGTTCCTGCTCGCAAGGGCTAAGTGTCAGGCGCCGGCTGGCCGCAAAACCTGGGTGGCCCAGGATGGCCTCCACGATGCGCACATAGCCCTTGCTGATGGCTAGCAACAGCGCATCACCGATACGTGCCAGGTTCTCCTTCTTCAGCAGCAGCTCAGTCACCTCCAGATGCTCATTGCCGACAGCCAGCTGCAGTGCATTCTGGCCCATGTAGTCCACACAGTTGACGTTGAGCGTTTGGGACTCCTCCAGCATCTTGCGCACCACCGGGATGTTGCCGTACTCTGCAGCGTCCAGGAAGCGCTCCTCCTCGGCTGTGAGGCTGGGCCCACGAGAACCAAACATGAAAGCCGGGCCACGCACCGCCTGGCGCCGGCCCTTGTCACGCATCCCTGCAGTGCGCCACCTCGACGGGCTGCCCTCCGAGGACCTGATCAGTGGGGTGACAAAACAATGTGGGACTTTGAGGCCTGTATCCTTCTCACCCAGCAGACCCGGCTGCAGACCCGAAGCCAGGGAATGGCTGGGGAAACTGCTAAGATCGACCACCCCAGCTACCCTTCACCTAACACAGGTTGCCTGAGCTCCAGGGAGGAGGCCATGGCCTTTCCCAATTTCGGGTCCAGTTCATTCTGCCTTCGGATGGAAAAATAACGGAATCATTTTCATGCACAAACCCCTCCCTAGTCAAAAACACAAAAGAACAAAAAACACTCCATACCACTCTGTACCCTGCTGCTTCAGCCTGGTTCCTGCTGTTAAATAGCTTAGTGACAGACACTTGGCCTCGTATGTGAGGACTTGGATTCAATTTCTACTACCACAAAAAGAAAACCTATCCTAGAACAGTGTCTATGGACACTCAGCATCCATGCCCCAGGCTGGAGTACCCAACGGAGGTTAATTTTTGTCAAGAATCAGGACAGCATAACATTCTAAGCCAAAATTATACGCACAGCCTGGTATTAAGTTGAGTATCATCTCCCAAGGCCTTGGCTTTAGCTTTTTCCTTCCCCTACCAAAGGTCGGTTTGTTTGCTTGCCTGCTTGTTTGTTTTATAGCATTCATCTTTGCAGTGACCTAGACAAGATTCACCAAATAGAAAACCCAAGCATCAACCTAGATTCACGTCATTGAATATAACTCTCATTGTAAGGGCTGATTGATTACTAGATTACACATTTGCCTGTAGAACTAGAAGGAAATTACTTGACCAGTGGATTAAAAATAACTAGTGTTGCTTCACGAACATCGCTCCAGGTACGGCTCCTGGGGCCAGAACGATGTGCCCTGCAATCCTGCAACCAGCCAGACCAGCTGAGACCGAACGGCCTCAAAGCCAACGCTGTGAACTGGTGTGTACAGTCTGGGTAAATGATTTTATTCCCTGGGCCTTCTTACCCCATATGTAAAACCCAGAGGGGGGTTCCTCCTGATGATCCCAGAACTCAGAAAGCCAAGACCTGGTCTCTTCAAAAAGAAATGAAGGAAGGAAGGAAGACATTTTAAAATAATAAATAACGCCAGGCATGGTGGCACAGACCTATGGTTTCAGTTACTAGGGAAGGAATTATGGAGGGGGTGCGGGGAGGGGGTGTGAACACTCTTAAGTTCAAGGCCAGTCAGGGCAACTTAGTAAACTCTGTCTCAAGGTAAAAACTAAAGCAAGGTCTGGGGAAACAGATGAGCTGTAAGCAATTGTCTAGTATGCACGAGGCCCCAGTTTCAACACCGGTTCTGCAAAAATGGTGAACAAAACGAAAAGGCCCAGATTTTGTGAGTTTATAAATAAAAGCTTTTGTAAATGTTCGGAGTCTCTGAAAATTGCAAAATAAATTATATAATTTTCACATTGTGGTTATCTGTAACAGCTCAATGACTGATACATTTTGCTGGCCAAATATTGTACAAATATACAAATCTCTATCTCTACCTTTATCTAGTTGCATGAATTTTTTTTCTGATTCAATGCTCAAAATAACTTTCTTTAAAAAAAACTGCAGATTTTTTTTGGTATGAGCTATATCAAAAGATGTCATTTAAGCTTTTTTCCACATTACTGACTTTTGAAGCAAATAAACCCAACTTAAAAGTGTGTGGCTGGGGAAGCCGTCACTCTATTTCTATCATATGTATTTCAGAAACATCTCCTACCACTGAAAATGTATTCACAGAGCTGGGGTTTGAAAATTCATGGGAAAGGCCTCCTTTCACTGGCCTTCCTGGGGGGCTGGCTAAATTAGGGAGCTTCCCCAGCAAAGGAAGTGGGGGTGCCGGCACCCAGATTGTCTCAGTTCTGTAGACTCCTAGGACACAGTGACCCTGGCTGTCGGGAGCTGAGAAAACAGGGGTGCCTAGTGACAGTGTACCTGCTGCCGAGAAAACAGGGGTGCCTGGTGAAGGCGTTTCTGCTGCCGAGAAAACGGGGGTGCCTAGTGAAGGCATTCCTGCTGCCGAGAAAACAGGGGTGCCCGGTGATGGTGTTCCTGCTGCCGAGAAAACAGGGGTGCCTAGTGAAGGCATTCCTGCTGCCGAGAAAACAGGGGTGCCTTGTGAGGGCATCCTGCTGTTGAGAAAACAGGTGTGCCTAGTGAAGGCGTTTCTGCTGCTGAGAAAACAGGGGTGCCTCGTGAGGGCATTTCTGTTGCCGAGAAAACAGGGGTGCCCAGTGACGGTGTTCCTGCCGCAGAGAAAACAGGGGTGCCTAGTGAAGGTGTTTATGTACCCCAGGGCAGATCGTACTTCAGGGACATCCCACTTCCACGTCCGGATGGCATGGAAGGTCAACACTTCAAGCTTGAGAAAACAAGGCACGGTATTCTCAGCGGCAGTTTCCCTGGAACTCTGAAGAACACGGAAGGGACTTCCACCTTGCTCTTGTGCCCACATGCACAGTTGGAACAATTATGAGCAGGGTTAAGAATGTATAAATATTTGTGTCCTTTAACCCTGTCGTTGACAATCATTTAAAAATGTAGGTATCTTTGGTGACCACTACATTACAATCTTTCCGCAGTTAAAAACATGGAGTGTAGGGGTAGGTTATGTAGGTGGGGGAACACAGGAGGGACTTAAGGTTGGTAGATGGTTTTCAGATGGGCACAAAGCAGAAAGTGGCATTCATGACAGAATGTACAGAAGAATTTCAAACCCTATAATGAGGACTTCAGGAAAATCTTGTTCTATTGAGGATGATTTATTGGTATTGATAGTACTAATTTCATTGGGTCAGTGCTCTTCCCGTCAAGTTATAAGTTGGGTTTGGAATGGCTAGAATTTCCATGTTGTATAAAAGGTCTTGTTTCTGCCATTGATAATATGTTGATATTACCTAAAGCCTAACAAAATATATATCCGGAGTATGTCTATGGAACTCCAACTTATACACATATGGATTATGTTTTTCTTTGGAAAATGAATTTTTATTATTCATCTTAGTGAACAAGATTTTTAATTTAATGACTTGCTTACAAAGAAACTAGCTATAAAGAACCTTACAATTTTTTGCAAAAGAGCCTGAGTTGAGAATACTAGAAAACAACTATTTCATGAATTTTTCTCTTGATATTTCTTAGTATTTTAGACCCCCTTTTTCTTTTAAAGATTTATTTATTTATTATGTATACACTGTTCTTCCTGAACACCAGAAGAAGGCACCAGATCTCACTGTAGATGGTTGTGAGTCACCCTGTGGTTGCTGGAAATTGAACACAGGACCTCTGGAAGAGCAGCCAGTGCTCTTAACCTCTGAGCCACCTCTCCAGCCCCTAGCCCCTCTCTCTTTTAAAACAATGTCTCTCTCAATTACTCTGTAGCCAGGGTTGTCCTAGAACTCACTATATAGTCCAGGTTGGTCTTGAACCCATGGTCATCTGCCTGCCTTAGTCTCTAAAGTACTGGGATTATAGATATGAGCCACCATGACCAGCTATATATATTTTAATTTTTTAAAAATGTGAGTTAAAGAACATGATGCTGGAGAATACACACATCACCGCACAGCTGTGCACTACTTTTTGTTGTTCTTGATTAGAGCAGCTAAAATCTACTCATCTGTCATGAGTCTCATTTACTGTACATTTTTATTACCTAAAGTCCTTGTGGTATAAACCAACTATCTTAGTATGTCAATGTTTTCCTTAATATTTATTTTTTCCAGAACCTTTATCTCCACAATGTATATTGGAGGGAAAATGTTTGATTTTAGCACTGTTGTGGATTGAAAGAGAATGGCCCCTATAGGTTCAGATGTTTGAATGTTGGTTCATGGAACTGTTTGGGAAGGACTAGGAGGCGTGGCCTTGCTAGGGTAGGTATGGCCTTGCTGGAGGAGGTGTATCACTGTGGGGTAGCCTTTGAAGTTTCAAAAGCCCACCTCTCACCCCCCCCCTCACTGCTCCCCACAGATCAGGATGTCAAGCTCTCTGCTGCTGCTCCAGATATGCCTGCCTCTAAGCTACCATGTTCCCCTCCATGATGGGCATGGACTAACCCCCTGAAATATACGCAAATCCCCAATTAAACACTTTCTTCTATAAAGAGTTGCCTTGGTTGTGGTGTCTCTCCACAGTGACTAAGATGAATTCTATGCAGCATAAGTCAGCCAAGTGAGCCAGGCCTATGCTGTCTTTAAAGATCCCCAGTGACTTAAGGGTGAGGCCTGATCTCTCAAGTTAAGCAAACTATACCCCACACGGCCATTTAAAAATGAAAGAGCCTAGTGAGCACTCCTTATTTCGTGGGATTCATAGTAGGTGCATTCTCTAGCTTTCCTTACAGAGCTGAAATAAGCTTCCTTCCTCTGCGCCTGTGCAGTGAAGTCAGCCTCCGTGGGTAAACAGGTCCAGAGTCAGAGGTGTTCTACATGTCACTTTCAGCGTTTGAAATAAGGCGAGAGGATGCCAGCCTCCGACGATGTTAACAAAACATCTCAGGATTTTCCTCTCCGCAGACCCTCAACCAGTGGGTCTACCCACTCAGCACTTGGAGGGCGCTCCGAAGAGACTTTGTTCCCACAAAGCACTGGAGCGGTACTGACTGAAGTACACATTCTGCAGGGCTGTGTTTGGCGCCTTCCTTAGTGCTAAGGTGGACAACCTGAGCATTGGACCGCTGCAGACTGAACCCTCTCCCTCTCCGTTCTGCTGCTAGGACCATATGAGGACATACAGGGAGAGGAGGTATCTGTGAGCAAGCCAGGAAGAGTTCCCACCAGAACCTGACCGTGTCAGCACCCTGATCTTGGAACTCCAGGCTCCAAAACGGTCAGAAAACGTTTTTCTGTTGAAGATACAATCCATAGGGCCTTATTGGCACAGCCAGAATTAACTAAGACCCTTTACATGTAAGTAATTTTTTTTTAGTGTTCCTTGGGATCTTTGGATTTGTACAAACATTTAAGCCGGTGAAAAGTTCTCCTGGGAACTATTTTTGTATGGCCATTGGGAACCTTCTGCTCCACTCCTCTCAGAAGCAAAAATACAAGCAACACTCCCCAGTTGTCATAACTTTCCATGGAGTCATCTGACCTCCCTAACATTGTTTCTACAACAGTGGCCTGACTTCTACCTGAAGCGTGTATGGGCTACGATGCAGATTTTCCGTCTTATTCCAGGGGAACTGACTATTCTGCATCTCCCAGGGGTGGGACTCTGGGATATTTATTTTAAATGAGCCCCTTTAGTAATTCCTATATGCTGAAATATGGGACCCTGCACCATAGACCAGTGGAATTCCTCTGCATCAGTGACCCTGGGTTAGCAGGGTTTTCAGCACTTGTCACACTGATCCTGTCAAAAGTAAAGCTCAAATGCTGTATTTGAGTAGCGAAGACTAAGGGACGTACGACCTTATATCCATGTAGTTTTTGCTGCTGCTGCTGTTTGTTTCTATTGAAAATTTGATTTCCATAAGGTGATTGCCAGAGCAGCCTACAATTGTCTTTACCCATGACCTTTCAACGGCGTGTTCTTGCTTCATCAATAAGATTTTACAAAGGTTACTGAATTAAGGAATTGAAGATACTGAGCAGATTCAGCCGAGGATACTAATATATTAGGCCTTTCATGAGAGTTCAAGTGCTTTAAGCCATGGTGATCTGATAAGGTACATTGGGTTATTCCAATTCTTTTGTATTTGTTGAGGTTTGTTTTGTTACCGAGTATATGGTCAGTTTTCGAGAAGGTTCCATGAGGTGCTGAGAAGAAGGTATATTCTTTTATGCATGGATAAAATATTCTATAGATGTCTGTTAAGTCCATTTGAGTCACAACATCTGTTAGTTCCCTTATTTTTCTGTTGTTTGTCTGACTGACCTGTCCAGTGTTGAGAGTTGAGTGTTGAAGTCTCCCACTATTAGTGTGTGTGGTTTAATGTATGATTGAAGCTTTAGAAGTGTTTTTTTTTTTCATATGAGGGTGCCTTTGTTAATAAATGGCACCTCCTGAAACTGAAAAGCTTCTGTAAAGCAAAGGACACGGTCAACAAGACAAAACAACAGCCTACAGAATGAGAAAAGATCTTCACTAACCCCACATCAGACAGAGGTCTGATCATCAAAAGAACAAATAATCCAATAAAAAAATAAAGTATAGACATAAACGGAGAACTCTCAACAGAGGAATCTAAAATTGCTGGAAGACACTTAAGGAAATGTTCAACATCCTTAGTCATCAGAGAAATGCAAATCAAAGCAACTCTGAGATTCCATTTTACACCTGTAAGAATGGCCAAGATCAAAAACACTGATGACAACTTATGCTGGAGAGGTTGTGGGGGAAAGGGAACACTCCTGCATTGCTGGTGGGAGTGCAAGTTGGTAAAGCCCCTTTGGATGTCAGTGTGGCGATTTCTCAGAAAATTAGGAAATAACCTTCCTCAAGACCCAGTAATAACACTTTTGGGTATATGTCCAAAGGATGCTCAATCGTTCCACAAGGGCATGTGCTCAACTATGTTCATAGCTGCTTTGTTTGTCATAGCCAGAACCAGGAAACAGACTAAATGCCCCTCGACCGAAGAATGGATAAGGAAAATGTGGTACATTTACACAATGGAGTACTACACAGCAGAAAAAAAATAAAGATAGCTTGAATTTTGCAGGAAAGTGGATGGAGCTAGAAAACATAATTTTGAGTGAGGTAACCCAGACCCAGAAAGACAATTACCACATGTACTCACTCATAAGTGGTTTTTAAACATAAAGCAACGAAAACCAGCCTACAAAGCACAATCCCAGAGAACCTAGACAACAACAAGGACCCTAAGAGAGACATACATGGATCTAATCTACATGGGAAATAGAAAAAGACAAGATTTCCTGAGTAAATTTGGGGCATGGGGACCTTGGGAGAGGGTTGAAGGGGAGGGGAGCAGAGAAAAATGTAGAGCTCAATAAAAATCAATAAAAAAAAAGGAGTTCAAGTGCCAAAGTCAGCTCACCGCTGTGCATCAAGAAGCCGCTTTCTTGACTGTTTTGTCTTTTAGCTTATACGCCATGCATTTTAAAGAGCATTAAAGTTATTTAAATGTTAAAGCAGCTTGTTAGCAGCCATCATCCCAGTGCCTGAGGAGAGGAGCTAGCAGAGCGTCTGTGCAGCTGAGTTACCTGTCTTGCCATGTGACCTGAGTTTCCCCAATACAGCTGCTACCCATCCTGTAACTCAGAGACATTCAAGTCAAACTAGCATCCCTAGGTTGTGCATCTCAAGGTCTGAGTCAGGCTGGGAGCTTGAAGGTTATCTGGGGTCCCTTGCAGTGTCCTGAAGCTTTGGGCTGTTCTCATGCGGGATCCGTCTTTCCATCCCTGCCTGAGCCCCCTTCAGGGCTTCATCAAATCCCCACCAGGTTATCACAGCAGCTCTGCAGCAGGAGGCAAAGCAGGCCAGCCTGGCTAGCACGTGACACGCATGCTGGGTTTTCAAGGCACTATCAGATTTAATTCTCCCAACGATATTATGAAGCAAACTTTTTTCCCTCTCTAACTCATAAATATAAAATTTGACCTTAAAAAAAAACAAACAAGAAATTCCTTCCTAAGGGTACACCCAGTAAAGTGCAGGTCTGGGAGATCATGCATGGAATCTGTTCACTTGGTGTTTCCTGGGGCTCCCAGTCCTCTACACCCACACTCTCCCCAGCACGGTGTCTTCATCAGATGCAGGTCTACCATTCACAGTTCACAGTCCCCTACTACATATTTCAGAGTCAATACTCTCCTATTATCGTTCAGGGATGTCCAACGCTCCCTCCGCTTGACCTAGCCAAGCTCGTTCTCAAATTCATCCCTCTCCATCCTGTTAACACATCACCCTTCTTCCTCCTGTACTATCAAGAATACTTTCCAAAGATATGTTAGGACACTGTTTTATTCTGTGTTTCCAAATACAGGGTCTTTGGCCTTGTTGAGTGAGTATCTTTCCTTCTTACGGGAGAGTGAACATGAAACACAAGAGATCAAATGACTATTTTGGGTTTTGTAAGAAAAAGTAAGGCTTCATGAAAAGAATTTGCAGAAAAAGAAGCTATCCTTGGCTGAACCTGCTCAATTCCCTTTTATATTCATTCTGCAGGACCCCCACCACAGCATGATCGCGTCACATGGACAGGGTAGTCCTCCCACCTTCCCCAGCAGAGCAGACGCTCACTGTCTCAGGAAAGAAAAGAACAAAGAGAGTACCATCAATCACAAGTGACCTGTGGATTCAGGAGGGTCAGGATGAGTGGGTGTTTCCTAGAGTCGGTAGAGAGGTTGGTGCACAGTAGGAGTTTTCTCCTGCCACTCCCGACTCCCATGGAAGACGAGGGCAGGGAGCCTGCATCAAAGCCAGGGTGATGTACCAAGGGCTGGTGGACCACTGGTGCGGAGAGAGAGAGACGGAGGCTGCCATGGACACCAGGGATGCCAGCTGTAACCCAACAGATTCCTCGGAGTATTAAAACCATGCAAAGAACCCTTTTATTACATCATCAAACAGCGAAACGGGGCCAGCCTTCCAGCATCTCCCAAGCAATCTCAGTGACGGCCAAAGCGGGGCCGTGCAGGGCTGAACCTCTCTGGAAACTGGACGGAGACTCAGGAAGAAAAAGCCTTACACACTGGCTCAGAATACAGAAAGACGCTGCTCTATCTAGTTTGTCACATTCCTGGGTGACACAGAACAGATCTTCTCTCCCTGTCAGCTCATGTAACTGCTTAATTGCTTAATTAACTTAATTGCTTAATTGGTTGATTGCTTAATTCACTTGCTGTGTAAGTATCTGTTTAGTAAGCAAAGAAACAAAACGAAAAGCTTAAAACTCATTTACACCACATATTGGATATTGGATTATTTTGTCTCTTGTCGTCAGCCTGTTGAAGGTCAAGAGAAAGCTCTGTTCACCTCAGGTGTGGTGAGTGATTTCTTGACTCTACTATACCTGCTTCTGGAATGTTCCTCCTGCGGTTGCTTCCATCCCTGAACGTCTTAATTCTATCATTCACCAATTTTTCTTGCCATGCTCCAGCTCACATTGTATCTTAACATAGAAGGCTAAGCTCCCAGGGTGAAGCCCAGGGGTTCATTCTGAAACGGGGGGGGGGAGGGGGGGCTTCCGCCCTTTCGGCAATTACTCTTGACTACATGGGCCTGCACTTCTGGGCTGTGGATAGCTTCATAAACTGAGGCGGTATTGCCCTCCTTGTTTCCTGTCTGCTCTTGAGTGGCACTGTTTCGTAGAGGATAAGTGTTCAACGCTTAAACTTCTTGCTCTCTGCGAGGTGTGGAATAGTCTCGTCACTATTCCAAACACTTGCTAGTGATATACTACTGCTGCTGCTGAAAAGGCCATCTGAATGCCAAGTAAGGTCCTCGGGGTGACAGAGATGTAGGGATCAGAGCTCAGAAATCTTCTGTCAGACATTCTGTCTGTATCTTATATGCCAACAAGGAAAAAAAAAACCCATCAATTTGAAAACCAAAATAGCATCGTGAAATTATATACTAACCTTACGTGTCGGAAAACTTTGATTCTACAGTGAACAGCTTCTAAAATGGCTCTCTGGATTGGCTCCTCAATGCCTTGAGACTATCACTCAGTGACAAATGAACAATATTACTCACCTCAGATTCTTTATTAAAATGAGGTAGAGAATTAGCCAAACATGCAGTCCCTGTAGCAAGTAAACAAAGCAATACCACCAGTGACGGACATGGCACTGAGAATAACACAAAAATGCTTTCATGGGTCTGTTTGCAATGCTGAAGAAGGTTTGAGCCTGTGGGCTAGAACCCCACCACTCATGTTGTGAGGGACAGAAGACCAGGAGCTACAGGCGAGAAGTGAACCCCACCATCCATGTTGTGAGGGACAGAAGACCAGGAGCTACAGGTGAGAAGCGAACCCCACCACTCATGTCGTGAGGGGCAGGAAGACCAGAAGGAGCTACAGGTGAGAAAGAAACCCCCTCCCTCATGTCGTGAGGGGCAGGAAGACCGGAAGGAGCTATGGGTGAGCAGTAAAAATGTATCACATATCAACCACTCTGCTACTTGAGGTACTGGGGATAGTGGTGACTGCAGGCTCTGACACAGGACCTGAAAATCAGCAATGAAAAATAGCAAGAAACAGATGACCCAGCAAGCAGTGCCTGCCAATCAACGTAGCCACTGCCAGAAACATCTGATGTTATTCAGCCTGCTTACATACATGTGACGATAAAAGAAATCCCACAAACAGCTCACAGCGCTACCCCAAACTTGTGTCTCTAAACATGTGATCAGGGAAGGGAAGCCACTCTGAACTTCTGCGGCCCCTGAGGGTATTAGTACCTGCACACATCGGACACCATAGCCCATCATCACCATAACAACCAAACCAGCGAGAGAAGACGCTTCATGTAACAAAAAAGGAGGCACAGCTTCCATCAGAGTCCTATAGCGGGCTGGCGAGATGGCTCAGCAGATAAAGGTGCTCTTTGACAAGTGTGCAAATTTGATTCCCTGGACCGTGTCGTGAAAGATGAGAACTGACCCCAGCAAGTAGTATTCTGACCTCCACAGCCCCCCCAACACCAATAAATACATAAAAGTTATCAAAATAGATGTGCATGCCACAAAAACAAAATGTAGAGATTGCCACACTTAGCAGATCTGAAAAGGAGTTGGGTCTTTCTAGTGAAGGATCTCTAAATTACTGCCAGTCAGAATTCTATCAGATTTTTTTTTTAAGACAGGGTATCGCTGTGTAACCTTGGTTGGCCTAGAATTCACTGCATAGACCAGGCTGGCCTTGAACTTACAGAGATCCAACTGCTTCTAACTCCCAAGTGCTGGGATTAAAGGTGTGTATCACTGTACCCAGTCGACATTCAGAGTTATTAATGTGTAGCGAACCTGTTGGGTGTGTGTTAACTGTGGGGGACAGGAAGATTCTGAGAAGGGAAGCTCAGGTGAGTCTTCACTCCCCTTCATCTTCTTCCGGAAGCATGAATGGGAATTTTTCAGATTCTTAGCAGTTAAAACCAGACAAAGCAAAATTCCGAGCTGTCTGCTGTTCCCTCCAAAGCCCACTAGGAACAGAAAGGGAAGCACCAGCATTTCCTGCCCGACCCCTGAGGAAACTTCTTAAATCTCAAGAACACATCAGGCAAACACCTTCTAGAATGTACCTACGTACGCTTCCTGGAATGCATTTGTGTCTAACGCCATTAAACCGGCTTTCATAATACCGGGTCTGTCTATTTTCACACCTGCCTCCTCAAGGATTTAAAAACCTCTCGTGGATAAGCACAGACTGCCTCTTTGCCCACAAGCCTGGCTCTCACACAGGGTGGAGAGTACCTGCTGGAAAAGGGGTGTACAAATGGGGCCAATACTAGTTGCTACGTCTGAAGACTCAAGGAATAGAAATTTTTTGCCTCAGACCCAAGGATACCATTAGGCAATATGACAGTATGTACAAATAATGGTGGCTTTTTAATAAGAATAAATAATGTATTAATGAAAATTAATAACAAGTCATTAAAGTAATATAAACAACCACCCTTTCGATCAACTTTTCAATTATAGACTTCTGCTGAATTACATTTGCTCGTTAGTACACCCCAACCCAGAAGCATTTGCTAAGTTAGATGCCTTTTTATTTTAACCTTACATAAAGTTATGTCTTACCAGGGAAATCTGAGGGCAAGTAAGGGATACATCATGAGATTGATAATCCCTGATGATTAATCAATAATACGTCCTTCCTTATAAAATAAAATCATTTTCATGACACCATTTGGAACTGATTTTTACCATTTCAGAAGATTGGAGATAATAAAATAGGAACTCCTATGAATTCAGTGTATACTGGAATAAGACTAGAAACAAAATGAATTCAAATGACAAAAGTCGACCGATTCCAGACACTCCTATTTGACTACTTAAATATTAATCACTATTAATTAATTCTTCATGCTTTGCCTCCTATTTTATTAGAAACAGAGAGACCTGGTTTTCCCCCATGAACATCATGTCCAAAGCCCAGAGCCTGAGGTTTTCAGATAGCTGTTCCGCTCCATCTTGTCACCCTGCAACCTGTGTTTCCTCAGAGAGTTCAGATCACCAACTTTATTTGACAATATCCATCTAGAGGTGTCAAAGCGGAGTGAGAAAAACCATTGGTCAAGGTCTTTCCTTAACAGGTTTCACATTGGTGGGCATTTTAATATCATGTAAGAACTCCTGTATCCAATATATCTTACCGCTTAATTTTTGAATGCTGAGGACAGGAGAGGATTCTTTCTATATCTTTTGTTTGTTTGTTTTCGAGACATGGTTTTCCTATGTTGCCCAACTTCAAACTCATAGTGATTCTCCTGCCTCAACCTCCTGAATGCTGGAATCACAGGGATGTCACTAGGCGAAGCTTAGTTTTCTCCTTATAGGATAGTTTCTAAGTAGATAACAGTAGTTAAATATTCCTGACCCAGATGCTAAATTGTAGCAGGCCTAGTTATTCTCATAATGTCTTTGCTGTTTCCCTTCTGTACAAGTGTGAAGCTAGCCAGTCCCAGTCCACACCCCAGCCGCTCTGTGGAAGGCCAGACTCCCCGATGGTCACCTGCACAGGCACTAGCTGGGTTCCCCACTTAGAGTAATAGCATTATATGTTAAGGGCAGCATGAGGTAGGCTGAGAGCCAGAGCCCTCTCCTCAGATGCCTGTGCCCAGGCAAGGTGATTATGTTCCCCGAGGAGCTAGACTGATCAGGCCTTATTCCTACCATACAGGAGCCAGGCTGACCAGGGCTTCTTCCTACCAAGGCTACAGGAGTTCTGCCAACATTTTTCTTCCTCCAACACATTTCCCATGGTGTTCTATTGCCTAATGTAAATTATGGTTTATGGGATATGGCAAACAGGAAAAGCTTAACGGTTAAAGATAATTTTAACGGAGAGAGAGAGAGAGAGAGAGAGAGAGAGAGAGAGAGAGAGAGAGAGAGAGAGAGAGAGAGAGGACAGAAAGAGTATGAGGAGAATGAGAAACTTGCTATCCCATCACAGGAATGAAAATCCCTGACATCCTCCTCCTCAGGAGGTGGGCAGTGTGGGATTGGTTCCTCTGCCGCACTGAGACAAATAACGGCAGTAACACATGGCAGGGACACTTTCGTTTGGAGAGGTCATCTTCTCTCCTGTGCCCTGGCTTGATCCTTCTACGCACCTCCCAAGTGTTCTCAAGTTGATCTGCCATCAGCAGCTGCGTGGCGATCATGACTTAATTGGCTCTCACAAATGAGTTAATACTAATTAATAGTTCCCTATATTGCTCTTCCCTGGAGTAAACTTATTTTAAAATGTCTTTGAGGAAGAGATAAATGTGTTAACTAAAGGAGGCCACAGCGCAAACAGCACAGCCTTGGGAACCTGGATATTTCAGATGACCTGGGGCTGCTGATATCCAGTTGTAGCTTCAACTTCTTAACTTGCAAAAGAAAGCAAGGGGCATGGCTTCCATCTCAAAGATGAGACCCCTCTTCAGAATACTCAGTGTCTGTTAAGTGTGGAGAAGGAGTTCTAAGATAGGTTGGGATGGGAACATGGGGGTCCTTACACCACTGTGGAAACATTTTCTACCCCTTTGTTTAAAACCATGTCATGACTGTGAGCATTCTTCCCTCTGCAGTCTCGGTTCTGTTATTAAAAAAAATACTGTCAGTACGTAAATAAACAAAACATACACATAGGGGTGCTTGGTTTCAAGCAAAGGAATAAAAGACTTTCTTATCCCCTTCTCTCCAAAATTCTTCCACAGACAAGAAAACAAAGAGTAATGCAAAGCCCATAAAAACAAGAGACATCTGTAATATCGTGATATATGAGGGAGATAACAAGAGAGGTCATAGAGTAGCTCATTACTTAGAAGAAAGGTGCTGTATTCCAGACAGCACCGCAGAAAACAGGTCGGCACTGCAGAGAAGGCCAGAAGTTCAGGGCCTTCTAGAAAGGAAAAATCAGGCTGCATCTGAAAGGAGTGACTTGCTGAAGTCTAGGCAAGGAATAGGTTGGCGTGCTTCCCTAGATCCTGAACCCCAGCAGACACAATCAAATGACAATCCTTATACTCTTCTATGAAAGAGAGAATATGGACTCTCTGAAGACACAGAAAAAAAGACACACTAGAAGTGGGTATTTTAGGGCAGGCATGAATCAGTAAGAATTTCAAATGCCCACTTCCATAACACTGACAGCGGTTTTATCAGTCCGCACCCCCACCTCAAGAAATGTAATTTTTAAAAGCACATCCCTTAAATAAGAAGAAAAAACATGCTACAAAAAAGAACACACTTAAGAAAGGAGGTTTTAGAGATAAACATTGTAAAGGCTAGCTGGGCCTTGAGGGTGGAGCTTAGTTCAAATCCATGTCCTTAGCATACACGGGACCCTTGGTTTAATACCCAGACACTCTGCATGTGATTTTTTTGGGAAGAATAATATAAATGATAAATATTGAAAAATAGCAAAGAAGAGGTAAACAAACTAGACGAGCTTAGGAAATCTAACGTTAGAATAATAGGATTTCTGAAAAGAAATAGAGAAGGAAAACTGAAAATCATGATTAAGAAACATTGCAACAACAAAAGGAACATTTCAGGAATGAATACAAGACAATTTTCTCAGGACAAAGGAACTCCAGGTCACCAAGTATTCGGTTCCCCAGCGAAAAGACAGCGCCCCCCAAGGCACAGCCTCAGAAGAGCATGCATACAGAGACCATTCTAAAAGGCCACATGCAAAGTAAGTCAGAGAAATCTGGAAGGAATATTTTCAGGAAAATATTCTCAATTGGAGACTGTAGAAGACTTAGCTCAAAATCCAAAACCCAAATGTGTCAAATAGTTAGTTCAAAAAATATGGAACTATAGAAGAAATGTAGTCATATTATTGTAATTTGGTCACACAACTCAATAATGAAGACTTTAAGATGTTGGCCAGAAACTGTAACAAATCGTGTTGTGGGAGACAAGGGGAAATAAGAGGTATATGTCAGCAAAACTTCTCAGGATTCCTGGTGATATTTCAATGCTATATGTAACAAAATGTCAGTACCTGATGTGCTGGAGCGGAGTGGATGGGAGGAGACGCGGACGGAAGACAGGAGGATAATGGGAATGGCTGAGGCTTGCCATTCACAAATGCTTTTTAGTGCTCTGTCAACAGGCAAAGCTATACTTCTGTATTACTTTGACATTGTATAAAAATAATTTAGAACAAACCAACAAAATGACAACTTTCTCTTACACATAAGGAAGCTGTGCCTCCAGGGCACAGAGCTGATAGTAAAATGCAAAGTGTCAAATTACTAAAGGTCTTCAGCTTAGGGCCACTCTGTGCTCTATGTGAAAATTAATCATTGTAAAGCAGCCCGCCTTTCCCTTTATAACCAGAATTCTCCCAGTTTAGAGAGACGCAAAAGTCACTCGAGAGCCTGCGTTCTCCTCCAGGGGTGGGAGGAGGGTTACTTAAGTCTTATAACTAACCCAATCCCTACCATAGGCCCTCATACCATAGCCAAATCAGCCCACAGAAACTAACACCCTACTAGATTGCATGGGATACGACGCGCTGTGCCCTCGGCCACCCTTTCAAATAGTTGCGCATCAACAGCTGTCGGTGACTTGCTTAGCAACTTTTAGGAACTATGTGGCTGTGTGTATTGATTTCCTCATTTGTCAGCCACAGTGACGAGACTTGCTCTAAGGAGCCGTGATTCAAGCCAGAGCTTACATAAACACAAACTGCTGTTTTCATTATAACTAGCTTTGGGCACAGAGCTCCCTTTTCTAGAAGTCAGCCTCTGTTAATGAGAGCATTCTGAGAAGTGTGATAACTCACACATACTAGGTTTATTCATATTTACGGTAGACTCATAAGCATGTGCTGTCTTGATATTTGCCGCCACCACGCTGCCAGTGTTTCTGTTTTACCCATGTTTTCTGGGCAGCCCAGGGTTAGCACTACCCTGCCCTTGCCCCTCTTCCCAGTCTCTCCATCAGATCAGCTTTCCCTCAAGGCACTAATTTACACTCCCTGTTTCTGTCTTCACGGTTCTTTGGGACAGTCTCGTGTGATCATACAACTCCTGAACAAGTCCCCTGACAGCCAGCTCTCACCTTCTCCCCAGTCCCAGCCCGGAATTCCCACCTCTTGCTGGACACCATGAGGAGAATCATCTGAAAAGTCAGAATCTTCCCATGGCTCCTTTCTTTCCAACAATGGCACCAACGGCCCTGGTTATTCATGTCAGGATACCCAAACTGTCCCTAACTCAGCTTCTTTAAAAATTCTTCATGCGGAGTACATTGGGGGAAAAAACCTCATAGATTTCATTCACGTGTTCCCTCTCCTAGACTCCCTCTGCCGCACCGACACTACCCTGTGACTGATCCCAGGCACTGACAGCTACAGCAGCCTCCTGATTTGTTCCTTCACGTTCTGGCAACGGCCACTTCCTTGCAGTTTCTGCTGCACAGAGTGACTTCGATCACATTGCTTCTGCTTCTAAACAGTCAAAGGCTCCCTGCAGCCCATCAAAATGTCTTCAAATCTCACGCTCTCCTCCACATACTTTATGCTCCAACCAGACTCAGCTAATGCGCTCCTGAAATATGCCTGGCATTCTTAGTGGTGGAACGTGGACTAACTTCCACCTCGTTTTATCCTGTGAACCCTCCAGGCCCATATTGGTTTCCTTAATATCTCCATAAACAAATCACCTTCTCTCCTTTGGACTTAGCACGTCACAGCTCTACTTTCATATGGTCTTGAATAATACTCATATTCTTCAGACTGATGTCATCATTGTCCATGCCCAGCCCCTTTCCCACTCTGCCACACAAATGGAGGGAAGTTTGGCTCGTCATTTTTGTGGGTTATTGTATCATGCCTGCACAAGGGTCCTCTTGAGAACATCTTGGAGCAGAAACTCATGAGAACACACCTCCAACCCCTTCTATGCTTATCAGATATATTTAATAATTGAAAATTTCATGAATGAGCTTTCTTTGATGATGCTAGTTGGCCCCAGTTTGCAAACAAATGAGACAGAACAGCTTTGTTTGAGGCAATGGTTGAATCAAGAGTCCCATCAAAGGATGAAGATGTCTGTCTCACTTGTGATAGAACAGATGGTACTCTTCCTCCTTCAGTTCTATTAGAATTCCCAAGGGGAAATCTGGAATGTGGACCAAACAAATAAGCAACAGAAGTGTGTGTGTGTGTGTGTGTGTGTGTGTGTGTGTTGATTCTGTCATAAAACTACAAGGAAGATTGAGTGGAGAGGAAGAAATGTCTGGGGAGAAGGAAAATATAGTAATGGGATATATTCAATAAGTAGAGGGGAAAATTAGGGGGAGGAAACGGCACAGGAGAGCATAGTGTGGGAAGACAGGAAAGACAAAGACAGTAAGGAAACCCATGATTTGTTTGAGAACCTAAAAAAAATGAAAAATAAGGACTTGAAAAGAAAGTGGGGTCTTAGTCTTAGGATTCTGCTGAGTGTTCAGCTCAGCTGTGCCACTGGGTCACTGAGTGAGACGCTGATGTTGGCTCCGCTCCATTGACACATATGCTGAATCCGAGGCTGAACCACTCACCTTTAAACAGTGCCTGATGCAGAGACGTCGTGGTTTTACCCAACACAAGAGGAGGAACAGAGCGGCTCAGCAGCAGGGAGCAAACCCTCTCTGATGTCACCAAGCGTCAAGTAAACGCGAAAAGAGTGCTCCTTTAAGTTTACTTGATACTGGGTGACCTTAAAAAAAATAAGGAAGGACACAATTGTTGCATTGTGTAGTTGGTACACGTGGGAAAGGAGCGGTGACAGCAATCACGTAGTCAGACTCCAAGAGAACCAGCTCCTGCTTGGCATAACTGACCTCAAACTTCAGAAGCAAGAGCAGTAATTTCTAACCTGCCCTACTTGCGGATAAGGGTGTTACCTATTTACTTGTTGTTTGGGGTAATAGAATAATTTTGTAAAAGTCAAGAAAGTATACACGTTCATAAAACCGAGTCTGGCACAAAGAAAAAAGCGGACGATATTCTGAAACTTTAGATGGTGGAAGCGAGCCAACAGGGATGTAATCCCAAAGGATGCGCCTCCCTTCTCTCCATTTCCTGGACCATTTCCTCCGCACGCTTTTTCAGCAGTCACTGAATTCCGCTAGGATGCGCAGCTGATTTTAAATCGGGGCCTTTCCTGAAAGATCCGCTCCCAGTTACTGATTTCTGTTTATATTCCCTACCAGCCCGTTAAGTCCCACGGGGCCTGACTAGGGCCTGAGTACTCCGTGGGTCGAACCGCCCCTAGCCACGAACCAGGCAGCGGACAGACTTGGGGCAGTAGGCGGCGCTGCAGAGCCCGTGCCCGGACGGAAAGCCACCTGGCAGCCAGGACGGACGTGGGTCCCCAGGCCCGAGACCCTTCCTCCCAGGACAGGCTCTTCCAGCCAGTGCAGCGCAATGCCAGGGAAAGGAGAGCAGCGCCCTCTGCGTCGTTGCCTCTGGAAGCTGCCTGGATGCTGTCAGTGTTGGAAATGGAAGGGGTTCTTGCTCACTCCCTCGGTTGTCAACTGCTTTGTCAACTTTGCCAAGAGGAAACAAGAAGAAAGCAGAGATTGGAGGAGGAAGAAATCAGGACTGGCGGGAAGGGTCAGAGTCACCGGGCCTGTGCCATCTGGGAACCACCGACCCAAGTTGGCCCTAAGCGACCCTCTCAGCTGCTGCCCTCGGGGTTTGGGTGTGAGTGCGCCGTCGGGGAAGCCTTCCACCCACTCTGTGCGCTCAGCACCGCACTGTGCCCCGCCGAGCCCCACTCCCTGCCCTCTACCCTGACGGGCCGGAGAGGCGACTGGCACCCGCCACCCGCCACGGGGCCGCTGCGGGTCATGCGCACACAGTAGGGTCCACGACCTCCAGGTAACTCGGGGTTCGATTCCCGGGGTCCTAGCCCGGGTGGCCGCTCTTTCTGCCCGAGTCCCGCCGTCGGTGACCGTCTGCCGGCAGTGCTTGCACGTGAGCCGGTGAGCCCCGCTGGGCCCGGCTCAGCAGGACCGGGGCGCCGAGCCCCGCCAGGCAAGCGGAAAGGCGCCGCGCTTAGCGGGTCCCGATCCAGGTCCCGCCCGCCCCGCTCGGCCGCGCTCGGGTACTCACGCGTCGGGCCCCGGGGATGGCGGTGCGCGCTGGCAGGGCGGCTCCAGCCCGCCGTTGACACCCCTCCAGCCCCGGCGGCGGCGCTGCGACTCGGCTCCCTCGGCCTCGCCATCCTCCTCCTCCTCCGGCGCAGGCAAGGTCACCCTCGCGGGCTCCCGGCACTTCCTGACCTTGGTGGACATAGCGGCCGAGCGCAGCGGTCAGCAGCCCAGCCGCCCCGCGAGAAGCCCCGGGGGCTGCGGCGACGGGGACGCCCCGGCCGAGCGCGCGACCTGCAGTGGAACTCGGGGACCGCGGCCGCGATGCCGGCTGCGCGCGGTCTGCCGGCCCGACAGCATCGCAGCGAGACGGCGTGGTTTCCCTGCGATGAGAGGGAGGAGGGGGGGAGGGAGGAAGGGGAGGGAGGACCAGTCTCTTGGCAGACTGCGCGGCGCAGGAAGCAGACAGACCAGCAGGTGGGGAGCTGAGAAACAGCAGAAACTTCCCTCACCCTCCTTTCTACCGGAGCCCCAGAACCCCCTTTGCATCTGCAGACGCAAGAGTCCTAGGGAAGGAAAAAGAGTCATCGACTTGTTAGTTTTCCGGGAATCGGTTTTTACGCACGCTCAGCTCTCCAGATTTACAAAGCACTGCTAGTTCCCTGATGTCAGGCTTAGCAGAATCCACAGGGGTTTAAGTGCGGTTCCCGAGTCCCAGCTCCTCACAGCGAGTCAATTTCTATATGTGCGCTCTGCTTTAGTTCTTACAGTGGCCAAGCATCCAACTAGCGTTCTGTACTTTCCAAGAAATATTTTTCTGAAAAAAAAAAAAGAAAATCGTTTTTGTTTATTTTTTGTTTTGTTTTGTTATTTTTCTTTGGAGACATGGTCTCACGCTGTGGTTTAGGGTGGCATGGAACTCAGTATCTGACGTAGGCTGGCCTAGACCGCAACCTCAATCCTTCAGCTTCCGCTTCAGCCTCTCTCCATTATAGCGACTGGTGCACATGTTGGTATGTGTGCGGAGGCCAGAGGCCAAACCCTGGTACCCTTTCTTAGGATGATCCAGCCTGGTTTTTGAGATAGAATCTCTCACTGGGTCCTGCGCTCCTGCCTTAGGCTAGGCTTGCTGGCCTGCCAGGGAGCCCAAGTATCCACCTAGCCTCACCTCCCCAGCTTGCATCACCACACCAGGCATTAAAGAGTGGACTGGGTAGGGAACTCAGGTCCCCACTAAATTATTTTTAAAACTTAAAGGAATGCACCTTAAAATCCAAGGTCACTCAGTTTTCTGGGAGGAAAGGGTTATAAAGTTTGATCTCTGAGCATTTTAGGGATCAGAGTACCTAGGTGTCTTGTTATGGTAGTTCTGTTTGTAGTGGAGCTGGGAGTGGAACCCAGTGCCCAGGGCTAGGTGCCTCTATCTCTGAGCTGTTCACCAGCCTGTATGCCTCTTTCAGATGAGGACACCATGGGCTAGAGAGACTGAGTGTGTCAAGCCAGGTAAGCAGGTACTAAGAAAGCTCCCATCAGACCAAGGGCGTGTTCAAGACTTTCTGTTACCTCAGACAGACACCTTCTGCAATGCACCACAGAAGAATCATAGAAAAACCAGCCGGGCTACAATGAGAAATAAGATTTGTTCACTTCTAACTTTATCCAGAGGATACCATGCTTCATGGAGAAACAGTTCTTTCCAAACTCAAGACAAACACAAGTACAGAACCAGTTCCCTTTAGTTCTCAGGAAGTCCACAGAGTGCTCTGTATGCCTTGACCTGGCAGTAAGCAAGCGAATGTCTAAGGAAGCCATGGTTCAGGGAAGGTGGGGACATTTGGAAACCCTATCACGCGTTACTTCATATGAAAGCGTTCATTTCCACGGATGAGTTACCAGACCTGCCTCCAGCCAGGCCCCACTGCCCTCCTAGCTTTTTGGAGTACACCTCTCCCCTAAGATGGAGATCATGTTCCAAGAAAGTCTGGTCATGACTTTTCTCCATTAAAAAACAAAAACAAAAGCAAAGCAAAACCCAAAAAAACCAAACTCCGGTGACCCTCCCCCCCACCCCATGCTCTCATTTTCAAAATCCACATTTGGCATGCAAGCCTTGTGTGATCTGACCCTGATTCTTAGATTCTTAGTCTCCCCTCTTGCTCTGCATCATGGACATTCTAACCCTGTAAGGCCTGGTCATCACGGGCCATTGAGATCACTTTCCCATTCCCCTGTCTCTGCCTGTGCCGTTCGCCAACAGTGAACCCGTCTTTTCATCTCTCTCCCCTAAGGAGTTGGTGAGAGGTGACCTTCAGTCTGACGATCTCTGATGGCCGCCCTCAGGGTTCCGGAGACACTGGAGGTTGCCCTACTGTGTGTCTGTGCCCCTGAGTCTTACCACTTGAGGGTAATCCCTCGTGTGCTGCTCTCCTGTTTCAACTGTGAATTCCTTCTTATTTTGGGCTATTTGAGAGTTTCCCTTCTGCCTTTGCCATTTAGCTGACTCTATCATGCCCAGGACAAGGACAGAACATGTTGAATGAATGAATTAGTAAGTCTGTGGGTGCCTTAAAAATTACACAATGAGTTGAATTCATGACCTGGCTTTCTAAGGCTCTGGGGTTGTCGGAGTCCCCAGCATTTGTTTCCAAGGACCTACCATAGCAACATTTCAAAGATGGAGTGAACCAACCAAAATTGTCTCACAAGTCTCACAGTCCTGAATGTCTGAGTTATAAGTGTGAGCAAGGATTATCTGTCGGCTTCTCTGGTGTCATTGGAGTGTGTGTGTGTGCGTGCGTGTGCGTGTGTGTACCTTTGTCCTGTGTCCCTGCATGTCCTTCCCTCTGCTCCGTCTACCATCTTAATCTTCTCATAGGGACTCTATTCATATTAGATTATGGGTCAACTAAATCAGTCACCCTACTTTAGCTTCATGTGTCTTTGAAAAACCATCTATAACTATTGTCTTATTCTGAGATCTTGGGGTTTAGGATTTCAATCCGTGAGTTTGGGGCACACACACAGTTCAGCCTGTGATACATGCTGTCCCTGCTGGTCCAAGGAATCTATTCCATCAGAGGCTGACAATCTTTTTATTGGCCCACCGTTTTATGTAGCCCAGCCTGGCCTCGAACTTGATGATGATCCTCCTATTTCAACCTCCTGAGTGCTGTGTTTACAAGTGTGTGCTGCCACACCCAGCTTAGAAGGTGATGGGAACCAAAACCAAGGTTTGCTGCAGGTTAAACAAACACACCGCCAACCAAGCTACGTCCTCAGTCAGAGTCTGGTGGTTCTAATTCTTAAGAACTGTGGCTTGGGCTTAAAGAAAAGCCAGAGGAGAGGAGAACTCAAAGAAAACAGTTCCTAGAAAAGAGGAACCGTGGTCCCTTCTTGGCATAAGCCAGCGTTGCCCCAATTCTTCATCTGCAGAAGAGGCTTTCTCACTGCAGGTAAGTGCCGCCAGCTGCCTATGTGTTCTGTTAAGGACGCATTTGCCTGAGGAACATTCAAAACCTGTTACTTCTTTGGGGAACCAAAAATCAATATTCAAAGCTTGAACTATTTTCAAGTAGAGACTTAGTCGCTAAGGAATACGTGAAACAGAACTTTAATGTTAATTCCAAGTAAAATAGTGCTAAAAAAAAAAAAAAAACTGGTAGCAGACGATGCTTTCCAAATTTGCCCCTCGATTTCTAGGAACATTTTGTACCTGTTTCTTTTTTTTTCTTTTATGAGCAGAGCAAACAGATTTATTAAGGAAAGGGGGGAAGGAGTTGCTGAGAGCGGCAAGGATTCCAACGGCAGACACCCTAGGCCTCCTTGAGGATTTCGGCTGCATCAAGGAAGAGAGAGAGACTTCACAGAGTCCCATCCCTAGACAAAGAATTACAGGCAGCTAGTGATGCTGGGAGAGACAGAATTAGTCTCTCCCAAGGATGAAGCCTCTTATTGGTCATTTCAGTGGTCAGCCCTGAAGTCGTTATGCACAAGCTACAAAAACTGACTCGAGTGTTGATCTATTTATGCATATATATATATATTCATATGTGTCTGGAGCTTGAAATTTATTCTATTGTAGAAGTAAGTTATAAACGATTGTTGTACTTCCAGGACAGTTAGCTTAAACTTTCAGGAACCGTATGAAGAAACAATCTAAGAGCATATCAAATCGTGCAGAGGTCAGGAATCAAATCCCACCCCCACCATTCCAGGGTTCAGGGGCCTTGGGAAAGACTGCCCAGGAGCTTCTATCACAGGAGTGATTCTCACAGTAAGAACAGTGAGAATATTATGTTGATGGTGACAGCCCAGCTCACACCAGGTGCTACAGGTGCTACATAAACTTTAGCTACTAGTCATGCACCATCATGACCTTCAAGACAACAGAATGGCAAAGTGTGGGTACGAAAGCCAGGACCCATCCTGCCAAGTTTAAATCCTACTTTTAGTTTGCTTTGGAATTTATGCTTATAAACGGTATCTCACGCAGCTCAGATTGGCAACACACTTGTGTTCTTAGGATGACCTTGAACACCTGACTTTCCTGCCTTTGCTCCTCAAGCACCAGGATTATTTGCAGGTGTGGTGGTGCCTGCCTTTTATCCCAGGATCTGGGAGGCTGAGGTGAGTGGATCGCTGTGAGTTTGAGGCTAGCCCAGTTTATGTAGCAAGTTCCAGGCTGGCTAGGGTTGCAGTGAGATGTCTCAAAAAAAGGAACAGCAAAACCCCAAACATATCGTTTACATTAGTTTTGCTGGGAATCAGACTGAGGACACCGTGCATGCTAGGCAGGTCCTGCCTCAGCGAGCTGCGTTTCTATGCTGGATCCCTGGCAGCTTGTCTGTTGCCTCTACTAGGCTCAAGATCCTGACAGGCCACGGAGACTGGAGGAGTCAGTACACGTCCTATTTGGCCTTGCCACACTCGTGTAATGGTGAAGCTGCAGCTATTGAGTGTTCAAAAGATGGTGGCAAATAGCAGCAGAAGTTGGAACAGCAGATATCTGGCAAATGTGTGAGGCAAAGAGATCTAAGTGAAGAGTGGGGAGACACTGTCCTTCCCTGGACAGGGGAAGGTAGCATGGTGCCAGCGGTGCATGGCACCTGAGAAGGGGCAGGATCTTCTCCTGGGTGCGTCTCCTGCTCTTCCTCTCCATCTTTTGCTACATTCTTGGTACCCATTTTCCCTGGTGTCTTCTCACTTTGATCCACCCACAGAGTTGCCTCTCAGCTCATCTCTGCAAGGCTGAGCTTCAGGCTTCACAGTGGTCTCTGCAGCCCCATTGGTCTGAGTTGCTCCTCCTCCAGGCAGGCCATTCTTAGCTGTTAAAGGGGAAACGCCTCACACAGATACACACTCGTGTATAAATAGCTAACGGATTTATAATTCTACACACACACACACACACACACACACACGAGTAGAAACACTATTGTTAGTAAAGAGCCACCCACTCCATTTGCAGAGCCCCTCTGGCCCGCGTCATGTCACTGGCTGCTGCTGCTGCTGCCATAACTGTCCTTTGTCTCTGGCCTAGGAGCTTTGATCCTTGCCCGACCATCTGAGAAATTGTGAGTGGTCCCTCGTTAGCTTACAAGCAAGGGGACCCAGACTCGTCACAGCTCTGGAGGATTATTAGTGAAATTAGTGAAATTGCAGTGAAAACACCCCACCACCCTCCCCAGAAGAGCACAACCCCACAAGAATAAACGAGATTCAGAGAGGGCTTGTGATAACTTTGCCACACGAGCAGACTTTTTATTAACGCACGTCTCTATACCCAAGGACTCTTCTGCATACTTAGTAACATATTCTTTGAGACGGGAAATCCACGCTCAAAGGAATCAATGGCTCTCTACCGCGTAGGCGGCTTTGATGAGTATCACGGTGCTTTCCTGATGATCTGAAGAAGCTGACTCAAAAGCCACCTCACTAAGCCAGGTTTTCTAAAGCCATTGTGTTAGGAGATGTGAGGAAAAGTGGGTAAAACCTTTGCATTGGTCTCGACCCCACTCAGTGTGAACATTCAGAGAGGAAGGCTAGCCAGCCTTTATTTTTGGAAGGGTTAAAAACGGCTCTGCTTCATCCTAAGCCCTGCGATCCTTGTCGACCTTCTCCCAAAAGCTATTTAAAACTGTGTTCCTCAAAGTTATATTTGTGCTTCCTTGAGGGCGAGTGAGCGTTCCAATTGCTTACACACAGGGAACCAGCAGAGGCAGATCCTGTACGTCACCACGTCACCTGTCGGGAGGAGAGGCTGTGGGAACAGCCCAGTCTTTTCAGTCCCTCGAAACAGTCATTGAGCTTATCCATCCTACCCAGGCCCTATTCTCCTAATAATAGAAATTTCCCTTAAGAGCTAAAACCCAAGCGTAGTCTGTTTTGATGACTGCGCAGCCCTTTTGTGTCACAATCATTCTGTGCTACACAAACGTCTTTCACAACCCCCAGACAGCACAGTCTCCTTCTCAGCTCTGATCTGCTCTGTGATAGGATCAGGGTGGCCCTCTTGTCTCCAGATGACCAGGTAAGTGTCGAAGCAGCTGTCTTAGAAGCCTGTGCTTAGAAGCATGAGTTGCCATTCACTGCGGCAGGTGCAAACACCGTTTCAAGACTGCCTGGCCAAGCAGCACAGATTTAGGGAAGGGAACGTGGAACTTGCCACACTTAGGATATACAAAGGGCGGCATCTCCCTGCTCCTATCCTGGACTTCCTATGTTACTCCTTCATCTGTGACTCTTAACTCAAGGCCAAAGTAAAGCCCAATGACAAACAGGAGAGAAAACAAAAGTGTTTTCTACTTCTCCCTGTATTTACATGGAATAAATTGTCTCAAAGATCTATGAGACACCTACACACATGTCAGTGGTCCCTTTAATGCCAATTTTGTTTAAAAATTAAAGTCACAGGCCGGGCGGTGGTGGCGCACGCCTTTAATTTCAGCACTCGGGAGGCAGAGGCAGGTGGATCTCATGAGTTTGAGGCCAGCCTGGTCTACAAGAGCTAGTTCCGGGACAGGCACCAAAGCTACAGAGAAACCCTGTCTTGAAAAACAAAAACAAAAACAAAACAAAAATTAAAGTCACAGGGGCTGGAGGGATGGCTGAGTGATCAAGAGCACTTCCTGCCTTCACAGAAGACCTGAGTTCCATTCCCAGCATCTTTATTGGCTAACTCACAACTACCTATTCAATGTCACATTTAGAGATCTGATGTTCTCTTCTGGTAACCAAGGGCACTTGCACACATGTGCACATACCCTCCCACACACATAAATACATATATACATACACAAAATTAAAAATAAATGTTAAAGTCATGTATTCATACAACACACAAAGATATATCTCAATTGTTAATACTTGTGTTGTAAAATTATAATGCCTTTAAAGGTCTTAAGGAAAAAATAATGAGAGGAGACTATTGGATGCAGAAAATGATGAGCTGTGTGGGGCTGAAATATTTTCAAGGTCATCACCTGACAAGGTCTGAATCTCTGGTCCAGGTTAATTTACACAACAAACATCTTTACTATGTATGTATTTTTAAATATGACTTTGCTTGCCTCTTTGTATCTCTTAAAATGCATTGAGTCCACATCACTTAGAGGTCTCGGCAGGTAAAAAAAAAAAAAAAAAAGAAAGCATTTGCCACCAAGCTCAACCTGAATTTAATCCCCGGAATCCACACAGGGAAGGAGAGAGCTGAGGTAGACCCCCCACCCCCATCCCTGCCAGTATCCTGCTGTGTATACACACAGAAAATGAGTGAAGAAATGAATGAATGAATGAATGAAATATAACACTTTTTAAGACTATAAAATGCATCCATTGCTTTCTCAGAAGAGGTTTAGATGCCAGGACAAAGCATGTGTGAGTGGCTTCTACGGCAATTCACGGATACCTTACTAAAACCGCCTGTTAAAGAAGCGGTGTCTGTCCTTGTAGGAGTTAGCGATCAGGGGAACTTTAAATCACATCTATACAGGTTCCTGGAAAGCTCGGACCTGCAGCACCACCTGTATACATGAAGACTGGGTCATCTAACTGGACACACTGTTAGGAATATTTCTTAAGATGAGCCTCTCTATGGACACAAATAATTCCAATCAGACCAAATTAGACCGGATAAACGATGCCCATGTCTAATGCAGTGCTTCCGGATGGCACCCAGAAAGCCTGGCGAGGGGAAGAGAAAAGGGGAGATCAAGCAAAACCCAGAGACCACATGTTCATTCTCTGCGGAGCAGCCTAAATAGCCTGTGGGAGTGGTCCTGACCCTCCTTGGGGAGGGGTCATCCATTGCTTGGTGGGCTTTCCCAAAGGTGGAATCCTGACCAAGGTGACACCCAGGGGAGGGGACTTAAAATGGAGCTTCCTGTTCCATTCCAAAGATGGGTGCCAGGGGCTGGGATGAGGCCCCCAAATATAACATTTTTGTATTAAGGGGTGTTAGGGAGCTGGGGTGCTGCTTTTGACCAAACACACACAAATAACTGATTTAGTAAGCACTCCAATCCTCTCTGAAATGTGTGTTCCTTAAATTCAAGCTTTGGCCTCAACTCCATCAGAGATTCCATTGTATTTACGAGTGTGAGGGGAGATGGGAGCCGTTAACAAGAATCTTTTATGGTAAACCAGAAAGGAGACAGGTTATATATCTTGGCATGCAATAGCTTTGGCTTTGGCTACAACACAGGAGAGTAGTCTAAATTATAATTGGAAAGGAGAAGTTTTGAATCTTAGCTCAGAGGTTTATTCTGGAGCAGGAGTTGTGTCTGGTGGATTCTGTTGACACCTTGGGAAGGCTGTACTTCGGAGAGCCTAGGAACAATAAAAAGACTCGGGATCCAAGCCAAACAAGCAATTCCTATGCACCAAAGCATTTCTTACAAAAGTTATATCAGCCTTGGTTCTAACAACAACAAAACCCATCATTCCAGTAGGGTATTTTGTTTGCTGGGGACTCCCCCACCCCTTCAGCCAGCAGCTTAAAGCTCCAACATCCCAAGGGGGAGAGACGCTTCATACACAACTGCAAGAAGGTGGCAGGCTCCCAGGCCATAAATGGCTCCGATTTTCATGCAAAGTCAGATTAGTGAATCATAGGTGGATTCCAACCAAAACCCGCACTGAAGGGCCTCTGCCACCAATAAAGCTTCATTCAGAATAATCAGCTCATCCTTGGCTAGAATCATGATGCACACTGTGGCCAAATGCATTAAAACCCAGACAGCTCTGGAGATAACTCAGCAACAAGCCAATATCTAGAAGCGAATTGACTCGGGAGAAATGATAAAAGTGGCTATGAATAGCAATGGTGTGCAGAGGGTTTATGGATTGGGACAGGTGGGGGAAAATGAGAGGGTTTAGCTGGGGTAACCACTTAGGAAACTTATAGGAAGATACCCATGAATTTAGATTCAGAATTCATTTTCTATAATGGCAGATTACAAAACTGAGTTAGGTACAGCGAGAAAATCATTACCAATACCTATGGGAATTAAAAATCCCAAGGGAGAGCCAGGCATGGTGGCACACACCTTTAGTCCCAGCATTTGGGAGGCAGAGGCAGTCAGATCTCTTGAGTTTGAGCCTGACCTACAGAACGAGTTCCAGCATAGCCAGTGCTAAACAGGGAAATCCTGTCTCAGAAAAAAAATCAATCCCAAGATAGAAATGTGGAGAAGAATTAAAGGTCTGATCTGACTACAGGAAACCTATAGTGTATCATTCCTGAAAGATCCAATAAGAGTGTGTTCTACATACCAGAGTCTCAAATCACCATTATTATCATCTTTATTAGCATCAGAAGGAGCAGCAGAAGCACCTCCACCTCCACCACCCTCCACCACCCTTCACCACCCTCACCCCCCACCCCCACCATCATCATTTCTGTCATCACCACCACCATTATCTTCATCATCACCATCACTGGTAGCACCAGGAACTCTTCTACCATAGCTTATTGTTGAACATGGGTTAGGATGATGCCCTAGAAATCTAGAATGAACCCACAAACACCAAACAGTGTGATTGCTTTCATCTTCTCCCCTCTCACCACTCCCAGCAGACCATAACTGGGAACCCATCAAAAAAATAATTATCCATTATATCAACACCCGCATGGCCAAGTCATTTCTGGAAATAAAATAGAGGCATAAACACACCCGGGGTGTGTGTATCAACCTCCTAGGCATCTCCCAACCCGGTCAAATTGACAGTGCACCCTTCACCTCCCACAGGTTGTTCACACAACTCCTAGGTCCCTGCAATAGTTTCCTCTGGAGCTCAGCATCTGTTACCAGCACAAGCTGCCTCAGCTTAAGCTCCTTTTCAGGAAGCTCCCTATACCTTCTGGGTGCTGCTCCAGGACCCTTCTCTTTCCTTGTCCCCGGTTTTGACATTAATGCCCACTGGCCTAACAAACTCGTCCTTGTTGCCGTCACTGCTCACCTCCAAGATGGTCCTAACTGCTCTCTGATGTTAGTCCCCATTAGTCTCTTTAGATGTTAGTCTCTTTAGAGAGACTGCGGCAGTGATCATCAGGATTTGGTCTCTGTGCAGAGCATCCCTCCCATTCTCTCAGCCTCGGTTTTTGAATCCTTTCCATCCGTCTCCTTCTACACTGTACCTCAGCCATCGCTCTCTGACCATATCCTGGGATTTGTCATTGTGACTACCTAAAACTCCTTCATTACCTCAGTTTCCTGCTCCTCCCTCTGATCCTGCCACCCAACATTGCTGTAGCCACTCTCTCTAGTAGCATAATTCTAGCAATGCTTCATCTTCCCAAACCTCCACTCTGTCACTTTGCCCTTCTGCTCCATATGCCTCTTACCCAGCTCAGATTCCAAATGGTCCCTCCCATGTCCCTCTTCTCTATGGTCCCTCCTGTGTCCCTCTTCCCTGCGGTCCCTCCTGTGTCCCTCTTCCCTGCGGTCCCTCCTGTGTCCCTCTTCCCTGCGGTCCCTCCCATGTCCCTCTTCTCTGCAGTCCCTCCTGTGTCCCTTTACCCTGCGGTCCCTCCCGTGTCCCTCTTCTCTATGGTCCCTCCCGTGTCCCTCTTCTCTATGGTCCCTCCCGTGTCCCTCTTCTCTGCAGTCCCTCCTGTGTCCCTCTTCCCTGCGGTCCCTCCTGTGTCCCTCTTCCCTGCGGTCCCTCCTGTGTCCCTCTTCCCTGCGGTCCCTCCCGTGTCCCTCTTCTCTATGGTCCCTCCCGTGTCCCTCTTCCCTGCGGTCCCTCCCGTGTCCCTCTTCTCTGCGGTCCCTCCCGTGTCCCTCTTCCCTGCGGTCCCTCCTGTGTCCCTCTTCTCTTCCTTATGTTCACTTGACAGAGTCTTTTCACTGTACTATGCTGTCTGCGCACAGCTAGGCCCAGAGGAAAGCCCAGGACGATACTGCCTGGTGTAACAGTAAAGAAGGGCCAGGAAGAGCAAGCGGCTTTCTATGCCGCCTGACCTATGTGACACAAACAATAATGTGGAGGGTGATGGGGGAGTACGCAGGTCGGCTCTATATGAGGACAGAAGAACATGCACAAACATGTGTGTTCTTTCTAGGCAACTGTTATTACGTTTACATTTTATTTTTTCTTTTAGGTGTCTTTTTTTTCAGAATAAAGACTAGCGTTTAATAAGCTATTTGAGAATTTAATTAAAAATACTCCTCTATTGTAGGTAATGGGATAAACTGGTAAACATTGTCGTGGAGTAGGGTTGGTGTTGGAGGCATGGACCATTGTGTTTCTTAAATGTCTTTATTTAAGCATCATCCTTTGGACAGATAATCTTCGTGGCTTTGTTAAGCAATAATTGGATGCATTTATAGGAGGGCTAGATTAGAGTTTTTTTTTTTTTTTCATTTGCTTCCTTTTGAGGCAGAGTCTGACTATGAAGCCTTAGGTGGCCTGGAATTTTCTCTGTAGGTCAAACTGGCTTTGAACTCACAGAGCTCTACCCAAGGGTGTTCAGCACAGGCCTTGTGTGGATGATAGTTTTAATTACTGAGAACAGTGTGAACACTTGTTTAGAGCAGAAGTCTTAGATTCCTTGTCAATCTCCCCATCCCAGGGCCTATATCCATCTTATTTCTCTTACTGTTTCCTTTATTATTCATGTTGGTCTGAATGCCCATGAGAAGCTACTCTGGGAGCTGGGGATCTTATTTGGAACAGACAGATGATGCTATTAGTAACCCAACCAGCATTTCTTCATGGATCATTTGATGCATTACCACCTATAAAACATTTGGTGTTCTACAAACCAACCACCAGCTACCAAAACACCTCGCCAATGAAAAGGAGTAGAAACAATTAGCCCCGTGACCCAGTTCATCTAATGTCAGGTTCTAGGCCAGTGTGGAGGGAGATTCTCCGCCATTTTTTTTAGTGATGGGATCATTAGAAAGCTGATGCTGACCTGTAACAATGGCCACAGTCCGTACCTCATGACTAGGCACAAAATCCTGATCTGTGACGCTCGAGTTTGAAAAGCCACCTAGACTTCTGCATGCGACAGAGCTGAGACTGAAGCTCACTGATGACTACGTATCGGAGGATTGAGCATTTGTACGATTTGTCCAGAATGTCTTGCCTGCAAACTTTCTGGAGTCACCAAAAATTCTTCCCATATTTCTTCCTAGTAACTCGGCGAGATATGCTAAATTGTGTAGATAATAAATGTTAAGCTTTTTGTTTACTCCATTGTGAAGTGATTTAAGACTGTGATTTTCTATAACTGTATTATATGCTTAGAAAATAAATCAGTCAGTTGACTAATGCGTATATTTACTTCCATAAAATCTCAGCACCTTATTTTTCAGTCATAGTTTGGAACTCAGGGCCTAGTAATTTTTTTCACAAGGAAATGCAACATTAACACATGACTGTAAAAACTATTAGTTCTAATTTTTGCTTCCTGTTGATCAACTATCTTCTATTATCAAAAATACCTGATTAATTATTAACTCTGATGTGTATTAGATATAATAAAGGCATGAATATTCACAGAAGGATAACTTATAGTAGATACGCCAAAGCAAAAGGTTGGTGTTTAGTGGGATTCATGGTGCTCCCATGCAGCAGGACTCTTCGCAGCTAGAAAAGACGCATTACAGAAGAATGCGTCCAGATGTGGGGAGGTCAAGATGACACTGAGCACAGCGGTGTGGGCTGCACGGACAGTTCTGTCATTTTCCCTGTAGCCCAGTGGTTCTCAGCCTCCCTGATGCTGTGACCCTTTAATACAGTTCCTCATGTTGTGGTGACCCCAACCGTAAGACGATCATTGATACTTCATAACTGTAATTATGCTACTATTCTGAATCATAATGTAATATCTGATATGTGACTCCTGTGGGGGTCGCGACCCACAGGTTGAGAACTGGTGCCGTAAACACATAGGACAGCAAGTTTGTGTTTATTCTCTGGGAGCAGGAAAGAGGAGAGATGTCAGGATGTTTGAAGACCTAGTGAACGTTCCTATAGTTTTTCCGTGATTTTCAAAGTTTTTCAGTGGTCATCCGTTGTTTCTGTAAATAGAATCCCTTTTGAAGTTTGATTCTTCAAACTACAATTAGCCTCCATTTCACTCCATTACCCAAATCCACTAGAATTTAATATCAACCTAGTGAGAGATATACAGGGAGACACTTCAGTTTTTACTTTCGTGTGTGTGTGTGTGTGTGTGTGCACCCATGTTCCTGTATGTGCCTGTGCACACGGGAGTATGTGCACCCATGTTCCTGTGTTGTACCTGTGCATATGGGTTCCTGTGTGTGCACCCATGTTCCTGTGTTCGCCTGTGCACATGGGGGGGGTGTGCCCGTGTTCCTCTGTGTGCCTGTGTACATGGGGGTGTATGCACCCATATTCCTGTGTGTCTGTGTGCATGGGTTCCTGTGTATGCACCCATGTTCCTGTGTGTGCCTGTGCACATGGGTTCCTGTGTGTGCTCCCATGTTCCTGTGTTTGCCTATGCACATGGGGGTGTGTGCACCCATGTTCCTGTATTCGCCTGTGTACATGGGTTTCCGTGTGTGCCTGTGCACGTGGGGGGTGTGTGCTCCCATGTTTCTGTGTGTGCCTATGCACATGTGTGTGTGCACCCATGTCCAGTGAATGCCTGTGCACACGGGTGTGTGTGAGCATGAGAGGATACCCTCAACTCTCTTTACTCAGGATACTGTCTATCTCATTTTGTGAAGCCGAGTCTCTGGCTGGCCTGAAGCTCTTCAGCAGGCTCCAGGGATCCACTTGTCCCCGGCTCCTCAGCATGTGTATTGCGGGAACATGTTTCCATGCCTGGCTATTTTACATGCATTCTGGGGATGGAGCTCTGTTCCTCCTGATTGTCAGTCAAGCGCTTTATTGACTGAACTTTCTCCCCAGGCCCCAGGAAGATATTTTTAAAAGGATAATTTTTCCTATGAGCGAACTTCCAGATACATTTTGAAGAATTTGTATGTAAGATGTAACTGTAAAATATTAATGACTGGAGAGGTGGCTCAGCAGTTAGAAGCATGTGTTCCTCCTTCCAAACCCTGCGCTGGTTCCTAGCACTCATATTTGGAGGCTCCTGACTGCCTGTAAGTTCGGTTTCACAGGATCTGGTGCCCTCCTCTGGCCCCCACAGACACTTGACCACCAGCACCGCCCACATACAACTGAAAAACAAACATCTTTCAAAACGTTAAAAAAAACAAGTCTGGGACGTTTGTTGCTCAGTTGGCAGAGTGCTTGCCTGCCCTGCATGGATACTAGCCATATTGCTGTGTGCCTATAACCCCAGAACTCAGGAGATGGAGGCAGGGGGATCTGACGTCTAAGGTCATCTGTGTCTACATATTGATTTACAGCCCTGGTCTACAAGAAACCCTGTTTTGAGGAGGTGGGGGAGGGAGAGGAGGAGAAAAAAGAAAAGAAGTTAAAACATCAGAGAGGTGGATAACAACACAGTGATTCAGAAGGAAAAGCTGAAGAGAAAGAACAGTAAGCAATTAATTAAGTGGACAGCTATCTTGAGGATCACTTTTAATCTTACCCAGGAGGCCCCTGTTTTTCCTTTCCCGTTTGGATTAAACCCTCATGTTTCTCTAGTGACCTCATCATTTCCGAATAACCCCATTCTCGGGCTCGGTGTCAGTATCTTGGTAAAGCACCATTTTTGGAGGCCCCCTGCTTTGATGACAAGGCACTCTACTAACACGTAAGTGATTTTCACAGTGCCTCAGCCGTTTAAACCCAAAACTTTAATACAGACAGAGGCTATGAAGCTCCCTTCTTTACCTAACTCCTGATGCGGGAGAGAAAACATTATCTTTTTACTCTGGCACTCATCTGTGGAAGAGAATAAAGTAAACTGATTTAGCCCGAGGACAGTTCTCAAGAGCTACATAGACATGCATGGACATCAGAGTTCAGTGCTGCATGCCAGCCTGTGAAGCAGCAAAACAAAGAGGATTGCACAAGGGGGTCCCCCTAGATTTAAATAAGGACAGTCAGAGTTCGATCTCCCCCTCAATTTAGCAATGTTTGTTGACCCAGTTAGCAACAATGAAATGCAGTGTTTCTTGCATTTAATATCAGAAAACGATGCTTTAATTTTCCGCAAGTATCATCTGTGGGGAGGTAACAGAATAATTGTTGAATCTTATGATCCCACGACGCTACATAAATTTTCACACATTTCCTTCAAAGTGATTTTCAGAACCACATGTGAAAATATGCATGTTCCCCCAGAGGTGACTTAAGCACAGGATAAATTTAAAAAGTGCTTCAGGAAAAGGGACAGCAGGGTCTTTATGTTTCCCCAGGCTGGTAGGTGAGGATGAGGAAGGGTAAGTATTCCCCCACATACTTCTCTAACTCACTAGGGCTGTGCGCAAATGTGAGGTTTCGATGAAAATTCTAGTCTCTTCCCGCCTATTGGCTCACTCCTCCCTTCGTTTCAAGCAGTAGATGAATATCGGTATGAGAAGCGGGTTTCCCAAAGACTGCCACAGTGTGTCTTCCCCCATTGATTTTACCTGAAGGTACAACTACTGCTTTATGGAGGCAAAACAAGTAAGTTTGTTCAAAGAAAAAACAGTAGCAGCTGCACAGTGGAACGGAAAGAAATCTGTTACAGATAGCTACAAAAGCAGCTGCAGAGACAGCTTAGTGCATGTCTTCCTTAGGGTGTCTATTAGGGTGATGAAACACCATGACCCAAAAGCAAGTTGGGGCGGGAAGGATTTATTTGGCTTACACTTCCACATCATAGTCCATCATGGAAGGAAGTCAGGATAGGAACTCACACAGGGCAGGAACTTGGAGACAGGAGCTGATGCAGAGGCCATACAGGGATACAACTTACTGACTGGCTTGTTCCCTATGGACTGCTCAGTTTATTTTTTTTACAGAACCCAGGACCACCAGCCCAGGGATGGCACCACCCACCATGGGCTAGGCGCCCTCTCCTCTATCACTAATTAAGAAAATGCTCTAAGTCAGCTCTTATGGCAGGAATTTTTGAAATGAGGTTCCTTCCTCTCAGATAACTCTAGCTTGCATCAAGTTGACATGAGCCAGTGCACTGGGTTAAAAAAAAAAAAAAAGCCCTTACTGCACTAGAATTATCATGGATCCCAGCACCCATGGGGCCTGAAAAGAAGGGGTTGTGGGGGTGAGGATGAACACAGGAGGATCACTGGGGCAACCAATCGACGTTGGCCCGCCTCCAGGTTCAGTGAGGCAAAGAATGACAGTCAGGACAGAGTCAGGACTCCGAGATTTTTATTAGATGGGAGGCATCCTTTTGTTCTCTATTGTTGACCAACTGAATATTCTTGATGCTTTTATTTTTTTAATTTTAAAAAATATTCTTAAAGTTTTTTATCTGAAAAAAAAAACAAAACAAAATGAAAACAAGGACAACAACCCACCCCCCACCCCCCAAAAAAAGTCCTGAATAATTTTATGAGAAGGAAAGGGAAGTTCTAAGACCTGAACAAGGGTCTTTGCACCTCACGCAGATGTGAAGAGCAGGTGCCATGCTGCAGCTGTGAGCTAGGAGGACACAGTATGGAGGCACAGAGGGGCTGCGTTGTTAGGGGACTCCCTACACAGAGGAGAGGAAGGAGACAGACACGATCCGATCCGATCCGATCCGAGGGGCCTCTCAAAGCCACGGACTGCTGAACTCCCTACCGATCTGCCCCCTTCCTGTCCTTCACTCTTGGTCCTTCTGCTTGCCTGAGCCAGAGCACGGGTCACCCTGACCCTCTCCCTCCCCCTGCTTCCTACTCCCACAGCCTCCTGAGATCTAGCAATGAGTTGCTGTGCTTCCCTAATTGCCTGCCCTGATGGCGCAGGCTTCCAGCTCTTCTCCCCAATGGCTACTTCATGGCATCTTCTGCTGCCACTATCATCCTCCACACCCGGATGGCATGCCCTCACTCTCCTGTGACCCTCTACGGCACTCCTGTTGTCCAAGTTGCTTTTCTTTCATTTTAAGTATTTCAACTCCAATAAAAACATGATTACTATATATCATATGCAGATACAAAACAATATGGAACTTTGTTTTGTCAAGGTTTCTTATATCAAAGGGCTTACAACTATATTAAAGAAAAATGTGCAAATATGGAAAAAGGACAGTAACTTTTATGGCATTTTTAATGGTTTTGAATTGGCCCTGTTATTTGAGTTTTTATGTTCTTCAGTATACTTCATACTTGCGGAATTAAGGCCAAGGATCTTTTCCCTTTTGCATTCTGTTTTAGAAATAGGTTCTCATGCAGCCCAGGGTGTTTTGTTTCCAAATGAATCCAAAGGGGCTGAATGTGTGGCAAATATAACAAGAAGGTGTGGGAAATTTTGAGTTTTAGGCCAGTTGGGGATACATTAAAAAATAGATAAATATAAAATAATAAAAAGGGGGTATAAAACATATATAGGTTATGAACACTATAAAATAAACCTTCATGTTCTCCTCTGTATTGGGATTCTCCAGAGAAACAGAACAAATAGAAAGTATTTGTGTGTGTGTGTGTGTGTGTGTGTGAGATACATATACCTGTGCTTATATACTCGGAAATACAGTTTCATATTTATCTTAAGGGGTTGACTCAATCTACTTATGAAGGCTGAGAATCAAGTTGATGGCAAGGAAATCTTATAGAATAGCTCAGTCCAGGTTCAAAGTCTGAGAGTCAGCTGAGTTGCTGATGCAGGCCCTGGTCTGAGGCCGGAGATGACGGGCCGGGTGTCCTGACTCAAGTGAGCAGGCAGGAGGGTGAACATCTCCTTCCTCCTTTGTTCTCTCCAGGCCTTCAGTGCCTTGGACAATGCTCACCCACACTGGGAGGAGGGGCGTTTCAAGGAGTGGCCAATCAGTCTCTCACTTCACCCAGAAACACCCTCCTCAACACACCTGAAAACAGTATTTGAACTGTGCACGCCATGGTCAGCCCAGCTGACCCACAAAGACAGACCACACAGCACTCATGATTCACGCCATCGAATCCACGTGGGGTCTTCTTGTCTGAACGCCTACCTCAAAGCACCCACTGCACACTCACCTCATCCTTATTGCTCTCTAGAGGGCTAACACATGCGCATTTCCTCACATTCCACATTCAGTTTTCTTTTCTTTTCAACCTTGTAAATTTGTGTCAAACTGTCTGTAACTTCCCCCCTCCCTTGCATTTAATATTGTGCTGCTAAGCTCCATCCATGCGAAAGAATTTCCATGCTCATGGATAGGTCAAATTAACATTGGGGAAATGGCTACATGATCAAACTCAATCGACAGATTCAATGCAATTTTCATACAAGTTCCAATGAGAAACAATCTAAGATTCCCAAGGAAATACAAAAGGCCTGGGATAGCTAAAATAACCCTCAGCAGAAAGATCAACAGTTGAGGTACCATAATTCCCAATCTCAAATTGTATTCCAGAATTATCCTGCTTGAACGCCATGTCCCTGTTCATGTATGTAAATACACATGTAGACCTTTGGATTGGAAGAACAGAACATTCCGAAATAAACTCACAGAGTTAGAGCCTCCTACTTGTTGATAAAGCTGTCAAAGATGCACACTGGAGCAAAGATGGTTCCTTTACAAGTGGTGCTGGGCAACTGGACTTCCACATTCAGGAGAATGCATAAAAATGGGTTCAAAGGGGATCAAAGACTTTGATGTAAGACCCGAGGAAAACCACTAGCCAGGCTGATGTAAGAACACCCTCTCCTTTCTTCCTGGATTTCAAACGACATGCTCGCTAAGCCTCATTCTGTCTTCAGTGTTTTAAACATCCTTCTTAACTCTTGCCTTTATGTCTGTGTGCTGCATCATTTACAGATTTATTCATTTACTCAACACATTCATTCAAGATTTCACTGGGTTGATGTGGGTTTCCCCTCTGTATACCATTGGTTATTAAAGAAGCTGCTTTCAGCCAATGGCTTAACAGAATATAGCCAGGCTGGTGTGTGTGTGTGTGTGTGTGTGTGTGTGTGTGTATGTGTATATGTGTTTATGCAGCTCTTGGGCAATATTGTCNGAGAGAGAGAGAGAGAGAGAGAGAGAGTAGGTGGAGTTGAAGAGATGCCATGGAGCCGCCAGAAGGGAAAGAGACCTCTAGCTGGAACCTTGTCGGTAAGCCACAGCCAGGTGGAGATACACAGATGAATGGAGATGGACTAGTTTAGGATGTAAGAGTTAGCCAATAAGAAGCTAGAGCTAATAGGCCAAGCAGTAATTTACTTAATACAGCTTCATAGTGGTTATTTTGGGAGTCTGGGTGGCCAGGAAAAACAAGAGGCCTTCTATTACACTGGGTGGCCAGTGTTAATTCAGGTTCTTGGGTGTTCTGATAAAGCAGGTATACCCTATTGAGGAGGCTCTTCCCTTTAACAAGTTTATACAGACACACTCAGTAAGTGGAAAAAGTGTACAGAGCATAGAAGGAATCAATTAAAAGGTAAAAACTTTTGTTTCTAAATGTCCTACTTGATTTTTTGTTTCTGTTTTTGGTTTTTGGAGACCTGGTTTTTCTGTAGCTTTGGAGCCTGTCCTGGAACTCACTCTGTAGACCAGGATGGCCTGGAATTCCTACTGATTATTTTCTACTTGATTATTTTTAAACTTTTCTGGTCACCTAAAGTATTTATGTTTCTTAGGCCAACAAGAAGGCTCATCAAGGAGAGGTGCAGTCCATGAAGGCTGCCAATGAAGCTCGATCCCTGGAAGCCACACAGTAGGAGAGGACAGACTCCTACACATGGCATGGCACATGCATGTACATGTGTTTACATAAACAGTAAATAAATAAGTTAAAAATATAATAATTTTATGATTCTTTAAAAACTATGTGTCTTTTGCTAAACATGCTGATTTATGGCCCATATTGTAATCCCAGCACCCCCGAGGCAGAGACAGAAGCATTGCAAACTTGAGTCTAGCTCGGGCAACATATCAAGATCTCAAAATGAGTAAGTCAATAGTAAATAAATAAATAATAAATAAATAAATAAATAAAAGTATACCATTTGCTGGTAAATATGACATTCACAGTCACATCCTCTCCTGCAATCGGCAGTCACGTGTTGAGGGCGCCAGGGTCTCTGCCTCTGCTGCAGCTCTGTCATTCAGGAAGCATCTCCTTCTACTCCCACCTCTGAGACTGCGCATCTTGTTCCGGCTCCTGGTCACGTGCTTTGTGCTGTAGGCTTCATGTTTGATTTCCCTTTGCCCAATAAATGAATTTCCACATCCTCTTTTCTGTCGGGGGTGGGGGCTCTCTCTTTTTCCTTTGGCCATCTTCAAGGCAGCTGCTTTGAAAGTCTCATCCAATTATTGTACGGTACCTCTCCTAGGGTGAAATTAGTTACTCTTTCCTTTATACCGAGGCAACATCACTCCTGACAGCGGAAGCGGAGCTCTGGGTTACTTGGATAGAGACCAGGCTGGTATTTGGAATTACTGGACCCTATTACATCCAGCTATGCTTCCCAGCGAACAGTGTGGCTGTTCAGGAAAATCTTCCGAGAATGAAACCGAGTTCAGGAGTCCTTACGGAAGGCTGGTTGTCCCACTTGTCTCTCCTCTTGGCTGTTTACGGTTCCCCATAACTATGGTTATCTCTGAGGGGGGAATTCTTGACTTCAGATGTAAGAATTTTGGGTTTTATTTAATAGAGTTGCTTCTCCCATTACATTCCCCAGCCAGGATATTTAAATTCTTAAAAACATGATGAATCTTCATCACAAGCAATATTATAGCAGGAGTGACAGTAAAAAAAAAATTTCTAAATTTCTAAATAATTTCTAAAATTGTTTCATATAATTTTTATTTTTTTTAATTATAATTACATAACTCTTCCGTTTCTTACCTCCAATTCCTCCTGTGCAACCTGTCTTGTTCTCTCTTGCCCCCTCTCAAATTCATGGTCTCTTTTTCTTTAACTGTTGTCTTTTTCTCTCTCTCTCTCTCTCTCTCTCTCTCTCTCTCTCTCTCTCTCTCTCACACACACACACACACACACACACACACACACTCGGAATGAAAGACCCTACAGACCCCCTCCTCAAAACCTGCAGCAGCCAGCCTGCTCTCGTAAGAACATCCCATCTGCTTGAGAGAGCAGGATGAGATAGGAAGACTGCAAGGCAGGATATCAATAAGACAGGACATCAACAAAGCAGGTTGACTGCAAAACAGGATATCTATAAGATAGGAACAGGATGACTTTTGCTGACACCCATGCTGAGAGAGGAAACTATTCATGCCCCCGCCTCATTCCGATAACCACGCTTTTTTTTGCTTCTGTAAACTTGCTTTTTGCTCTTCCCTATAAAAAACCTGCCCTCCAGTCGGCAGGTGCGCAAGTCCTCCGAAAGACTTGTCGCCCGCAGGTACCTGTGTTTACCCAATAAACCTCTTGCGATTTGCATCCTTATGGTCTCGGCCTGTTCCTTGGCATGGGGAGGTCTCCTCCTGAGAGAAAGTCCTCTTCGAGGGTCTTTCAGCAATCCGCTCAGTCTGTATAATATCTCCATATGTATATAATCTCAGGGCTGACCACTTAGTATTGGATAATGAATCAGGGTGCGGAGAGCACTTCTTTGGGAAAGAACATTTCACTCTCAGCATTCCCTAGGTGCCCGTCGTTATTTTTATGACGTTGAGGCTTCAAGAAATGCTCCCTTTCACGTTAGCATGTCCCTAGGTGCTGCCACTGTTCAGGTCTTGTTTAGGCAGCCATGCTGATAAAATGTCGTGGGTATAGCTTCTCTGCCATTTCTAGGGAATACAATCTCACAGAAAACTTCCTGTTCCTGTAGCACGTATAAGCATTCTTCTCTCTCTTCCAAAATGATCCCTGAGCAGGGATAGTGCTGTATATGGAGCCCAGTCCCGACAGCCCTGGGCTTTGGTAAATTGAAGCTTTCTGAAAAGGTCTCCTTCAGTTACAAAGAGATGTTTTTCAGACGTGTCCCGTGCTTCACAGCCACGCCCCCTCTGAGCCGTAAGTAAACAGGCACCAGGCTTGTCAGCCCTATCTGCCTATTTTGGCCCTGTGAAATGCATGCCTGGCATCCCTGCTATTGCCAAAGAATTGCTAGCTGTGTCTGTGTGGGTATGTAAATAGGAAACCTCGTGGGATGGAGAGCAAATCGAGGGAGAGCATTGAGAGAAACCTTTTTGAAGGATGGAGACACGTGATGAGAAGATGCGCGTGGGCTGATTCGTTCTTTTCACCCTCAGACCGTTTTAACCAGTTTTCGCTTTCTGTGGCGTTCCTCTGGATCCTGAGAGGTTTAGGGGCTGGCACTTCAGTAAACCTTGGTGTGTGTGTGTGTGTGTGTGTGTGTGTGTGTGTAAAACAACAGTTAATGTAAAAGAAGGACAGGAACTTGCAGGAGAGCTTGAAGGGGTTTATTGGAGGGCTTGAGGGAGGGAGGGAGGGAAGGAGGAAATGGTGCTATTACATTATAATCTCAAAAAATAAAAGAAGTAGTTTTCATAATTGCATTACTTATTTTCAGGCAATATAATTTTTTAATTTTTTTTTAACTTTTTAAAATGTGTCCAGGTATTTTGCCTGCGTGTACTTGTGCCACACCTGTACAGGTTCTATGGAGGCTCAAAGAGCACTGGAGCTCCTGGGACTGGAGTTACAGGTGATTCTAAGTTGCCATGTGGGTGCTGGGAATTGAACCCAGGTCCTTAGGAAGAACTTAGGGTGCTCCTAGCCTCTGAGCTAACTTTCCAGACCTGTGAAACATTTTCTAACAGTGCCAAGGTATCTCAAGAAGATTCCTTCTCCTTGCTTTCTCCACAGTCCCCTTCATCTCACAGATAGCATGCCTGAGATCTAGAGTGTACCATTAGAACACAGGGGAGATTGACGTAGAGGGGGCCATTAAGTCGCAAGATCATTTCCTTCACTAGGCAGAAGAAAGCCGGGTCACAGAAACCTCATCACTGCCTGTCATTGAGTGTTCATTTGTTATCACCGATAGCAAAACAACGAAGCACACCCCAACCCAACCTGATGTGCCCAGATGTTCACAGCCCTGGGGTGGAAGCACCCAGATGATCAAGGCCCCAGGGTGAATGCACCCAGACATTCACGGCCCCAGGGTGGTCTCACTGGATTTGAACAGGATGGAATGGGTTTGTGAGGGTTATAGAATTAGGAAGGAACGAGAAACTAAAAGCTATTTTTATGACCCAAACCACAGTAATACATCATACGTAAGTGTCTATAGAAGTTATTCTGTCAAATTGCAATAATTTTTACTGGTATTTTGGATATTAATAACAGAATTTAAAAAACGTATAAAGGTCTGGCTTTAGAAAATCTCTGTCTCTCTAATTACTACTAAGTAATATTTAGTTTTCTGTAAAATTGAAAAGCAAAGGTTAGAAAGGCTGTTCTTTTTCTTATAAAATTCAGGAAGGCAGTATATAACTTACAATACTATTTCTTCCCACCCCCTACTTCCATTTAATCTCTACATGAAGGATTTGCCCCCTAATTATAGCAACGAATCTTGGAAGGAGCTAGACAAGACCTTGGCAGAGCAGGGCAGACATTTCACTACCTCAGTGAGGAGAGTCAGGCCCCAGAGAGGTGGGACTTCTGCTCTTCTTCAGTGAAGCAGAGGAAGAGCTGGGTGTCTACCTTGGGTGACAGTTCCTCTCTGGTTTCTCTCAGCCAGGCCCTGCTGCCTGCCAGTCTCTGCAAGGATGCCGTTTCCAGTGTCTTGACACAGAGAAGTGCCTTGGCTATGGGACAGTCTGTGACTGCTCTTTGCTTTAGGATAAAGTCAACCTCCTTAGCACAATCTAAATGAACAACATGGAAGGGCTTAGAGAGAAGTCTAGAAATTCCTTCAACAATTAGTCATAGGGAACTCCTCTTAGGTCTGTGTGATGGTTTGAAAGAAAATAGCCCTCTTGGGAATGGGGCTATTAGGAGGCGTGGCTTTGTTGGAATAGCTGTGGCTTTGTTTGAGGAAGTGTGTCGCTGTGGGGCAGACTTTGAGGTCTGCTATGCTCAAGCTATGCCCAGTGCGGCACACCATTGCTTCTGCTGTCTGCAGATCAAGATGTAGAACTCTCAGCTCCTTCTCCAGCACCGTGTCTGCCTGCGTGCCACCATGATGCCAATGGATTAACGCTCTGAAACTGTAACCCAGCCCCAATTAAATGTTTTCCTTTCTAAGAGTTGACGTGCTCATGGTGGTGTCTCTTCACAGCAATAGAAGCCGTAACTAAGACAGTCATTTCCTTCCCTGGATTTCCTACCCCAGACAAAACCGGACTGTGTTGTGCACAGTCACCTCACCTCTGGTTTTGCTGCTTGTTTGGTTTGTAGACAGGGTCTCACGGTATAACTTGTCTCAAAACCACAGTCCTCCTGCTTCAGTCACCTGAGTGCTGGACTATGGGAGTGCACCACCACTCCAGCCCCACCTTTGGCTTGATGCCCACCCAGTATCCTGGTGCACCCGGGACTGTAGAGTAGTGGGTAGTAGTAGCTTAGCTGGTGGCAACCAAACTCTACTCAAGCTGCAGGCCCTTGAATCTAATAAGAACTGTGTGCCATATTAGTAACTGGGCAGCCATCACAATACTTCATATTCATTTCTCCTATTTTCAGCTTTTTAATCACAGTAGTACCTACATCCTGGACAGTGCGTGGATCACACGGGTATGAGGCTATGTGCTTTCTCAAGCAAAGCTTACGCAGTGAATAGCATGGATCAAGAAACAGAAGGTTACCCCAGAATCCCCACCTACGCCTTTCCAGTCCTTACTCCTCCCATTTTTAATACAACAGAGTGTCTGTGGACTTTATATAAATGGAATCATGTAATATGTGTCCTCTTTTGTGTCGGCTGCTTTGGCTGGGCATTGTGTTTGTGAGCTTTGAAAGCTTTCCACACAATGGGCAATACTGCAGGACTATCTGAGATTGCAATCAACGTATATGAGGCGTTCCCATGGCATCAGCTCAGAAAGACAGCAGCTAGGGTAAGGCACGGGTGAAATTCTTCTCCAGTGGGTGTGGTGACTGCCTCTCACTCCCACCAGGATCATTGTGTAGGTTGTCCCCCTCCCCCATAGCCCACGAGTTACCTTAGGGCAGGAGGATAGGAAGTTGGGGTCTTGAATGAGATTTGGGCTGGGCAGCAAAGGAAGGAGTGTCTAGAATGGAGAGCTGCCTGTACCACTGGACTCACAGCAAACCTAAGAGCAGGCTACAAGGAAGTGGGGTTTGTGGTGAAGACTTTGGATGGACCAGTAAGCAAGAGGCTTGCCTTTTGTTCTCCTGGGAAAGGAGGATCTGCAGCATGGGTAGCCCTGGGCATTTCTTCAGAGGACAGAGATGGCGCAGGACAGCAGGGTGACAAAGGGACAAAGGTTCTTAAGTAATGGACATGAAGCATTACACAGGGACAGCCAGAGCAGACCTGTTTGTTTAAAATTGCTATAGAGCAATAATGAGAATTGTGAGAAACTAGGAGGAAGGTGCCATGGCGTAGATGGAGCACTCTGGGCACACTCACACCCTTGCTCTTTCCCTTCCTCCATCCTTTCTCCCCCTACCTTCCTGGAGACGAGTAATTGCACTGTCCCCTGGGGTTGAGGAAGCATGCTCCGAGCACCGGAGTTGCTGCCACGGAGAAGTCGCCTGCCAGAAAAGTGATTCTGCATCATGTTAGAACTGAAAGTATCTCAGGTAGCTTCAGAGGAAAAATATCTCCCTGTGCTGCATAGGAGGGAAGGGGAACAGAACAGTTCCTTTTGTAGGGAGATACTGGGAAGACTCCAGCTGCTGGCATCTGATGTGTCCTGTGAGGAGAAGACAGGACGTCCCAGATGTGATGGGGAGGGTGCTGACATTGAGTAGCTGAAGGACTGAGAAGGGCAGAGGGCACTAGGAGAGATGAGGTCAGAGAGAAGAGAGTTGTTGGAATAGGTTGTATGCAGACAGGTGGGGGCTGCAGAGGTCTGCTATCCTGCAGGGCGCAGAGAAAGGAAAGGATACAAAGTATGTCAGGGGGTTGATTGAGGCTAGCCCGGAGATGGTTAAACAGGACTGGCTAGGACTGGGGAGGGCGAGTCAGAGGCAAAAGCAGCACAGAGGAGAGGAGTGAGGGTGGAATCAGGGCCGGGCACGGCCTGGAGAGACAGCTCCTGCAGCTGAGCCCGGTGCTCAGGCTGGATGCCAGTCTGATGTGATTAAAATCAGCGTCACCAAATCCAGTCCCAGAGCTCCATCATCTTCACATCATGTTACATTTTCTACACAGTCATATTGATAGTGAAATGATTTCCAATGTGCAGGTTGGTTTGAGTCGATAAATGTAGTAAAATGAAGCAAGCAACAAAAAAGTAATGTACACACACACACACACACACACACACACACGTATGTATATAGATGGAAGTAGGTGGAATTGCCCAAAATGGACTCCTTTTCTTTGGGGTAACAGCTGTACAGCTTGGGCAGGAGGCAGGCTGTGCATCTTAGAGACCGTGTTGCAAAGCAAGGCATGTTTGGACTTCACTTCCCCTCAGCATCCTCCAGCTTATTGTCAGAGCTGCTGCGACTGGGCCAGCGCCAAGCAGCTGGGTGAAGTCTCCAGGATTTGGCTATCAACCGTAGGGCATTCATTTTCCAATCTAAGCAACAAAAGTGAGCTTGCAGCATCTTGCTGCCACATAATAGTCTTTTTTGTTCAAGAAAAAGTATTGTGAATGCCTCCTTTATTCCAGATATGCCAAATCTTCTTGATAATACAGGGAACTATCCCTTTAAAAGTAGATTGGTTGCTGTTTTGAGACAGGGCCTCCCTAGGTAGCTCTGGTTGGCTTATAACACATTATGTAAATCAGAGTCCACCTGTGTCTGCCTCCTGGGTAAGGGCTGGGGTTGAGGACAGTAAGTAATTCAGTATTTACTTCCTGTACACTCTTCCTCATGGGTCTAGTGTCCCGATTATATTAATTTCCCTCTAAGCATCTAGAAGATAATATAAGTATAAAAATCCTAATGAAAATGCCCAAGTTGGAAAAGCTTTCAGCTGACATAATTCTAAAGCGTGTATGCCAAGAAAACCCATTTTATTCTCTGTAAATTGAAAAGAAAATAGATTTTTCAGGAGTAAAAAGAAGAAAGATGTCCACTCTAGATGACTGGTTCATTCATTGTGAGATTGGGAGTAAAGTCGGAGGGAAATCTAAGTTTCAGAGCATGTAAGCAGGTTTGAACTCATCTACTTCAGGGGTATTGTGCTCTGGGTGCTCCAAGGAGCCTAAATTCATCCTAAAGAGAGCCTAGGTGTTGAATTAGGAGCGGCGGGGCTGCGTCCCCGGCACCCGGCCGCCCGCATGGCTAGCTTATGCCCAGAAATAATTACACGGAAACTGTATTCTTTTAAACACTGCCTGGCCCAGCTAGTTCCAGCTTCTTATTGGCTAGCTCTTACAAATTGTTTTAACCCATTTTTAATATTCTGTGTAGCCCATGAGCTGGCTTACCAGGGAGGATCTTAACCTGTGTCTGTCTGGAGCGGGAGAATCATGGCGACTCCTCGACTAAGCTTCTTTTTTCCCAGCATCCTGTTCTGTTTTCTCCGCCTACCTAATTTTCTGTCCTATGAGGGCCGAGGCAGTTTCTTTATTATTAACCAATGAAAATAACAGATAAGATACAAGCCCCACCTCCATCACCTAGGGATCACTCAACTTCTTAACCGTGATGTTAGCTATTCTGCAGACCATTTATTTACTCAGATTTGCATTGTCCTGTGTGAACTAATCCAGGGGTCTGTTTTTAGGGAAGAAAATAACTAGAATAATGATTAATATTCAAAACACAATCTCAAATGTTTGAGCTGTAATTTTTCTTACAGAAAATTCTGTTTGGCACACACACAACAAAAAGACAGGGGGTATTGGATGAAGAGTCTCAGGCAGTAAGGAGTTGGTGTGCTCTATCTTGGTAGCTGGTGTGATCCACCTCATCTGGGTGTAAAGCGTCAAGTAGTTGGTGTAATCAGCCTCATCTGGGTGTAAAGCATCAGGTAGTTGGTGTGATCCACCTCATCTGGGTGTAAAGCATCAGGTAGTTGGTGTGATCCATCTCTAGACATGCAGTGTCTCCACATGATCCAAAGTGTAACAAATAACAAAGATGTTGGCAAAACACACAAAAACGAATACAAAGCCTAAGTAATGATCACAAATCTATGTCTCAAGGTGTAAGGGGAAAATACTAAATAGCTAAAATTCTTAATCAGAAAAAAATGTCTCTTAGAGAATTAGTTAATTGACTAATTAACTCACTTTTAAGACAGGGTATCATTATATTGTCCAGGCTGAAACACTCATCCTGCTCAGCCTTCTGAGCGATGGTACTACAGTTGCAAGGCCCTGTACCTGGCTGATGATTGTCTTTCAAGTTTATCAGACCATTCTTAGGAGTAACTTTATTACGAGAAGAATAACCGCTTATCCTTATACAAAACAATAAGATCTCTGATGTGAAGTGACCCTTATCTGTCTCTTAGTTATCAATTTAATAGTAACAATGCAGGATACTTCTGCTCAATTTAACAGAGACTCGAAGTACTCCCAATCAGAAATTACCATTGGTAGGAATTGATTAAGAAGGCTCATGGATTTACTCACTGTCTCATTTGTTATTGCCGTATAACAAACAACCCCAAAGCTTAATGGTTTAAAACAACCATTTATTCAGCTGCTGACACAAGCAAATGAGTTGGCAGTTGGTGCTAGGCTGACCTGGCCCCGGGGGTCTACACATAGCTCTGTAATTTCCCGGTAGCTCTGCCCCAGGGCCTGGCTGGCTTTGGGTCTGGATTACTTGGCTCTCCTCCCACTTCACGGGCCTCATCACTCATTTGCAAGCTTGTTAAGAGCTTGCTTATGGTGGAGGCAGGAATCCAAGGTGTCAAGGAAAGCTTATAGTGTGCTCGAGGGCTGGATTTGGAATTGGCATGAAGTTCACACCCGTTGCCTGCTATTAGCCAAAGCAATCAATCAAGCCAGCTCAGACTCAGGACCCTGAGCAATGGGCCATCATCACTCTTGATTGGAGGGTATTTTAAGTCCTAAATGTAAGGAAGCTGTTAACTGGAGCCCGCACCTGTCAGCCTATCACATCCCAGACTCTTCACCACTTGAAACAGTTCCTGAAAATGCTTTCCCCTATTTAACTAAGACTTCTTATTCAGGGATGGGTGACTGTTGAATTCATTGTCGTTTTTGGCCTGTGTGAAGTGGGAACGAGTGGCATTTTCTCCTGTTAGGTTTTCTGATGTCAGACCTTTCCACATGGCTGTGCCATACCCCACCCCAGTGATTGCTCTGCCGTGACTAATTTCTCTGCTAGTGTTAAGATATTTTAAACCACTTGCATTTGGTAGTTGTTTTGTGCTACATTTGTAGGATTTTGTTATTAGGGTTATAATTGGAGTAAATTTTTGGTAAAATAGATGTTTTCTCAAAGAACATTAGATCTCAGTTCCCTAACACCAGACTGGGTTTTAAACATTCCCCTCCCATTTACTAGACTCAGGTCAGTTCCTCTACTAGTTCAACTTCCTTGAGAGTCTAAGTGCATCTTTTTAAACTCCGACAGAATGTCAAGAAGCTGTTGACAAGATCCCAAATGACAGCTCCCCGACACACATCCTTCGACTTACGATCCTGGGCAATCTCCTTACCTTGAATGTGACTCTTATTTGGTGGAGATATCTTATCTATGGTGTGGTAGACTTGCTTCATTAAGATATGGCATGTCAGGCCATGGTGGCATATGTTTTTGATCTTTGCACTAGGAAAGTAGAGGCAGGTGGATCTCTGTGAGTTCAAGGCCAACCAGAGGTACATGGTGAGACCCTGTCTCAAGAAAAGGAGGGGAGGGAAGGAAGAAAGGAAGAAGGAAGGAGAGAGAGGGGGGAGGGAGGGAGGGAGGAAGGAAAGAATGAAGGAACGATAGGATCCCTTTCTAACTTGTTTCTAACTAATAGGATACAACAAAATAAAAGGACTATCATTTTGTGATTTAGGATTCATAGGCAAATACATAATAAGTTACATTTATTCTGTTCAATTTCAAACTATTCTATGTTCCCTATACCAAAAAGCTGAAAAGTCTTTTGAGATGCTGATTTTTATCACCTAAAGTTAGTCTCTTCTTCTAATTGCACATTATCTATAGATTTGGTAAGACTTAAAAGTTATTTTTATTTTATTAATTTGTGTGTATGGGTGTCCCGCCTGCCTGTATATCTATGCATTCTATGCATACCTGGTGCCTATAGAGGTCAGGGGAGGGCATTGAATTTCCTAGAACTAGAATTACAGATGGTTGTAAGCAGCTTTGTGGGTGCTGGGAATCGAACCTGGGTCCTCTGGAAGAGCAGCCAGCACTCTTAACTGCTGAGCCATCTCTCTGGGCCCCACTCAGGTTGTTTCTATTATGTATCTGCATCTTGACTACTTGTGTGAGTTTCTTCTATTGTTGTGGCCAGCTGCCTGATGGGAACAAATTAAGGGAGGAAGTCTTCCTTTGGTCCATGGTTCCTGCTCATGCTGCAGGTCCCACAGTGGCAGCTAGGAAGGAGAGAATGAGACAGAAAAGGACCCAAGACGATAGGCACAAAGACTTGCTCCCAGTGGTCCATCTCCTTCCACTGAGCCCTCCTCCTCAAGTCTTCAGAACCTTCCAATACTGTGTCTCTACCAGGAGATTGATCAAGCACTCAAACTATGAGCCTAATGAGGGCATTCCATAGTTAGACCATAAGAATAATACCTTTAGATCTAAGAATTTTATACAATGCATAAAATTAACGGGTACAGTAATAAACTGCACTCTAAATACAAGAAGTTTCCCCTTGCAGTCGTTGGCAGTGAATTCAGATTCTGATGACGGATGAAAGCACAGAGGATTGAGGCTGTGTGGGGGGGTGGGAGTGTCCACAGGTTCTCACCCCTGCTCAGGAGTTATTGACCTTTGATAGATCTATAGGAGGGAGAGGCGGCTGTCTTCCCATGAGGCCCTGAGGGGCTGCCCATCTTCTTGCAGATGCCCACACTCACACAGACAGAGAGCACTACGTAGATGCAACAGTTTTCTGTTTGGTTTTGTGTTTTAAGTATTTAAAATGGAGAGGGGAAAATAGTCAGGGGAGAGGAAGAGTGAGGGGAGAGACTAGGGGTGAATTTGATCAAAACTTATTATATTGATATATGAAAATGTCAATAAAATCTTCTATAAAACTAAAAACAGGCTGACCAAGACAAAGGCTTCTTCGGGTTGCTATCCGTTCATATATTAATGTGTCTAAGTGTGGCCTTTGTGTAGACTACAGAAATGGCCTTTTAATCACCTTCTCTTGTTTTTCTTTTAAATTCTCCCTTCACAAAGCCCTCAGGGTTATTTAAGTTTGTAAAACTTACATCAGATTTTGTCATCCCTCGGCTTACAATTTTTTAATGGTTTTGGATTCATTAGAATGAAAATTTCTTATCGTGGCTGGCAGACCTGTGCACACCTCTCTACACCCCAGGATCAACCACTAACTTCTATGAGGTCGGGTGAAGGGTGTTATGTTTTTGAAGGTAATTTGACTTTTTTCCCTGGGTGGGCTTTTAAGCATTTCTCTTCCTTCATGCTCTGGTTTAAGAAAGGGTGTTACTATGTAGATGAGGCTGGCTTTGAACTCACAATCCTGCTGTCTCGGCTTCCCAAGTGCTGGAATTATAAGTGTGGGCCGCATGCCTGTCCCCTAAAGTTTGCTTTATTCTGATGTGTTGCTCTGATCTATCTAGAAGCAGATTCTTGCTATTCATTCAGTTTGGGGTGGCTTTTTAACACTTTATTTTTTACCAATTTTAGTGAGTTTCCTTTGTGCCTCTCTGATCAGTGCACCCCACATAACACTCTAATTTCTCCCAACCCATAGCTATACCATTAATTCACCTTTTAGCTTAGTGTGGTATCAGATTCATGCGTCCGTTCTTGTTCTGTTTTAGCTACCTCTGCTTTCAGTTTTAGAAATTGCATTTTTTAAAATCAGCTCTGCCACACTTCTCTGGTTCTTCCTACAGATGTCTCCAAGTTCATCTCTTACTTACAGCCACAAAATCAGCACAGCTTTCTGCTAGCTTGCTTGTTAATTCAAGACCAAATCTTCGCATTTTGCCCTGGCCAGCCTTGTTTCAGGCTCAAGGGACATTCCTGCCTCTGCTCTCTGATACGTAGGACTAGGAGCCTCAATTACTCTATCTGGCTCAATAGAGTTCTCTTGTTGCTTGCTTTGACTGTTTTTGGGTTTGAGTGTTTATTGTTTCTGCAGGGGGTGGGTCTTATTTAAATCACTTTTCTTATATTCCTGTTTTTTTTTTTTTAATGTCTAGGATGTGTATTTGAGAATTCATTTGGGGAAACAATTTGAAGCATGCAGATGAAAGCCCACTAAGTTTTGCTTTTTCTGGGCTTCCACCTTAAACTGAACCTAAGTCTGGAGCGAACAAACAACAACAAAAATAATCCAGGCTTTAATGTTCTGTGGTCTTGTCTGGTCATACTGTCCTTGGCATGCTTTTCATTCATGGAGGGATGTCTTCATAGGACTCTTTGTCCGGCAGTATGTCCTTTGTGTTGCAAGGTCCCCAAAGTCAGGCATTGGATTTAGTCAGACTGGCAAATGCCTTCAAGACAAAGACAGTTCCCTTGCCCACCTCCCTCTGGCACCCATTTTCCCTTCACCTTTGACCTTTTAAGAATCTCTCTTGTTGTTTCCTTGATGATTTGGAGAGATGTCTCAGCAAAGACAACGATTCAAACACAGAAGAAACAGCTTCTCTTCCAATCTTCATTTTACTAATGTGGAGGGGCTGTGTGACTTTGGACACGTCCCCAGTTTTTCCTGCATAAAGTGAGGGTAATTGATCCGACCTATGTGGACTGGGGAAATGGCTCAGAGGATAAGGTTCTTGCCTTGAGAGTGTGAGCTTGGATCTCCAGAACTTCTGTGACAAGCCAGGCGTGGTCGTGGGAGACTGGAATTGCAGGGTGGGTGTGGAAACAGCAGAAGCTCAATGGCCTTGTGGCCTAATCTACTTGGTAAAGAGCCAAGCCAAGGAGAGACCCTGTCTCAGTCAGAAGGTAGAAGGAGCTAGAGGACCAACACCCGCGGTTGTCCTGTGACCTTTACAAAGGAGCATCTGCATGCCTGACTCCCAGCCGCCCCCCACCACGTGATGAGAGTGCCAATCCGCTGTGGCAGGTCATTAATTACCGGTCATTTATTGTTAACGTTGTCACAGTGCCGCAGTTATTGCCTGCATGGGATCAGCTTCAAAAGTCATCATTTGGATTTTCATTGTCTTTTAGTTTTTTTTATAGAAGGTAAGTTCAACATTTTTGTTTTCCATTGTAAATTAAAGTACCATTTTAGTTAAATCAATATATTCAAATTTGCACTCTAAAAACATCAATCCTAGCGACTCACAAATTGAGCACAGACAAGCTTATGTGGAGAAATAAGCAATCTAAATTCTATTCACTAGCATTCTGTCATTTAAAAGAGTAAGTTTTTTAAAAAGCCATCTCGATCCGAGGCGAGTAAAGGAATAATTGCTGAATTAGCATATGATTTCTGTGTTTTAACTGGCACCTTTAATTCTTAAAAGAGCAAGAGGTGTTAGTTCAAGCCCCTTCCTTTAAAATTACACACTTGCCCACCTTCCCAACATCTTTGTCCTTCATCGTTTACCATGAGCACAGACTCTTGGGTGGAACCGTTCCTTCGTCTCCAGCGGCTCAGGGGTGCCGAGTGCAGAATTTCTCATGTGACGACACTTTGGTGGAACTGCTGCCTTAGGCCCCCTCTTCACCACCACTGAGAGGACTGAGCTGCGAACATGGCTGCCTGCGAAAGCCTCCAGCAGGGGCTGATTGACCAGGTTTGTCACTTGGAATTTGAAAGCCCATCTGCCACCTGTCTTCGATCGGTTCAGAATCTCAGATGAATGAGGCTCATGTTCCACGTGACACTGGGCTTGTCTTCAGAAAGGCTCTGCACTCTGCTCTGGTCCCAGAGCAAATTCCCTTGCAAAGCCAGGGAAATAGACCCAAGGCCTCTTTAATTGCTTTAGAATAGACAAGCACTCCTTACCTTTAGTAATGGTCTTAGTGACAATAGTTGGTCCATAGCAACACAAACTATATTTTTTCTACTCACAAAATATACAGACTTTTGCAAAAAGAAATCTTGGATTCTGTGATGTGGATGTGATGACGTCATTCATTAGTGAAGTCTCTCTTGCACTCATTGTGAGAACAGAGACTTTAGCCTCGTTGGTGGATTTTGTGTCTGCTCTGATGTTACTTATTCTTCTGGGGAGAGCCAGGTTAAGTGGAAGCATGCGCAAGACCAAGGGAGAAGTTCAAGTCTTCTAATTTGCCCCCTTATTGAGATTTTAATTTTGTAACCTGATTAAAATTCTCTACAACTATTTAATCTTCTCCACTGCTTGAAGAAATTTCTGCCATGTCTGTAGCTTATGGTTTTGAGTGTAGACATATTAACAATGGATCTATATTTATAATAGTTAAATATGTTTGTAAATTGTTTCTACTATGTTAGTATTACCAAATCCCCAGATCTCAGCACTTCAAATATAAAATGGAAAAAAATAGCATATTCAACAAATGGTGCGGGCATAACTGGGTATCAACATGTAAAAAATGAAAATAGATCCCTATCTATTTCCATGCACAAAACTCAAGTCCAAATGGATTAAAGACTTCAACATAAAAGCAATGATACTGAATCTTATAGAAGAAAAAGTGGGAAGTACACTTGAATGCATTGGCACACAAAACTACTTCCTAGATAAAATCCTAGAGCAACAATTAATAAGTGGGACCTCCTGAAACTGAAAAGCTTCTGTAAAGCAAAGGACATGGCCAACAAGACAAAATGACAGCCTACAGAATGGGAAAAGATCTTCACCAACCCCACATCAGACTGAAGCTTGATCTCCAAAATATACAAAGAACTCAAGAAATTGGTCATCAAAAGAACAAACAATCCAATAAAAAATGGGGTACAGACCTAAACAGAGAACTCTTAATAGATGAATCTAAAATAGCCTAAAGACACTTAAGGAAATGCTCAACATCCTAAGACATCAGAGAAATGCAAATCAAAACAACTCTGAGATTCTATCTTATTTCTGTAAGAATGGCTAAGATAAAAAACATTGGTGACAATTTATGCTGGAGAGGATGTGGGGTAAAGGGAACACTCCTTTATTGATGGTAGGAGTGCAAACTGGTACAGCTGCTTTGGAAATCAGTAGGGCAATTTCTCAGAAAATTAGGAAAGTACTTGCCTCAAGACCCAGCAAGGGGCTGGAGAGATGGCTCAGCGGTTAAGAGCACTGCCTGCTCTTCCAAAGGTCCTGAGTTCAATTCCCAGCAACCACATGGTGGCTCACAACCATCTGTAATGAGATCTGGTGCCCTCTTCTGGCCTGTAGACAGAATACTGAGAATACTGTATACATAACAATAATAATAATAATAAAAAAAGACCCAGCAATACCACTTTTGGGTATATACCAAAAGGATACTCAATCATACCACAAAACATTTGCTCAACTATGTTCATAGCAGCATTACTTGTCATAGCCAGAACCTGCAAACAACCTAAATGCCCCTTGACCAAAGAATGGATAAGGAAAATATGGTATATTTACATAATGGGGTACTACACAATGGAAAAAATGATATCTTGAAATTTGCAGGCAAATGGATGGATCTAGAAAACATCATATTGTGTGAGGTAATCCAGACCCAGAAAGATAAATATAATATGTACTTATTCATAAGTGGTTTTCAGACATAAAGCAAAGAAAAACCAGCCTACAATTCATAATCCCAGAGAATCTAGGCAATAATGAGGACCCTAAGAGAGACTTACATAGATCTAATCTACACGGGAAGTAGAAAAAGATAAGATCTCCTGAGTAAATTGGGAGCATGGGGAACATGGGAAAGGGTAAAAAGGGAGGGGACCAGAGAAAAATATACAGCTCAATAAAAACAATAAAAAAGACACTGTGTAGAAAAATTAAATCCTGGGAATAACAATAATTCTCTGAATGTTTATACAAATGTAGCAGCTAATGATTTTTTTCTTAAGTTCAAACATGTTTGCTAGGTTGATAAAAATAATGTGTTTCTCACCTTTATTTATATGATTTTGATAAGTTAGACACACAGTAAGTAAAACCACTTGTAAAACAAAAAAAATAGTTGTAAACAAATGAAAGGTTCCCATGGACTCATGTGTTTGGCTGTTTGACCACACAAAGTGGCTCTATTAGTAGGTGTGGCCTTGTTGGAGGAAGGCTTTGAGGTCTTACATATGCTCAAGTTGTACCCAGTGACACAGTTACTTCTGCTGCCTTTGAATCAAGATGTAGGGCTCTCAGCTCCTTCTCCAGCACCACGTCTGCCTGCACACTGCCACGCCCCACTATGATAATTATGGACTAGACCTCTGAAACAGTAAGCCAGCCCCAATTAAATGTTTTCCTTTATAAGAGTCGCCATGGTTGTGGTGTCTCTTCCCAGGAATAGAAACTCTAAGTCAAAGGGTTTGTTCAGTAGTTGTGAGGTCAACTGCAGTTGATGGGTCAGATCTTATGGAGGGCAGTCTCTCCTGGTGACAAGATTGCCAGAGACAAATGCTGGCTTGCTTTACCTCCTCCCACCAGAAGCCCATTCTTGCTTTCCTTTCCCCATCCCTGCTGTCTGCTCCATCGCCTGCGCTCTTCCACTATTCACACCCGCGTGGGCAGCTTCTTCCCCACCTTCTCTTGGTTTCATGCCCACAAAGCCAAATCTCATCTCTCCTTTCCCAAAAGATAGACAGATGGAAAGGGGAAGATGAAGATGGCACTCTAGTGCCCAGCTGGAGTTGACTGACATGCTAGTAACATATTGTTAACAACCAATGATTTTCATGACTGCATAGCAAGGAGCTGGGCTCTGTGCAGTTTCACAAGAGAACAATGAACCTAATTCTGGTCAAGATTCTTGCCCACCTCCCTCACTGGCATCTTTGATATTTCTTCATCCCTACCGTATTTTTAGGAGAAGCTGACTGCTTTACAAAACAGTGAAGATGGCTGAAGTCGATAGAGTACTACCTTCTTGTTTACTTCTGAACACGTGGCCAACAGGACTAGATTGCTCCAGCCATATAAATCAAAGATGTTTTCTTAAGACACAGAGCAGAAAAGGAAAATCCATCAATTAGTTCTTGGATTAATTAGCCATGAAGGTCTCTTACTTAGGATTCTTGAAATATTTTTTTCTTATTGTTTAGATTAGGTTAGCTTTTTTTTTCCCATGTACCGCTCAAAGCATGCCAATTAATATATCTTAGCAGCCAAAGAAATTTTTATGTAAGAATATTTTCTCATGTAAACAAAAGAACATTTTTAAAAAAAGAGAGTGTAGAATATGTGGAGCAACAATCTAGAACCTTGCCAGTAGGCCATGAGCCTTGTGGTAAAATATAAAATAATAGAAATGGGTTAATTTAAGAGATAAGAGTGAGCTAGAAATATGCGTAAGCTAATAGGCCAAGCAGTGTTGTAATTAATACAGTTTCTGTGTGATTATTTAGGCTCTGGGCAGCCAGAAACAAACAAGCAGCCTCCTTACAACAAGAAGCCAAGTAACAGACAGTAAGTAAGATGCAAACAGGATTCCTTAAAATAGTTCTCAGTAGCAGAAATGTTGTCTCAGAAGGGAGGGCCCTGATGGTAACATGTAAGAGCTATCTCAAGCAGGAGATCTTGAATGTGCTTTAGGGAGTTACCTTTGAAAGGACACTGTGACTTACATCCAGTTTCAAGAATTTAGTAGCAAAATAGAAATAAGGCAAACAGAAATCACCAAATAAATATTTGTTATGGTCAGGACTTGTATATTACAAACATCTCATTCTGAATGATGCTTACTTATCAGACACTCCAAGGTGAACTGGGGTTTTGGGCCAGCTAGATACAGGCTCCATATAATTAAACCTTTTCCTCTTCCCTCCATTCTTGAGAAGTGCAGATCTTTGATTCTGGGGCTGGTCTCCTCCAGTGAGCAGCCTAGCATCAAAATGTGTTCCCCTGCCCCAGGTTCCTGGGCTGAGACTAGAGAAAGGACATTTCTCAAGGAGAATATGGGTTTTGTCTCAGGAAGAACGGAACTCTTCTGGGAAGACACAAATAAGAAACGACAACATCATTGCGATCATTGCATGAATTAGAGCTGACGTTTGCTCTTAGTTACCTGGTATAGGGAAAGGCACATGCTATTCAGAAGTCAGAGAATTTTGAATCCAATGCGAATTTATTTTGACTTTTTTAAAAAAATAATACAACAGTTGAGTTTTGAGAACTGGCTTAAGACTTTAGTCTTTTATCTAATCATTCCCGAAAATGAGTTCCACTTCTAAATGGAAGGGCATTTGCTAAGTCACATGTGTCTAAACGTCAAGTTTAAATTTGAAAGGGTATGAACTTGAACTAGAGACAGTGTGCATACTTCTCAATCAAAATGATGGCAGACGTGCAATGACAAAGCAAGACCCCGGAGGGAAAGCATCCATTACAGTCCATCAAAGCTGCAATTAAGGAACCTTGGTAGCCTCAGCCATGTGACTGGGTTCACGCCAGCCTTTGATCGTCTTGGAAAGGCAACTCAGTGAGCGAGCTGACATCACACACTAGAACACAGTGTGGGTCCCATCCTTTCTTTACTTAAACAGTAAAGTGTATCTAAACCTTCCAGTCTCAAACACTGAACTTGCTGAATTATGGGCAAAATTCCCAATAGGACTTCCTGTAAAGTGGGAGGCCAACTTCGAATTTCCACAGAGCCTTGTTGTAAGGTGTACTTGGGGATTTGCCCTTTAAAGAACCAGCCCCTGAGTGAATTAGAGTATCTCATCTCCACTGGCGCAAAGACAAAGACATTAGTTTCTTGTCCCAAAATAACAAAACATTCTTTCTTTCAAATAGCGGTACCTTGAAAACATCGAGGTAATTTATAGATACCCTGTAATTGTGAGACACCATGTTATTCCAAAGGCTGAAGAAAAATTAGCTATTTAAGAGGTGGTTTATCTGAGTCAAAACTATGGCATGACTCTGCTAGGAGTTTCCTTGTATCTCATACAGACCAAATTCCTTTTTAAGTCATCACCTGATGAACCGTGCAATGTTACAGGCAGTGCACAGAGGCCTGCATGGGAGTCTTGACCAAGTGATGACACATCAAAAAAAAAAAAAAAAAAAAAAACAGAAAAAAACCCCACTCCTCTCCTCCAAGTCATTCAATATCACCTTTTTACATCTTCCTAATGAGCCAGCATCCATCATCACAATGTACAGCAATATATTACTCAGAGGGAAAAAATAACCCAACTATATGAAGCTAAAATTGACCATGGATATTTTTCCCTTGTAAGGAAGAAGAGTCGTAATTTCATTTCAGCAGAGAAGTGAATCACAACACTGCTTCTTTGAGGAAAGGATGGAGAGAGACCTGGTGTAGAAGCCTTAGTCTCTGGCCATTCACAGGAGCTGTGTATGGGTGGCGTGCACCTAGAACAACACCCAGGAGGCTGAAGAAGGAAGACCCCAAGCTATATAGCAAGTTCAGGTCTAGCCCAGGTGCCCAGTAAAAGCTCATCTCAAATTTCTTTTCGAGAGGGGCTTGATACTGCACTGAGAGATAACGATGGGGCAGAGGGATTATGTCCTGTGCTGTCAACAGCAGCAAGAACTGCGCTTAGGTTTTGTGGAAGCAAATGGAGGCAGAGTAAAAGATCAGTACCAGTCAGAAGCTAGAACCGATGATGTAGCCAAGGCTCTTCTGGAGCAACTCAGCAAACAGAGTAATCTTCTATCATCTAAGAAGGACAGGTCCCAGGACCCTCAGCAGATGCATGAAATCATAGGAAGGCGCAAACCCTGAATAAAAGCCCTGAGCTACCATGTCTGTGGAGACAATGAGCTGAGGGGCCATTGATAACGGTTGGGAAGGCAGTGTATTAAGTGCGGATCTGTTGAGCAAGGAGCTGACTCAGTGTCAGGTGGAGGGAGCGGGATGACAACCTCTGGTCACACAGTGCGTGCCATTTAACACTTACGAATTAGTTATTTGTGGAACTTTTACCACTTACTATTTTTGAAGCATGATTAACCAAGGATGACTGGAACTATAGAAATTAAAACTATAGATAAGGAGGGATTGGTGCATTTAAATTTTCTGCCCCAGAAATATGGGGTGCTACCTTCTAGCCATTCATATTGTTTTGCTACACATAGAAATGCCATTGCAGAATTCTTTGTGTAAATTAAAGAAAGCAGCTTGAGTTCCACATTCAAGGAAGTGTGATTGAGAGCCATGGCGATGAGATATCACAGGCCAAAATTCTGTAGAATAAGAACTTGATTCTGGCGTGTAGCCCAAGATTGGCTCTGAAATTTTGGCATGAGACTTGCCTCAGTAATTGCGGGTTTGTTTGTTTGTTGTTTTTGTTAGTTTGTTTCTGTGTATCTGGACAGGACCCCAGATAGCCCAGATTTTTCTCAAATTGTTGTGTATCCAAGGATGGACTAGAACTTCTGATCCTCCTGCATCCTCTTTACCGGTGCTGATATTATAATTATAGGCCACCACATTTGGTTTATGCAATACTATGGACGGAGTTTAGATCTTTCAGCATGCTAGGTCAGTACTCAACCAGCTGAGGTGCACCCCCAGACCAGATGTCTGTACTATTAACAACAATAATTACTGGCACACATTAAGATTTGCTACAGTGTGTCCTGCCCTGGACCCAGGGTGTGTGTACTCTCTTACCATCTCTCAAGGCAATTCCATTGGTTCACCACCCTCCCTGTTGAGAAGGCAATACCAAATAACTTGTCAAAACTGAAGTTAAATGGTGAACAGGGACCCACGGGACAAAAAGGCCCATTTGTTATCCATGAGTTTGCAGAGCTACCCTTCAGTACCTGTGGGAGATTGGTACCAGTACCTTCACAGATGCCAATGCCCATGGGTGCTCGAGTCTCTGAGTTCAGATCCACCTGTGTTCCCAACTAATCTATCCATCTCCACTAGCTTCCAACTCACTATAGTCAGAAAGACCTGGACCTTCTGATCCTCCTGCCTCCAGTTCCTGAGTCTAAGGTTGTAGGCTTGTGCTACCAAGCCCAGATTCACAAATTCCTGGGATCAAACTCAGGGCTTTGTGCAAGTTGGAGTAAGCACTCTACTAAAAAGCCACACCCCCAGCTCTGAATACCATTTTTTAAATTCATTTTTTATTTTATGTGTACTGATGTTTACGGTTATGTCTGCACGACGGCATCAGATCCCCTGAAACAGGAGCTACAGACAGCTGTAGTTGCCATGTAGGTGCTGGGAATTGAACCCAGATCCTCTGGAAGAGCAGCCAGTGTTCTTAATCACTGAGCCATCTCTCCAGCCCCAAATATCACTTTGTAAATCCTCTTACTTACCTTTTCATGTTGGGAGATTTGCTGGCAAGAACAGGCAGCGAGTGTGACAAGAAGAATGAGTGCCACTGAGGAAAGAAAGGGCAAAACATGGTTAGGCCAGACTCTGCCCTCTTCCTCACACTCCAGCCCCTACTCTACAGAACCCATCCCCTTCAAGCCCCAGTGCGCTGAAGCATATCCTTGTCTCCAGTCCATCCTTACTACCTACATCAGGTCCTTGCTACCTCTTGCCTGGGTATTTCATCAGCCTTCATAAACATTTTTTTGATGTTTTGGAACCTCTCCTGGCATTAGCTCTATAGACCAGACTGATCTCGAAATCACAGAGATCCTTCTGTTTCTGCCTCCTGAATACTGAGGTTTACTTTCTTTTTTTCTTTTTTCTTTTTTCTTTTTTTGAATTTTCGAGACAGGGTTTCTTCATAGTTTTTGGTTCCTGTCCTGGAACTAGCTCTTGTAGACCAGGCTGGCCTCGAACCCACAGAGATCCGCCTGCCTCTGCCTTCCGAGTGCTGGGATTAAAGGCGTGCGGCACCACCACCCGGCTGAGGTTTACTTTCTAAGACGCAAATGTAATTGTGTCAATGATCAATTTCAAGTCTTAGACCACCTTCCCACTCTGCGCAAGGTCCAGCGTTTAAGGCCCCGAGAACCCTTCACGACTAGTTTTAACTTCTTCGCAAGTCCTTACTCGTACTTTACGGTTCAACTTGACTCTCATGCAACTCTTCAAGTAAGTCACTGTGATGGCTATTCTTGGCTGTCAATTTGACTCTATCTGGAATGAACCATCAACTAAAAATGAAAAGCACACCCGTGATCTGGATCTCTAGGCAAGAAGACGACAGTATTCCTTTGATCCGGACCTTGATGACATAGGTCGTTAATCCAGACCTGGAGGCTGGATGACACACCTTTAATCTGGGCCACACCTTCTACTAGAAGCCTATAGAAGGAAGGACAAGGGAAGAAGGAAGGGCTCTTCTTCACCTGCTTGCTCTGCCTAGTCCGCACATCCATTCCTTCACTGGCACTGGAGCCTACTTCTGTGCCGTTCCCACATATACAGAAGCTGTTACCAGGGTGGGGGTATTGCTGGGAGAGGCTGGACCATGTGCTTGTTTGGAGGAATTTGGACTTTGGTACTTTGGTTTATGAAAGTAGTGGAATGCTTTAGGCACTACTTAATGGGTCACACAAGTGGGAGCTTGGAAGACAGATGCTCAGAGTTGTTTAAACTGCCTGGAACTCACTCAAGATGTTTCAGAGGATGTTTTTTAGCGTGTTGCCTAGAGATCATTCTTTTGATATTTTGGTGAAGAAAGTGACTGTCTTTTGTCCTCGTCCAAAGAGTCTGCCTGAGGCTAAAGTGAAGAGTTTTGGATTAGCTCCATTGGCAGTGGAAATCTCAAAATAGCCTCGTATGGACTCTGTCGTGTAGATATTAGTGATAACTCTAATGAAGATTTATAATGAAAAGTAGCAAGCTGAGCATGGTAAGTTACAAAAAGTACATTTTGAAGAGAAAGGGAGCAACAGAAAGCATAATGGGTCTAAACTCTTTGATACCCAGATTGAGAAATGGAATAAAGGGAGTGGTTACCTCAGAGCAAGATCCCACCAAGCTAAATTTCCAGTTTGTGGCAATGAATTAAAGAAAAGTTTAGATCCCTCATGTAGTGATACTTGCCTTTAACCCCAGCACTGGGAAGGCAGTGGCTGATGGATTTTTGAGTTTGGGGCCAGCTCAGTCTAAGACAAAGCAGTAAAGGAAAACAGAAAGCTGATGAAGAAGTCACTAAACAAGGGGGCCTTGTTCCAGCCCCAGTAAGCAGCAGAACTTGGCAGTTTCAGCCACATAGTTCTGGATTTAGAGTTAAGGTGGAAGAAATGGGTTATAGAAGTTGATTCTCCACCTAACACCAGTCACCAAGGCCAGGCATGTGTCAGGGGTGTCCCTGAATGGAGACCTAGTAGAGAGGCCATTGTGTGAAGCTGTGAAGTTGAAGGCTGGATTGCCTTGGAGAACCCAAGATGTTAGAGATGCCAGAGTTGTAGGATAGCTGTCAAGGAAAGCTACTATCAGGGAGTGGAACCAGCCCCAGAGAAAGAAGTGTGCTGCAGTCAACAGAGCCAATGGAATTGGAGATCTGAAGAGCATTTTGGCATCAGACATAGAGATGCAGAGTTTGGAGTTTGCCCAGCCGGTCTTGGGTCTTGCTCTGGTCCAGTATTTCCTTGCTATACTCTCTTCCCTATGTTTTGGAAGGTAATGCAAGCCTGTGCTGTTATATGCTGGAGGTATGTGATCTGGTTTCTGATTTTGACTTTTGCAGGGGGGTTACAGTTAAGAGATTGCCAGGTGTCTCAGAAGAGACTTTATGATATGGGGGCCAAGGAGCAGAATGTGGTCCCCAAAGGGAGTGGCACTATTAGAAGGTGACCTTGTTGGAGGAAGTGTGTCACTGTGGGGGTAGACTTTCGGGTCTCTTTTGCTCAAGCTTCCCTCTATGTGACTGTCAGCCGAATTGTTGATGCCTGCAAGATGTAACACTCTCCACTCTAACACCATGTCTGCCAACACGCAGCCGTGCTCCCTGTGATGATTACAATGGCTGAACCTCTGAAAATGTAAGCAAGCCATCCCAACTATGTGCTTTCTATGTGTGTTGCCTTGGTTGTGGTGTCTCAACAATAAGATCCAAACTAAAACGACAGCCACTGTTCTACCACGGCACCCATGGGTCACCTCCTTGTTTCTCTCTGATACGCTTTTGCCTATCTCTTAAGACAACCCTATAGAAACCTACTTCTCACCTGCTCCTATGTGACAGAGTGAAGTTAGAGCCCCCTCCCCCAACCTCAACGACATTGCCCAAGCTCCTCTTAGAGCATTTTCTACAGGCAGTATGATTATTTATTTCTCAATCATTTCCACCAGACCGTAAACTCCGCAGGGTAGGGACTTTCTCAAATCTGTATCCTTAGCACCCTTAGTACATGTGTCTCCTCAATAAACATCGGAAGACTATACCAACTTCAAAGCTTCCCATGTTCCCGGGGCTCTGAAAATGACTGCATTAGCAAAAACAGCCTAATGCAATTTTCTGTCTTCTGTTCTCGGCACGGAAATCCTTTCATCCGGATAACTGAAGCTGTAATCATTTCAAAGAGGTGTTACCAGCTAAATGAACCCTTGTGCTTAGGAAACCGGGGAGAGTGCAGTGATTAGCAGGCAAACTCCACGCAGACATCCCTGTCCGGGTCACGCTTCTCTGTCTTGGAAGCCGCCGTAAAGCTGTGACTCCATCAATCCCAGGCATCGCCACCTACCATCGTGCACGGTAGAACCACAGAACCAGTGAAAGCACGAGAGAAAGGGGGAGCGGAAAATGAAGCGCTTCTGTCTGAGAAAGTTTCCAAAGGAAAAAATCCAGCACCCAGGGGCCAATATCTGGCCAAAACATTTGCCTGACCGTGGGCGCAAGCCAAAGTGCTGTATTTATAGTGGGCGGCGCGGCACGGAGGAGGTCAGTGAGGGATGTCACTACTGAAACCGATTCTTTTCTCCGTAGAAGCAAATAAATATTACAGAGTTGCCCAGAAAGATGGAATGAAATATTCTAGCCAAGACTCAGCCCCGGGGAAACCACAATGAACACCAGACTCAGTAAGGAGGCTGGGATCCTCAGACCCAAATTGAGCAGGTTGGCTTTCATTATCAGTGAGATTTATTTTTGTAAAAAAGAATTGGTAGTTCCCCCCATTTTGCTTTTCTCTTTAGAGGCACATTTGATTAAGATCTATGAAAACCACCTCCCCCCACTTACCATGGAGTCTGGATGAAGGCTGCATTTAGAAGGACCTGCAGATAGGAGGTCAATAGTATGTCATCTTTCTCTTTGTTCCAACTCTCGTTATTTTCCTTCTTTCATTTTTGAAACAGGCCCTTGGTTTGCAGCCTGTATATATTCACATAAACGGAGAACCAAAACGTGCCTCTCTTCTATTTTATCTGAGGCTCAATCTTTATGACCTGCAGAGAGTGCCCCTGGCACTAACTCTAGCTACCCACGATGGTGACCAACTGATCAAACACCAGGGTGGTGGCTTTCTTCCACAGTGTGTTTCACTAGTAAGTAGGGTTCCCCACTGCGATTGTTGCCGCTGGTGCTCAGAATGAATGATTTCAACGTAAACTCTGACTCAGGTATCGTTTTTCTGGGGACATTGGGTTACGCCAGTCTCCTAAGTTTCTACAACAGATAAGGTTTTTTCATAACTAAACACTGTGGTTGGGAATGTGGTTTTTAAAAATATTGCAGCCATATTGCTTATCCTGTTAAAGTTCAAGTTTCTGCTTCTTCTCTGCAATGAATGGTTCATTTTGAGAAGTGATCTCGACCCATGAGTCCGCTGGTGTGGATGCAGTTGGGCATCATTGCAAGCTGAGGCCGGTGGCACTGTCCAAAGACTATGTGCACCTTGACGGTCAACCTCAGATCCATGCATCCAACGCGTACAAGAAAGGAGCATGTTAATGCCCTGCCGTGACTTAGTCCTTTCGATGACACACAACTTTGTTGTTGCTGTTAGGAGAAGTCTTCCCTTCTCTACCACTTAAATGTGCAGTTAGGAATGTTCTTCACTTCTCCCTGGAAGTCACTCAAATTCCGAGACACTTAATATCGCAATAGCATGTTTTCTCTTAGGCAGTACTTGCCTCCCTCCTCTCTAGGGCAATAATCAAGAATTTCATAGGCTAATAATAATAAGCAGCCATGGGGGTATACATGAAATATCATAAAAGTATTCCTTTCCAGGTCTCTCCTCTCTTTCCAAGCTTCACCTTACTGACTGATCCCATTTCAGTAAGTCAGTTATCCACAAAGAAAGCAACAATGTCTTCCAATTCAGTGCCTATGAAATCCAGTCTAAACCTTTGGGTCCAGCTGTCCTTAAAGGTAGCACCAATATCGCTTCCAGCAAAAGGAGTATACAGGGTAAAATTGAAGGTTATGTTAGGGGAGTTTGAGTTCTCATGGAGTGACCAGCTACAGCCATAAGTGCCACTGTGGTACCCTCTCCATAATGTCCCTCATGCGATCGCATCAGCAGAAACAACGCTGAGTCCAGCTGAGCCCATTTGCTCTCAGATGAGCATCACTTCCCAGTTTCCCTGCAGTTAGGCTGGGGCTGCCAGACTCTTCCGGATAGAGGACAGAAGCGACTCACACCTCTGTGAGGCTGGGCTGCTGGGAAGGTCCCATGTCCCATCCACTCGCTCCCTTCTGTAATAACCTGGGAAGCCACCTGCAGATACCGATCACACCAGCCAAGGGTGTGAGTGGGCCCTGAACAACCCAAAAGAGATGACTCCTTCATTGTCCCATCATTGTCACAGCCACCAAGTCACCCTGGGAATGGAGTGAGTGATAGAGCCTGCCCGTTTTAATCCTTTGAGCCTTGGAGGTTGTTATGGCAACTCCCAATTCACTCTTCACGCTGTGTCGGGAAGTACCTCCAAATGGATACTCTCTTTCCTGTATTTTTGGTCATCAAAACCCTACCAGTGTTTGAAGATCCGGCCGAAATCTTTCATCCACAGGCTTTCCAGTGATAACTAGGTCTGATAATGGCCTTTTCGCCTCCCATGTCTGGAGGTACCTACTCCATATCCTATCATACTTTAAATGGGCACTGCTCTGCGATCTGATTTTTTATGTGTGTGTATTTACTTGTCTAACTAGATTATAAATTCCCCGCAGGAAAAGATTATTATTATTAAGTCCCTGAAGCAATTATCGCCAACCTGCGTAGGCGTCACACCAAGAATGGAAAGTCAGAAGTCAAGCTTCTAAATGTCCTAAAAATATCCTCGTATGACTTTAACGTGGACTAAATATAAGAAGTTGGCCCCCACAGTTCTGGTTCAAAGGTACATCAAGGAATTCTCGGAGGATAAATCTAATTCCTGTATATAAGTGAGTTGCTCAGAAACACATTCAATTTGCTTTATTTCCACAAGGACTAATCCATGTTATCATTTCCTCCACATCTCTCAGAAATGCACGATGAACAAAATCCCAAATTTGAAAGGAAGAATTAGAGTGTGAGATCGTTTTGAAAATTCCCGATGCTAGATTATCTCCTGAGAACATGTGGATTCCTGCGGAGCTTGAAGGTCCAGTCCCAATTCTTTTTGCATCTACTTTTTAGACAACGGCAATGCTATATATGTCATTGCAGGGCTGATTTTATTCTTTCTGACCCCGTATGGTAGACAGTGATACCCATCTCCCTTTCCCCTCCTCCCATGATGGAAGATCGCCCTGCCGAGGTTTCTCTTTCAGAGAGCCTCTAGCTAACTGTTACTTACTTGTTACTTAATTCGTAATTGAGCAAATGGGTTTGAATAAACTGCTTTAATGTAAAGATAAGAACCATCAGATCTCAGAGTAAGCCCAGAATCTAAGTTCTTTCTATAATCCTCTTCAAAGATGCTGGAAACCGTGTGAATAAATATTCACTGAAAATGTGGCTCCTGCAAGGATCCAGCTTCACACGCCAGCACTGATGAACGCTCCTGTTGGTTCAGAAGACCTCTGTGCAGACAACTGGCTTTTCTGTCCAGCCAATGCATTTTCATTTTGAGCCGGAAAAAAAAATACTTCCATAATTGTCGAGTTCATGCCACCCCCCCCCCCAATCTGCAGTTCCTTCTCCATTGAAGCCATTTGTATGGAGATCAGTCCCTGTTGATTCTAACAGTGGCTTTAACAATCACAGGGTATTCAGTCTTGTCCCTTCCAAGTTCCCGGTACAATGTATTAATGATGAAGAGTAAATTTTTCAGCCTTTCGAGAACAGCTTGAAGTGATACCACAACATAGGATGGGTCTCCGAGAAGACAGGAAACATTTCCGGGACTGCCTGGTTTTCTTGTATTTTGGGCACTAGTCCATACTTTAACTTCTGGTTGACAAGAATGGAGGACAGAACAGGACACAAATATTCTACCTCACACATCCCCACCTCTGAAAATTCTATTTTGAGAATTACCTTTCGATGTGTGGTTAGAGTTGATCCAAAATAGCCACCCCTAAGGAGTTTCAGTGGAAGTTTTCAAGCTGTGTTTCTCAAAGCCTTGTATATGGTGTGGTTAGGTCTGCCACAGCTACCAAACGTGTACCAGAACGTGGGACCCAACCCCTACCCCTTTTAACACAGTAGCTGTTATTTCCCATCTTTAAAAAATGTCTACAGAAAATTTATATCTAAAAAAAAAATAGATTCTGCTGAGAGGAAAGGGATGGAAGAAAGAAAAAGAGAGAAAAGAAAGAAAGGGGAAATGCCCACAGTAGCAGGGACCTGCCTTCATGATGTCCTCTTCAAGCCCTAGAAGAGCATGGTCAACTTCATCTTCCCAGGGCCCACTGCTCTCCCCTAGGTCTTTCAATTAGGAGTTGATGCACAGTGATCAGAAGCTGGAGTTTTATTAGTTTCATCTATGGTCCCACGTCTGTTGGGGATTTGCTTGATTTTCCTGAGCTGCCATCTGCTTGACCATTGCCAAGTCTGGTTGGTTCTCAAGCCCCCTTTCAGTACAGCGAGCCCTATCAGCCACCCGTGCAATGCATCCTGGGCCTATGTGTTTTCACTTTTCTTGCCTTGCTCTCTTTTGTGGACCAAACACTAGACCGCCCTGTGGCAACTGTACACCGTCCCTTGAGAAACACCTCCCTCTTTCTAAGGGCTTTCTGTGCTCACCCCCTCTCCCCTTTCTAGTTTCTATGGCTGCTGGTCTCCAAAGCACCCGACTCTCCATGGTGGGTCACTGCAGTAATGGCGTGGAGCACGGAGAGCTGGAGGAGCTGTCAGAAAAGTGAGTGCTCAGAGAGTTAGCGACAGGGACAACAGGGAGAGGCACAGAACCCAAAAACACAGAGACTTAGGTCAAGCTGAGGCACGAAGACTTAGGCAGGAAACTGAGAAAATCGTGCTGAGACAATATGTTTGGTAGAACAGGGACAACTTTGATGAGTGTACCCATAGCATCTCTAAGTAAAACACTACGGATTTCTGTTCAGATTTTACTAGGCCTTTACCAACACATCTTATTATTTTATGAACCCAGTAAGGACAATACGGACCTTCTCAGTGAGTTATGTTAGTAATAACACCTCTTATTTGTCAAGTACTTGCTGTGTACCAGGCTCTCTGGTAAAGTGCTTTAAATATAAGGACAACTGAGACCAAGCAAGGTTAAATAACTGCCCAAGATTACTTAGTAAGTAAATGGGGAAGCAGAGATTTAAAGTCATGTTTGTCAACTCAGGTTCTCCCCACTGGGCATTTTAGCTGAATGCCGTTATATCAGATGTGCCCTGGGACATACAGACCACTGTATTTCCATCCCAACTGTCTTAGTTCGGTTTCTCTTGCTGTGATGAAACACTACGACCAACACCAGCTTGGAGAGGAAAGGGTTTACCACCTCTCAGATCACACTCTATTGCTGAAGGAAGTCAGGGCAGGAATTCAAGGCGAGGACCTGGAAGCAGGAGCTAGAGCAAAGGCTATGGAGGGTGCTGCTTACTGGCTTGTTTCTCTGTCTTGCTTAGCCTGTTTTGTAATTTTTTTTCTTATACAATTCAGTACCGCCTGCCTCTGTTTGGCACCACCCACAGTGGGCTGTGCCCTCTCACACCAACCACTAATTAAAGAAAAGAGGAAGGAAGGAAGGAAGGAAGGAAGGAAGGAAGGAAGGAAGGAAGGAAGGAAGGAAGGGAGGGAGGGAGGGAGGGAGGGAGAGAGAGAGGTACTGGCATCTCCAAACTACTGGGGTCACCATTGCAACTGGGCTCTCCTTGGGGATTCTAACCGTGTCACATGTTGCGAAGGAGGCTTCACCTTCTCTCCATGACCCCTTCAATCCTGGGTTGTCTATTGCAACTGGAGCTGCACCTTCACCGATGGCCTCTCTCACTGCAAAATCTCAGCTGTTTTCTATGACCCCTTTATGCTTTCAAAACCAGCACTACCTGGGAGTGGCTTAAATGTTCCCAAATTTGGCTGCCAGTGCAAGGTAGAGCCTTGGCCCTCTCTGGACCACAGATTCTGCGTCAGGGCAGGGACTCAAACAGTCACATCATACCCACAGTCAAGGGTGTAGAGTGCACACACTACCCAATGCCATCGGGGATGGGGCACAAGTGGAAGCCCTAACCCAGCCTGGGTCACATGGCTTTCACCCACGCAAAGCACCACGCAGCGCAGGTGGCTGTGCTGCTTAGATTCATAGAAGCAGCTTTCTTTTGAATTATAAAATAAAAGAATAACAGAAGTAACATTTCCCCCCAAATCAAGCATTTCTTACCAGTTCCTCCTTCCTCCAACTCTACCCTGCATTTTCCTTGCTCCACCTCCCTGCACACATGACGGATGGTGGTATGACCCTGGTTACCAAGCTGCTACTGCAGCATTGGGGCTTTTGGTTTATCTACACCAGCCATAAATCCATCCTCAGGCTTCACCGTGGTTTGCTTTTTTTATGCTGCAGAAAGGTCACGGACATGCGTACCATGCTTCCTATAAATAGTATCCACACATTCCAACTCTAGAGTGAGCACATTCCCCTAAGCAGAGACTGTGGGCAAGTGACCCTGTTGTCATTGCTGCAGATCATGGGTGCTAATCCAAGCAGAGCAGTCCTTATGCCATTGTAACTTGACCTTGGTTGTTTTGGGACTTGCTATGAAGGTCTCCATATTGTTTCAAGTCTATCATGGCTGATGCTCAGGCCAACATGGTCTTCAGTACAGATTGTGCAGCCAAAGCTGAAATCCTGCTAAGTTAGAAGGACCAAGATGTGGCCAAATAGTCCACCAACCAAGAGCCAGAACCATATGAAAGCTAAATATCACTGATCTAGAATTTCCCCAAGTTCAGGACACAGCTAAGTCCAAGAACTTATGAAATAGTGACCAACACAAAAGCTTTGAGCGTGATTGTTCCATCCCATCTTCCAATGACTCTGGTAATGAAATGTCAATGAGCCCCTTGGTCACATCAAATCCACCACTGTAGTATAGCCACTACCTCTTAGTGTTCTTCAGTTTATAAAATGTGACATTACATCCTCTTTACCATGGATCCCTGGGGCAGCCCTGTGGGGAAGAATTCTTCTCCCATCACATTGTGTGGTGAGCCCAAAGAGGAGTTGCAGAGCCCAGACCCCAGCTTCATGCTCTTTCCATTTTAATCAGAAGGTCTTTTGTCTTTAGAACTATCCTGAAGGATGCTGGATAGGGGGAGACAACTGGGCATCTTCTAAGTTGTTCATTGCAGCAGAGGGGCAGAGAGTTTGTTTGTTTAATCTCCAAGCCTCGATTTCCTTTTCTGTGCTACTCAGGGTTTCCACCATGACAGGAGAGGAAAGGGTTTATTCCATCCTATACATCAGGACAGGAATTAAATCATGACAGGAACCTGGAGGCAGGAACTGAAGCAGAAGCCATTGAGGGGTGCTCCTTACTACTGTCTTGATCTTTGTGGCTTGCTCAGCCTGCCTTCTTATAACACCTAAGACCACCATCCCAGGGGTGGCACTACCCACAAGGAGCTGGGCCTTCCGACATCAATTATTAACCAAGAAAACACACCACAGGCTTGCCTACAGGTTAATCTGGTGGGGACATTTGCTTACTTGAGGCTCCCTCTTCCTAAATGATTCTAGCTTGTATCAGGTTGACCTAAAACTAACCAGCACAGGCCAGGAGTCTTTCTTTGTCCCAGCTACATTTTTTGTACATAAGGAAAACAGAAAATTTGCATGAAAGTGAAAGTGTCTCCTCTTTTCCTTTCTCATTTCCTTCTCTCACCATTTCTTTAATCCGATGGCCTTGGTGAATTATTTACGGCAGTTCCTGTCTGCACTTTCATCAGTGGCTAAATGAGGAAAATGGTGATGTTTCTTTAGGACAATCTGTATTTGCAAGTCTTAGGACGGCATGGCCAGGTACACACTGGTCTTGTGACGAGATGATTGGTATTTCTTTGCTTTAATTTTACATTCCTTGGTTTCTGTTTTTGGTGAGAATAGAGGTGCTGATATTCTTTTCAAATTTAAACCCAACTCTGCCCTCGCGTGTATGAACCTACAACAACTGAAAGTTCAGTTGTCATGACAGAGGGCTTTCTTGGAGACCCAAGGTTCTCAAAGTGACAACACTGTGTTTTTAGCCAGGTTCTTGTCTGGACAGATGCTGGGCACACCAGTTCTCAGGTCTCCCCCAAGACCTGACCATTTAGAAGCTCTGGGGAGGTCCAAAAATTTGTGTTTTCCGAGGTATCCCTGAAGCACATTAGAGTTTCAGAACCACCAACTTGAATTTTTGCCTTGCTAGGACCCACCACCTCCTTCACACGAATACTTAAGCTTCTTCAAATGGCTCTGTGGGAGGTGAATCACTGAAACTTTAGATGGGGCAGGAAGGCCCTGCTGTAAGTAGAAATAGTGATTACTGGCACTGTAACACTCCATTGCCTTTCCTCTGCTCCAACCTTGGACAGCTACTGGAAATCCCTGGTCTGTTTTAAGGCTGTACCCATAGTGTACCTACCAATTTACAATGTTTACAAATAATGAACTTAACAAACATCAACCTGAAAATGCTTGTGGCCATCAAATAAGGTTCAAGTTTGTTTGAGCCCCATCAACACTGTGTCTGGAATTGCCCCATTGGGATTTTTATTCCTCAGAACATCCAATTTAGTCTTGGATATTAACGAATCTTAATTAAGGCTATTCATCCCACTAAATATTTCTTCACAGTGCCAACTGCTCTTAAACATGGTTGTGTAAGAGGATCACTTTGATTACTCTGAGGAACAGGTATTCCTACACAACCCCAGGAGCTAGAGCTGGTCCCGTACTGTTCTGATAAACATGAACATTTACAGGCAGTGCAGTGCAGAAGGCTGGAGTCATTGTAACACACTATACAGAGATACTGCTATGGCGAGAATTCGGCTTGGGCTACCGAATGCCTATGTGACTTTAATGAAGCTGCTTACCCCACAAAAGCCTTAGTGTCTTCATCTACAGAACAGTGGTGTTATTCCTGCCATTGAGCTCTAGCCAGAATTAAGAGCCTGGAAGGGAACCCCATCTGTTTTTAAGGTAGATTAGTTCTTCCCCTCACCCAAATTGTTGACCTTTGAGGGGAGTGGTTTCCTTCCTCATTTGACATAAGGGAAAATGTCACTTTGCTGTGTGACAGATTTGGGGTTGAGTACTGTGTGACAGATTTGGGGTTGAGTCCTAAATGTTAACAGTTTCTATATGTGTCACTTTGGATAATTTAGGCTCTTGAAGACTTAGATCCCTTCTCTAGAAAATGGGATAATCACAGTACTTGTGTTGAAGAGTTGAAGATGAAACGCTCCCTGGCCTCACAATATTGTTGTTAAAATTATAGTAGCCTATATTATTCCTTAAAAAAACGGCGGCGGGGCGGCGTGGGTGTGTGGACAAACACGGGATAGACGGCACGCAAAGGAAGAGACAGACACGCAGCTCCCACGTGGGTGCGTTTAATGGGGAGAGGGGAACACGATAAGGGCGGGACGTGCAAGACACACAAGGGGGGGAAGGGAGCAAGAGAGCGAAACCTCGTGGAGCGCTCGCTTTTAACTGTGCCAGCGCGCACAGGTGAAGGGAAGTCTGGGAGCTGTAGTTTCCAAGGAATAACAGCCTATCTCAAGCTTGGCTGTCCCACTTCTGGGTTGGAATAGTTTTGATTTTTGAAACACAGTCAATGATCTACTACTACTACTGCTACTACTACTACTACTGCTAATAATAATAATAATAATAATAATAATAATAATACAAACCCCATCTTTTACCACTGAGAGGGAAAATCTACATGTTGGAACCAGAAGAGCTTATTTCTTTGTTGGAAATTTTTCATTGACAACAATTCTCACAAACTTGTTCTGAGAATAGCAATGTGTGAATGAATGTGATTAAGATGAGCCAGGTTCCTTCTTCAGATCAGGAGGGGCTCAGGGATTGTATAGCTGAGGAGATTTTGATGGAAGAACCAGCTATCAGAGCAGAGCCGGAGGAAAGACCCTCTACCCTCCTGCCTGAGAGGCTGTCCAAGGACGTGGAGAGAGGGTTTGCTGCAGCATCTGTGTATCCGCCACTCCTGCATGCTGTCTGGCTGTGATGCCTCCTTCTGCCTCTCACTACACCAAAGCATCTGTAGTGGCTGGGCTGCCCCAACAAAGTACCACAGACTTGTGGTTTAAGACAACAGAAGTTTATTCTTCCATAATTCTGGAGATGAGACATATAATTTAAGTTGTCTATTGAGCTGTGCTCCCTCTTTAAAGTGGTCAGAAAGATCTGGTGGTTTGTCCAGGACTTGGATTATTTGCTGGGAATCTCTGACAGATCTATCTCTTCCATCCTCAGGTAGATTTCTAGTGCCTATGCCTTCACACAGGTGTCTTCTCAGGACACCAGCCAGATAGGATTGGGATCACCCAGAACCTTATCTGCAATAATCCTAATGTTCCATTTTGATGTTCTAGATATTAGAACATTGACATTTATTTTTTAAAGGGACAGAGTGGACCCTGTAGCAGCCCAGCACACATACAGGAGAGGAACAAGGAGAGAATCACCTTTATCCTGTCCTCTTGGCTCACACTCTTCAGCAACTAATCTGTGACCATCATCCGAAGCTTTATTTTACTTTCTATCGAAGTATAAGACACACACAGAGAAGTCCGTGGACAATGAGTTCACAGATGAAGTGGTTTCACAAGCTTGGCATGTCCTGTCACAGCCTTTGTACCTGGACATAACACAGGCAGCACCTCCAAAGCCCCCGTGGCCTCCCTGCCCACCATCACCTCCACACACAGCCCAGGGGAAATCCTCTCTGGTCACATCATCCGTTCACGCCACCAGTTTGTCAACATGGCTCACAAGTGAAGTGATGCCAAGTGTTCTTCTGTGTTGTGTGTTTGTAGTCTGTGTGTGTTTGTAGTCTGTGTGTGTTTGTAGTCTGTGCGTGTTTGTAGTCTGTGTGTGTTTGTAGTCTGTGTGTTTGCAGTCTGTATGTGTTTTTAGTCTGTGTATTTGTAGTCTGTGCATGTTTGTAGTCTGTATGTGTTTTTAGTCTGTGTGCTTGTAGTCTGTGTGTGTTTGTAGTCTGTGTGTGTTTGTAGTCTGTGTGTGTTTGTAGTCTGTGTGTGTTTGTAGTCTGTGTGTGTTTGTAGTCTGTGTGTGTTTGTAGTCTGTGTGTGTTTGTAGTCTGTGTGTGTTTGTAGTCTGTGTGTGTTTGTAGTCTGTGTGTGTTTGTAGTCTGTGTTTGTGGTCTCTGTGTGTTTGTAGTTTCTTTAATCAAATCCTATCATTTCTGTGGAACTCTGAGATCTCAGTCCTGCCTTTCTCTTAGTTTTGTTTCCAGTTCTTAACCTTCCCCCTTAGCTGCTTTAACCCCTTCATTACTTCCTGTCTGTCTTTCTCACTCTTTCTGCAGTTACCACAGGAACAATGTCCTCCTATTCAAACAGTGCCCACGCTGGCCCTTCTCTCCGATTTCAGTTTATCCTTCACATACGAAATAGTTTGTATCACCTACTCATGAACCGAGAACGCTAACTGCCAATCAGATCAGCTCACTCCTACCAATCATGTTTCTCCTTTTAGCATCGAGACATATCCAACCTACTACATCTGCCTTCCTCCGCCTCCCCAGCTGTCTTTACAACATCTGTGGTTGTTTCTCTATTACCAAGGTCCTTGAATTTCTAGCAATAAACAGAGTAGATTCTGAACTGACTTTGCGGTGCTGAGATACAGACAATATCAAAACCAGAAAGGCTATGTGAACAGCATTTGGTATTTTGATAGAATCCTTATTTTACAGAATTTCTAACACTTTGGGTTCAGCTGCTGATTCTTATAGCTCTAGACAGTGTGTCGCACCAGCGCGATCTCTGCTTCTCATGTAGATATATTCCCACAGCTAGAACAGGCGCTTAGTTTTATCAGACATTTATAAGCCATATAGGCTGCAGGGTGACTAAAAGCCCTTATCACTAAGTGGGGAAAGTGAGGATTTAAGCAGCCCACACTGCCCAGGCAGATGATCCTTGGTTAGCACAGTCACAACTCGGTTAATATCTATGCAAAAATAAGACATGGTCTGGATTTTTGACTTCAATAAAAACAAAAAGTCAGGGGCTGGAGAGATGGCTCACTGCTTAAGAGCAGTGACTGCTCTTCCAGAGGACCTGGGTTCAATTCCCAGCACGACATGGCAGCTCACCACTGTCTGTAACTCAAGTTCCAGGGGATCCAACACCCTCACACAGACATGCATGCAGGCAAAACATCAATCGATGTATACCAGATTAAAAAAAAAAAAGTCAGGGCTCAGAGTCTTCTATTGCTACAATATAGTTCAATTTTACAACAGAAACAAGAGCGATTTGTTTTATTATACTGTTTCTGGTAGCACATTATCTCTTTGTGACAAGAGATTACATGTAACCTGTTTCGGGGGGAGAGGAGAGGAGTTAAGAAACTATTTTGGTTTTCAGTGCCCAGAGAGTTGTCTTTCACTTTAGATCATAGTTATAGGGTATGATCTTTTTTGTCAGGCTCAACTCAGCCGGAGTTACTGCCATTCAGCAAAGATAGTGAGTAATCTCCACTGGCCACCAGGTTGAGCTTAACTCAAGACTGGTTAATGGTTCTCTGCATTGCTTCCAGTAGTAAACTAGAATGGCGCCTCGCTGGGGCAAACTGGTCTTGCATCTCGAATAAACACCACACATACTAGATGAATACGGCACATGAAATCCTGTCTGTGAGCCATGCTATTGCTTGCCTTTGTAGCCAGTAGCACTTTGGATTTCTTCTCTCCTCAGGGAAGTTACTAACACTTTGATTTTCATGGATGCTGCCAGTTTGAATTCTGATCAATCAAAACGCTGTTCAGACGCCCCCATCTCAGCTTTGCTCTTGGCCACACATCTGTGCTCAGTGCTGCTCAGCGCCTTAGGGGAGGCTGCAGCACTGTGGCAGCTGACCAGTCCTGAAAACACAGTGCTTGTAGAACCAGCCTGGCCCAGGGGTTTGGCAGTCAAGAATTATGGCATCATGGGGACAAAAGAAGTTTCATACAGTCTGAGTCTTTATAACTGAAATTGCTTATTTTGTGAGACAGATCTTACCTCTTAGCCAAGGCTGGGCATGAATTCGAGCTCCTCGAGAGTCTTCTGAGTGTGGGGTTAAGAGACATGCACCAACATACCGGGCTTACATCCATTATACGCTATTTCAAACACTTGCTGTATTAGAGAATTTCAGCAGCAGATAGATGTGTATATAATACAAGGACATGGAATGTCCAGCTGTTTAGGAAACTCCCTAGATTTTCTTTTTATTACTGAGAATGGAAACCAGTTCTATGCACATAGGTAAGGACTATGTCACTAGGCCATCTGCCCAGCTCACTGCCTTATTTTTTTTTGTTGTAGACAGAATCTTGTCATGTCATTCAGTTTGGCATTGAATTAAGCACTGACACAAATCACTTGGGTGTTGCTGCTGGGTCTGGCTTGTCATGCGAGTTGTCCTTCTGTCTCAGTGGGGGTTTCCTGGAAGGAGCCCATGCCGTTCTCTGAACCACTAAACTGGCTTCTGTGGCCCCCATTCGGCAAGCATGCCTGTACTCAAGCTAGAAAAAGATCAGCTTTGGTTTTCTGACCAGGGTCTTGTCAACCTTTATGTAAATAGATCCAAAATGTGGTGTGGTGGTACTCACTATAATCTCAGCGTGTGTGGATGCAGGAGGATGGACTTCAAGGCCAGTCTTGTCTATGTAGAAAGACCCTGTCTCCAACACCTGAGAGCTTGGGGTATAGCTCAGTGGGAGAATGCATGCTTAGCATACACAATGGCCTGGCCTCTGGTGCTCGGTAAAACAGAGAAAATAGTTTAACAAGAATCCTGCCTATTTTCTCTGCTTTAATTCAACCAAGAAAACTAATTGCAGGTGAACCAGAGGGGTTGGGCATGATTCAGTTACTCTATAACTGAAGAAACACCAAGACTCTACAAAGGCCTTTGCTTACTGTGGTGGTTTGAATGAAAATGCCCTCCATAGGGAGTGGTACCATTACAACCTGTGACCTTGTTGGAGTAGGTGTGGCCTTGTTGAAGGAAGTGTGTCCCTGGGGGTGGGCTTTGAGGCTTCAGAGGCTCAAGCCAGGCCAGTGGCTTCACTCTCTTTCCTGCTGCCTGCTGATGCAGATACAGAACTCTCAGCTCTTTCTCCAGCACCATACCCCACCATGATAATAATGGGCTGAACCTCTGAACTGTAAGCCAGCCCCAGTGAAATGTTTTCCTTTGTAAGAGTTGCTGTGGTTGTGATGTCTCCTCACAGCAATAGAAACCCTAAACTATGCCCTAGGAACCAGCATGGACTTAGGTTCAAGAAAGCCAGATGGGAGTGATTGGGTATTTTCACAAAGTTGGGTCTGGAAACGGAAATGAGACCCTGCAGACTGCCCACCAGGGTGGTATGGTGGCCAGGCTTCTCCACCTGCCGCTACATAGCCCAGGGAGAAAGACGTTACCTGTGCAGTGCCTTTGAGAGCAAGGATTTGAAACCACTGCATAAGCAAATTGAGATGAATTTGATTGCTTTCTCACCTCCTGTAGGGATGAGGTTTTTGTTTTGTTTTGTTGCTTAACAGGCGGTGGGAAGGGCAGAGAGCCGTGGATGAACTCAAGGGAACTTTCCACACTGAAAGCAAGCCAAGCCAAGTGGTTTGAGTTTGTGGGGAATGGCTATGTCTTGCTTCTCAGTGGTTCATGGCACACAGTAGACAGGCCTATCAGAAAGCACCATTTCACCCACCCCCAGATATGACTGACAGAAAAGAAGGCCAGTGGGTAACTTTAAACATCCCAGGCTAGACAGAAAAGCATAATTTCTGTTCTTTATATATAAGGAGAACTTCATTCAAGAAATTAAAAACAAGCAAGGTTATTGGGCATTATAGTGGCCTGTTGAAATAAAGATGCCAATCACGGGAGAAGAAATCATATATTTTTGTTTCTCTCTCCTGTATCTCCTTTTACACCCTTCCCCAAAGGGAATCTTGCTCTGTGGTCCACTCTGGCTTCATACTTAAATCCTCCTGCCTTCACCTCCTAACTTCTGGGCTGACATGCTCAGCTTCTGGCACCTGCTAAAGGACGCTGGGGCACGATGCACTGCATCCTCTCCAAGACACCCCCCTCCCCCAGAGCTAATACAGTCTGTCTCACGTATCAGAATTCAATAAGGATGCTTCACTGTTGTGATCTGTGTCTCCTCAACTGCTGCATAAACCAAATGGCTCAAGAACAGAGCATGGTGGGGCTTGCCTATATCCCTAGTGCTTGTGGAAAAAGGAGGGTGGATATCAAGGTCAACATAGGCTACAGAGAATGACCCTGTCTCAGCCTGGAGCTGGGGGTGTAGTTTAATGGTTGAACACTTGCTTACCATGCACAAAGCATTGGATTTGATCCTCGGGTACCGAGGAGGAAGAGGAGGAGAAGGAGGAAGAAAAGGAAGAAGACAAAACATGCTGCTTTAGGCTAAGAACTTAGCAGGAGAATGATCACGGACTGCAGAAATGAAGACGTGAAAAGGTTGCGACTTTGAGAAACATGTTTAGAACTGTTACTGGCCGTGTCTGAATCTGTTTCACCTTGTGGTTCCTCTAGGGACCTTTGCGGATCCAGAAGCACCTTTCTCATGTCACCTGCCCTCAACCTTCCCCAACAATCTCAAGGACAGAGCCAGCAGCCGTAATGTGCACCTGAAATCCCAGCACTGGGAGATACAGGCAAGAAGATCAGATGTCCACAGTCATCCTTGGCCACAAAGTCCGTTCTAAGTTAGGCTGGACTACATGAAACCCTGTTTCAAAGTAACATAAAGGTTTTCGGTTTGGTTTAGTTTTTTGTTTGTTTTCCATTGTTAAAAAGCATTAAGCTAAACTTTCGAAAGAGACTCACTGGTCGGGAGAGTTCAGCAATGCCAGGAAGTGAGTGCATTGGCCCCAAGAGACCATCATTCCCCGGGGTGGGTCTCTGCAGGCAGAGAGTGCTTAGCATTGTGATGCTTATGAAACTACTTCATACAGAGAGGGAAAGAAACTACCCATCAGAGCAATTTCAAATCATATTTTAAAATGCAAGATACAGATTCCACAAGCAAAGTGGATGCTGTTAAGGCATTGCTGCAGCAGGAAAACAAGGCAGCACGCTCCTTTAGAATAGTGGGAGACAAAATGCATACAGTATGCCCAACACTCTGGAGATTTAAAAATCCGCTTCACTGTGTAACTCAGGAGGCCTAGGCAGGAAGATGGAGCGTTCAAAGCTAGTCTGAATTACAGAAAGAGATCCAGTTTCGGGGGGAGGGGAGCACACAAAATACAGTCCCGTCCCAACATTGACTAGAGATGTCACGCTGATCTTTAAAAGCACTTTAAGGACACACGATGGGGCGTCTGTCTGTGAGCGGCTGAGAAACGCTGTGCTGTTAACTCACAGATCCTAAGGAGCAAAAGCTAACGAACAAACAAAGCCTGAAGTGTAGTGTTGGTCAGTTTTCATGGTGTAAATCCTCCCACCAGGCCTGTCCCTGGCTACAGAGTTGAAGGAACTTGTCCATCTGTGAGTCAGCCAAGCTGGCTTCAGTGTAGAGGCACCCCGGGAGGAGGAAGGAAGGCCAGCTGGTCTGATTCCTGGATGGGAGGCCTTCATCGTGTATGAAAGGAGGATTAACTCTTTAAAAAATTTTATGTTAAGTATTTTTCATACGTTATATTTTGAGCATATATTATTTTCTCTCTCCCAACTCATCTCAAGTCTGCCCCATTTCCCTACCCACCCAACTTCATTTTCTTTCCCTCTCTCAAAAGAGAAGATGAAAGGAAGGAAGGAAGGAAGGAAGGAAGGAAGGAAGGAAGGAAGGAAGGAAGGAGGGAGGGAGGGAAAGAAAGAAAGAAGAGAAAGGAAAAACAAATTGAAAATCAAATAAGACAAAAAAAAAAAAAAGCAAAAACAAAACAACAAAAAGTACATGGAGTCCTTTTTGTGTTGGCTGACTACTTCTGGCCCTGCGGCGGATATACTCACCAACAGTACACTGGAGGAAACTGATTTTCCCCTTCCCAGCAGGTATCAATTGCAAAAAGATTCTTGGTAGGGGGTGGGGCTCTGTGCCCACTTCCCCTTCACAGTACTGGGCTTTTGTCTGGTTTGGACCTGTGCAGTCAGTCTCCGTGAGGTCGTAAGTGTATTAGTCCTCTGTGTCTGGAAGACACTGTTTCCTTAAATCATCCATCGCTCTGGCCTTCCTTCCTCCTCCCCGGGCGCCTGTATGTGGAAGCCAGCTTTGCTGACTTACAGATGGGCAAGTTCCTTCAACTCGTAGCCAGGGACAGGATTGTAAGATCCCCTTTCTTCCCACCCCCCTCCAAAGATTCCTGAGATTTGAGGTGAGGATTTTGAGGAAGACATTTAAGACTGAGTGTTACAAGGTCTCTCACCATCTGCATATTTTCCAGTTATAAGTCCTTGTGCTAATTACTATCTATCGCAAAAAGAAGCTCTGATGATAGTTGATGAAGGCTCTTACATATGGGCATAGCACTATGCCGTTAGGAGTTATTTTATTGATATGTTCCTTTGGCAGAATAAGAGTAGTAGATTTTCTTCTAGGCCCATGATCTAGCTAGTCTCAGGTTCTTGGCCACTTTTGCAATGCCAAGTATGGGTTCCATCTCATGGATTGGGCCTTAAATCCAATTTAAAAAGTGGTTGGCTACTCCCAAAGCATCTGTGTCACAATGGCACCCATCTATCTTATGAGCAGGTCACTATTGTGTGTCACAGGGTTTGTAGCTGGGTGACGTTGATGGTTACTTTTCTCTTCTCGTAGTATGAAAAGTACCTTCCAGCCATAGAGATAAACCTGCTTGGAATATTCTCCCACCTCTTACATCTTAGCACAGCCCGTGGATAGAATCCAAACTTTTATCGTCCCTAGTTATTTCATTTTCTGCTTTCATTTATATATTGGAGAAATCATAAAGTTCATATAAAGTTTCAAAAAATGAATGTGAACAAAAACACAAATGCAGTTTGACGGTTTTGATTTGATTTGATTTGATGGAAGTGAATAAGCCAGGGGACAGGAAAGATGAGATTGGATGGGAGGGCCCCAACGCCAGCATCCTCAGCCACTGGTCCACTCCCCCTCAGTAGTGCCAAAGAATTCCAAGTGTTCTTTCTCCTTAGAACTCTAACTCATTTGTTAAACTCTGAATTTTGGTATTTATAGAAAAATATCACCAATATGAACCAAAATGCAAATTAGGTCGTGGAGAGAAACATTTCATCTTGTTTCATAGGGAAATAAAGAGCTTAAATGGAAGTAATCGTTACTGTGGGACGAAATCAATGGCCTCAGGTTGTCTATTATGCGCCTGTGCCCCAGGCCCCTCTCCCTGCTGTAAAAGACTGCCGCACTGACAACAGTGTGCACTGAACAAATGTATAGAATGTCACGGGGGGGGGGCTCTTGAGTTTCAGACCAGCGCTCTAATCGCTGAGTTAAAAGAGAGTAAATGGCGCACCACTTGCCCGCCTTGGAAGCCTGTGTTTGGTAAAAGGGAGGTGAGCAGAACGTAATAATCACAGCAAGCTGGTGTTGGAGGAGAGGAAGAAAGCCCAGAGAAGGGTGGCCCTGCTGCCCCAAGCATTTTGCTCCATTAGCATCTCATGGTATTAAATAGCGCTCCAATAAATGATGCTTAGCACAGAAGCTCACAGAAAACATTCATTGTTTTCTCAGTGCTCGCTACATAATACAGTCAGCACCCTATGAACAGCCATCAAACTGAAGGACTAGGGAAACAACAACAAATGTTTGCCTACGATGCAGAATTTCTGGAATAGAGGCTTCCAGAGGGGCCTTACTTTACTGGACCCTTCTTACACAAAGTTTCCCTGCAGTAGCTGTATTAAAACCCAGGTGAACACAGAGCCGCACCGGTAGCATCTACTGAGCAAATGCAACACATCAGTTATCAGAGATCTTTTTCAAGTCTGATCTGGTAACACACACATCTGTACGTCACAGCTGTTCAGGATGCTGAGGATGGCAAATTCAAGGCCTGCCTGGGTTATAAGAGTGTCTTAGTTTGGGTTATATTATCACTGTGATGAAATACCATGACCACAGCAACTTGGGGAGGAAGCGGTTAATTTGCCTTATGTTTTCATATCACTGTTCACCATGGAAGGGAGTCAGGACCTGAACTCAAACTGGGCAGGAACCTGGAGGCAGGAGCTGATGCAGAGGCCATGGAGAGATGCTGCTTACTGGCTTGTCTTTCATGACTTGCTCAGCCTGCTTTCTTATAGAACCCAGGACCACTAGCCCAGGGATGGCACCACCCACAATAGGCTGGGCCTCACCCCATTAGCCACTAATCAAGAAAATGGCTTACAGGCTTGCCTACAGCCCAATCTTGTAGAGGCAGTTTCTCATTCGAGGTTCTGTCCTCTCAAATGCCTTTAGTCTGTATCAACTAGACACAGAACTATCCACTACATAAAAAGAATTTGGTTTAAAGGCTGCAGTTCAAGGTAGCATGATTACCTACCTTGTATGAGCCTTGAGACTGATCCCTAACATTGCAAAAATAATCTGGGTTGAGGAATAATATACCAAATGACACGCAGTGGTTATCAGTCTATATCTGCCCACCTGGGACATACTGAACCACTTCACGCTCTTCTAACAGACGCAAGAGCTGTGAACCCCATGGAATGTTCTGTCGCATTCTTTTGGAATCCTCATCGCCGCTTCTTTCAGATTTTCTGTTAGCCTTTGTGAGAAACTTATACTATCTCAAAGCATAATCAATTGTTAGGAGATTTCCCCATCTGCATGACTCTCCTCCTACAGCAAATTAAATGCTATAATAAAAATGTAACCTGGACTTGGGTGCAGACCTATCATCTCAGTGCTCAGAAGACAGAGACAGGAGGATCTCAAGTTCAAAGTCATTCTGGGCTACACAGCAAGACTCTGTCTCAAGGTGGAGGTGGCATGCAAACCAGCAGAAGTGTGTACCATACAAGTCTGGCGGTCTGAATGCAATCTCCAGAACCACGTAAATGCAGAAGGAAAGAACCAACTGTACAAAGCTGTCCTCTGGTCTCCACGTGTGTGACTTAGCGTGTGTGCTACCGCCCACTGCCACACAGGCATCACACGTACACAGACTGCAGAAGTGAACTAATATACATAAATAAAGCCAGGGCCAGAATGCAAAGAGGAGTGTGACGGCACTGTGTTAAAAATCGTAAGACAAGCTTTAATAAACTGAATAGATATTTCTCCAAAGAGAAATACAAGTACACAGAAAATACTTGAGAAAACCATTTGACGTGATTAGCCATTGAGTTTGGCTTACAGCAAATTAAAACGGCTTTGAGATTATATCTCACCCCAGTCAGAGTGGCAGTAATCAAGAAAACTTGCTGACGAGGATGTGGGGAAAGAGAAACCCTTTAGAAGTGTCTATTTATTTTTAAAACAGGGTCTCTCATGGAATTTAGGCATCTCCAGCTTGCTATGCAACTGAGGTGACCTTGACATTCCAATCCTCTTGCCTTTCCCTCCTGAGTGTTGAATTATAGATCTATATCTATATCCATACTTATATCATCTCTCTATCTGTATTTCTATCTCTCTATCTCTCTATCTCTCTATCTATCTATCTATCCATTCATTTATACATCTATCTATAATCTATTTATTATCTATCTATCTATCCATCCATCTATTATCTGTCTGTCTATCTATCTATCTATCTATCCCACCATACTTGACTTATTTGGCCTTGGAGAGCAAATCTAAGTCATTTTGCATGCTAGGAAAATACTCTACCAACTGAGCTATATCTCCAACCTCAAGAGAAACTTATTTATTCACTGTTGGTAGGAATGTAAGCTGGTATAACCATTATGAAATTAGTATGGAGGGTCTTTAGAAAATGGAAAATAGAGCTACTGTGTGATCTGGTTGTGCCGCTCCAGGAAATACCTGAAGAATTATAAACCGCATACCACAGAGATATCTGTGCATCCATGCTTATATTGCTGCACTCATGATAGCCAGGAAATGAAACAAGCTTGCACACTGATCAACAGATGCATGCAAAAATGGGCACATATACAAAATGGAGTTTTATTCAGTCAGAAAGACAAGTGAAACCATGCAGGAAAATGGATGGGGTTTAGAATCATGTTAAGCAAAATAAGCCAAATTTAGAAAGACAAATACCACATTATTTTACATATGGAACTTTTTAGCTTTAAAACTCTGTGTGTGTGTGAGAGAGAGAGAGAGAGAGAGAGAGAGAGAGAGAGAGAGAGACAGGGAGGGAGAGAGAGAGAGAGAGAGGGAGGGAGGGAGGGAGAGAGAGAGAGAGAAAGAGAGAGAGAGAGTGAGAGAGAGAGACAGACAGGGAGGGAGGGAGAGAGAGAGAGAGAGAGAGAGAGAGAGAGAGAGAGAGAGAGAGAGAGGAAAAGGAAGGATTGGGAATGAGATACATGTGACATGACATTGGAAGGAAAGGACCCAGCCAGGAGACAGGGGGGGGGAGAAGACAGCAGTGAGGAAGGGACACCAATGAGAATGGACATAGTGACAATCATGTATAAACATAAATGTTTTTTAATTTCATAAAATGCCACAATGAAGCCCTCGACTTTATGCACTGACTTGAAATTTGATTTTAAAACTACATGAAAAATGATCTTTTCGTGAGTTAAAGAAATGACTCAGTGGTTAAGATTACTGGCTGTTCTTCCAGAGGACCTGGGTTCAATTCCCAGTAGCCACGTGGCAGCTCTGAGCCATTTATAACTCCAGTTCCAGGGGAATCCAGGGGAATCCAAGGCCCTCTTCTGGTTCCCACAGGTACTGCACACACATAGCACACAGACTCACATGCAGGCAAAACCAATCACACATAAATTAAAACAGAGAAATCTTTAAAAATTAGTTCCTTTTATTTAATCAGATTAATATGATCTGATATCTTTAAACAATTCTCATGTTTTTCTGTTTTATTATTGTTTTTCTTTCTCCTCAGCTTTTTTGCCCCTTCTTTTAGTATTATAGTAACAAAGTTATAGACCCTATTTTTGAAGACTGCTTTGGACTGTATGTTTAAATGTGGCTTCCTGGGAATACCGAGTGAAGTGCAGGATTCCAGATGTGGTCTGATAGGTCATGTGACCGACACTAAGTTTTTCCTGATTGCTGAACCAGATGCTGTGTTCTCAGGCAGTAGGGAGGCAGGAGACAAGCACTGTTTTCTCAAACATTGAGAAGACCTACAAGCTCAGGCTCTCAGCAGCCTGGCATCTTTTCTGCCCATGGTTTAGGTATGCTTGCTGTTAGTGATTGTGTAATAACTATATTCCTACATAAAGTAGCTAGAAATTGTCTAGTTGTTGGGTGGTAGTGGCACATGCCTTTAATCCCCAGCACTTGGAAGGCAGAGGTGGGTTTATATCTGTGTGTTCAAGACCAGTCTGGTGTCTAGAGCTAGTTCTAGGACAGCCAGGGCTGTTACACAGAGAAACCATGTCTCGAAAAACAAACAACAAAAAAAACTAAACAAAAAACAGAAATTGTGTATTAGCCCATTTAACTCAAGTGAATAAGAACACACTAGAAATTCTAGTGTAAGAAGAGCTTGAGATTATATATGTTTGTATTAAATAATACAAATCCATTTTTAAAATGGCATCTTTGTGGTACAATTTAATCATTGTTCTTATATTAAAATACTATGACATACCTTGGGCACAGTACATTTAATTAAAGAGTAATGAGACATACGTTAGAAAAACTTACATCAACAGCAAAACTCCTGTTAAAGTTTTGTTCAAGGTCCTTCCAGTCATCCAGACATGCGTCTTAGCGACCAACTAAATGGTCACTGTCGTTTCTTAATTCACATCCGGCCTTGACCTGCCTGCTAGCTGCATGCGTACTTGACAGCACCATTTGTCCGTGGCAAAGAAACCACGTCTCACACGCTCAGAGCTGAGTTCAAGACTAGCCCCCTTTGATCTGCTCCTTCTCCTTCTCCACCTGACCAGCTGTGCAAGCTGAGACTCAAACCCCAATTGCTACCCTGATTCGTTGAAAGGCACCATCATCAGAACTGCTTCCGGTAAACTTGCTTGGTAAAGTCTGAGCGTGTCCTTAAAAGGCTGCAGCGTGCACTTAAGAAACAAGAAAATGAGAGGGCCTTTCTGTGGCTACCCCGATAAAACCTTTTAATGACATTAAATCTGGATCTTCTCTTGAACACAGTACGGTTAATAGCTGCAAAATATTTCCTTGTGAATCTATGTTATAGTTGGCCATTCTCACAAAAGTAGGTCTTTGTCTTTCAATTACATGTACAGGAGTGGGTAGGCGCCCACGCACGAGCACGGGCATGCAGAGCCCATAGCAGGACTATGCACATTCCTCTATTGCTTTCCACCCCACGCGGTGAGGCAGGAACATGGACTGAACTGAGAGCTAACCTCTTTGGCTAGGAAGGCTGGCCAGCAAGCGCTCAGGATTTACCTAGCACACCAACGCGGGGGTTTCGGGTGGCCATGCTCGGCTGTTTATAGGGGTGCTGGAGATTTGAACTCGGGGCCTCATGCTTACAAAGCAAGCACGCTTACCCACTGAGCCATCCTGCCAGAACCTGGATCCTTTGACTTTATACATTTGGAAACTCTCAGAATAATGAAAGGGTAAGGATTTTGGAACAACAAAAGGATGCTATCTCAAACACATTCTGGACTTAGGTGCTCTATTTACATTATAAATAGAATGAAAATCATCTCTGCTACATGTGGTAGCTATTGTTCACAACCTGTTGTTAATACACTTAATATGGAAAAATAAATTTGTCTTGGTTGCAGAAGGTAAACTGTGTCTTTGTCGAATTGATGTTGACTGTAAGTTATCCGTGATGCTAATAACATTGCCACTGCAGACGGACATAAATATCTCCTGTTTCTCGGGGAAGCAAGAATAATGTTTCCTATCTTTCTTTTTCCTTTTCCTTCCTTCCTTCCTTCCTTCCTTCCTTCCTTCCTTCCTTCCTTCCTTCCTTCCTTCCTTCCTTCCTTTTCAAGCTGCCAGAAATTGAAAGCCAAATTGAAGGCCCCAATTCTGACCTTTGTTGCCCAGGGACATCCCTTCTCCTAAGTCACTTGTTTTCTTACGTTTTATCGCTTATCAAAATCTATTTCTTCAATTCCTAGACACAATAAGTTTTATTAAAGAATTAATGTGTCTTGACTCAGCAAAAATATTAAACTGATGATGTAATATGCTTCTGGATATTTGCGAATCGTCAGTGAGCTGAGCTCTTAAAGTCATGGACAGGCAACAGCTGCCTTCCTCACACTCGTACTTTATGCACACACACACACATACACACATACACACAAGAGAGAGAGAGACAGAGACAGAGACAGAGATGAGAGAGACAGAGACAGAGACAGAGACGAGAGAGAGACAGAGAGAGAAAGAGAGAGAGAGAGAAAGAGAGACAGAGATAGAAACAGAGAGACAGAGAGAGAGAGACAGAGAGAGAGAGAGAGAAAGAGATCACACTCCACGAGCACAGGAGGGCTCAACAGATTCAACAAGCGTTAGCCAAGATGTGTGAAATTATATAAGAAAAATCTGAATACACTGTTAGTCCTCAGGCTTCTGCTCGAAGCCCAACTAAGCTACCCTCCTCCGTGCTGCACCCATGCTCTGAGTGAGCCCTCAGATCCAGGTGGAAATGGAATCTTTTAAACGAGATGGTAATTGAACTCGGCAGAAGGAAAACAACATGATTTTCAGAACTTTACCTTTCAAGTGAACTGTTCCACTGTAATTGGCTCTGGGATGAGGGCCCGACAAGGGCCCTGCTGCTCTGAATACCTTATGGCTTTTGAAACCCATGATCCTATTGCTGAACCTCAGAATCATTCAGCCACAGTGGGTCTTCAACATTTCCCTGGTTTTTGTTCACTCCTACTTTTTGAAGTGCTTTTAATAAAACCTGTAAGCAGTCACAGTGCCCGCAGACAGAACATCCATTGGCTGTCCTTGAAATGCTGAGGGGTGGCCCGGTAAGCGGCTTGTGACTCCGTTGGTAGGACCTGTCATGGCACAAAGCCTTTCTGGTTTTGGTTGGCGGTGGTTAGTAATCATTTTGCTTTACTAGTTTCTTATCCGATAGTGACTTTCTTAGTTGTAGACTTTAAATAACGCACATACTTAAGTTACCAGTTGGCTATGTTCCCGCTCTGCACCCTCCCCGTCCTCCTATCTTGCCATCTGACCTAGAACCAAGGCTTTCCTTTGCACTCACATATACACAGAGAATAATCCATTTCTGGCAGACCCTGATTTTGGCCTGGGTACTCACACGCAGTCCACTCCCGTAGGTTCACTGCTGAAGCGAGGCAGGAATTAATGGAGAGCAAAAGCCCGTCCTTCCATGTTTCAAACATTTCTGGGGAAAGATGAATTTTCAGATTCCAGATTTATATGACAGTGAAGACAGGGTGGTGACTCTCCCTTTCTCTCCTTCTGGGTGTTAATTATTCATTGAAAAGCTTTTTAAAGACACAGTTCAATATTTCTTTACTGCCTGGCTGTTAATGAAATTGCAGGTAGTGATTGGCGTCCTCGGTTCATTAGGATGGCATTGTTTTCTTTCTAAATGGCTCCGAAGCGATGTTCTGGATGTGTGAGCATGAACTCTTTGTACATTAAGGTCCATCACTACTCGCCTTCATCAGGACCCGCCTAAGTCCTCAGTCCTGGGTTTGGTCCTAACTGCTGCCCATTTTCTCACCTCGGCTTCTGAGTTGGCAGAGTGTATAGGAATGACAGAAGAGGCAAGAACTTGCAAATGAGTCCAGAATTTGCAAATGAAATTTGACCTTTACCCTTAAGTCCCTCCTCCCCCCCCCCCCCCCCCCCCCCCCCCAACACTGAGCTAGCATCCCTAAGAGAAAGCTGTAGAAGAGAACCACATTTGATGACAGAGGCGTGCTCACGTATGGCAAGTCTAAGATTTCATTAGTGTTGTTTGGGTTGCTGCTAATGTTATTACTGTAATGCAAACATCAAAGGAAATCAGATCACAGAGTCAGGGAAATCACTCCCTGCTGGAAATCCTATTAGCTGACTTGAACTGTGCAGCCCCTCATTCAGAGGCCCTGCTAGCCTCATCATCTCCCCCCCCCCAACACACCCCTTCCTAATGCAAGTGCACACATTTGAAATTCATCAAATTAAGTAAAATCAAGTTTTAATCTTGTGATTGTTTGGGTTCAGATCTTAGCAATAACAAAGTGATTTTGACAGCTTCAAGTTCGTCTCTGACAGCGGTTGGAAAATGAGCACGTAGAATTGAATTAGAATAAGAAATATATTTCTCTCCCTCGGCCTCTCCCTGTCCTTCTCCTCAGTACCTCTGACAGGATCCTGCTATGTTGCCCACACTGGTCTCCCCGCTCCCTGACATTTGGGAGTACAAGGTGCAACCCAACACCTGGTGGTTCACTGTTTATTCATTGTACAGGGTGCAACACAAAGCCTTCTAGGTGATAAGCAGTGTGGTTCATCAGAGTAACTGTTTTTTTGAGGAATAGCATACTTTTTTAAACATACAAGTCATGATGTGTTCCCTATCCTCCATCTTGTTTCTTCAAAGGAATGTGAACTTACATATTGTCTATGTGATGTATATATATACAGATATATATATATATCTGTGTACACACACACACGTCCATCCTTTGGGAGGGGACTCGTTTTTATTCTGAAAAATCTGAGCACACAGACAAGCAGAGATCACAGAATAACAAACAATTTCCCATCATGTTTAAAATACAACTCTTACTAGGTGGGGCATGGTGGGGCATCCCTTTTCTCGTACATGCATGAGACAATTCCCCGAGTTTGAAGCCAGCCTTGTCTACTTAGTGAATTCAGTCAGGCCTACACAGTGAGACCCTGTCTCAAAACAAAACAAACAAACAAAAAACCCCACCACACCCAGAGAGATAACTCTTAGCATTGTGACATAGTTTTACCACAGATGCTAAATGTTTAAAAACCTAATTTGGCGGCTAGAGATAAGGCTCAGTCAGTAAAATGCCTGCCGTACAAGCATGAGAACTTGAGTTCAGATCCCTAGACTCCAATTAAAAAACTAGGCATGGCAGCTGGAACCCTAAGCTTGCAGATAGGGGCAAATGTTGACTGAGGTTTTTGTTGACAGAGGTTTCTGTCCCACCCGGTTGTGCAGCCATTCAGTCCCAAAGAAATACACAGAGGTCTACATTAATTATAAACTGGTTGGCCTAGTAGCTTAGGCTTCTTATTAATTAATTCTTATAACTTATACTAGCCCATAATTCTTGTCTGTGTTAGCCACGTGGCTTGGTACCTTTTTTGGAGAGGCAGTCACATCTTGCTTGCCCTGTGTCTGACTTTCTCTCTGTCCGGGTTACGACAGCAGACTGAAACTTTCCTCTTCCCAGAATTCTCTACTTCCTGCCTGGTCACCCTGCCTATACTTCCTGCCTGGCTACTGGCCAGTCAGCGTTTATTTAAAATACAAGTGACAGGGTACAGACCATTGTCCACAGCAGGCAAAGACAGACAGAAGCCCATTGGCCAGCCAGCCTAGCTGAATTGATGAGCTTCAGGTCCACTGAGAGGTCCTGTCTTAAAAATAAAGGTTGAACTGTGGGAGCTCAGCCCAGTGCTCTGAGGTAGATCCTGTTGCTGGATGAAGAGAGGGAGGAGCGATAATATGAGCAAAGGAGTCAAGACCATGATGGGGATACCCACTGAAACAGTTGACCTGAGTTAGTAGAATCTCACCTGCTCTGGCCTGACAGTGGCGGAGCCAGCATAGGCCCAAACTTGGCCCTCCGAGTGTGGGTGACAGTTGTATGGCTGGGGCAGACTGTGGGACCACTGGTAGTGAGACCAGGCTTTATCCCTACTGCTTGTACTGGTTTTTTGGAACCCATTCTCTTTGGAGGGACACCTTGCTCAGTCTAGATATAGTGGGGAGGGCCTTGGACCCACCTCAAAGCAATGCGCTAGACTTTGTTGACTTCCCATGGGAAGCCTTACTTTCTCTGAGGACTGAATAGGGGGTGAGATGGGGGGGGGTGAATTGAAGGGAGCAGGAGGAGAGGAGGGAATGGGAATTGGAATTGGTATGTAAAATGAGAAAAGGTAGCTTTCTTAAAAATTAATTAATTAATTTTAAAAAAAGGTTGAAAGTATCTAGGAAAGTCCACTTTTATTGTCATTCTTACGGAGGTGGTAATATGTCCCCACTTAACATTTAATTTCCAGGTAATACTCCATTTCTCTAATTGTCTTAAGTCCTGTAGAGCTGATTTCTTCAAACTGGGAAATGCCTTACCTATGAAGTATGAAGGGTCCAGCTTCAGCTTCAGCATGGCTGTGGGCACCTTTATGCCTTTATAGCCAACTTTAAATCGTTCTTAAAGCCCAGCCAAAGAAAGAAATAGCACTTATTTTCTTTCAAGCATCTGAGGTTGGCTGTAACCAACATTTTGATTCCTAGCGCTTAATGAAAAATGATTTAGCCTTATTTAATTTCCATAAGATGTTTCAAGAAGCCAAGGATGAGTAGAAATGGTTTCCACTGATCAATAAACATGTAAAATTTTCCACTCAAAGTTTACGGCACAAATTGTCAAAGCAACTGGAGAACAGGCTCTGAGGTTAGGAGTGCTGGCGGCCCCTCTAGAGACCCCATATTCGGTTCCTAGCGCTTCATGTGGAACTGGAAGGTCAAATAAAGGTTTTCTTCTATAAATTGCCCTGGTCATGGTGTTTTTTATCACAAAACAGAAAAGTAACAAAAGTAAGCTGCTAACAAGAAATAAGAAAGTGATCCATCATTTTTATTTCTTATGTATTTATTATTTAAGTCAGACCACCAACTTAGAAACAATGTTAAACTGAATTTTCTAATTTGTTTCTGATTTTGCGTAAGTACTGTAAATATGTCTTTTTGTTTGTTTGTGTTGTGTTGTTGTTGTTTTAAGGCAGCTCTAGTCTAGAAACAATAAGCTTTGATCCTCTGATTCTTGTTGACTTCTGGAAACGTGGTGAGGGCATCTTTTGTTTCTCTCTGCCCAGGGGTCTCCTTTCCTGGTCTCTTATGTCTGTGTCATAGGAGGGACCAGTCCTGAATACTCTCGGAGGTCACTTGTGCGATGACCGTATGTGACACTCTCCTTCTCTCGCTACAGTGCTCCCCTCAAGCGTCTAGAGCTGTAGGATTCATCGGGCTGGGAAAGCAGGGTGGAAATAGGAATTGATTCTTTAGCGCTTGTTCGCGGCGGTAGAAAATTAATTATTGAGTTGCTGCTGAGAGAGCCCCGTTACTGAATTACTGACTCAGCTCTGAGCTCTGAGTCACCCTAATAGGTGCGAAAGATTTAAGTCACAGCGCATTTGGGATGAGCAGGACGATTCTTCCTCTTTTTTTCCCTAAACTCATTACCCTTCGGTTACGGGTGTCAGTGGGCTCTGCTGGAGTTCCAAAACAGGCTAAGGAGGCAAGGCGGCAGCTAGAGCAGACACCGACGGGCAGCGCAGTGCGCTTGGCACCTCAGGATATGCGTCCTGATTATCTGTGTTCATAGATAATAAGCGTTTAGCAAGGGGCTCTGATAATGCTAATCAAATTATTTTCTTTCTATGTCATGAAATGCATGTTTCTCTAAAGGAAAGAGACTACCTGTTTAAAGAAGTATCAGTCACTTGCCACAACCAGACACCAGAATAAATGCAGATTATTTCTTTCCGTTAGCCCTGAAGATGAATAAGATTAGCATAGCCTGTGGGCTGATGGCTCTTACTGATGTAACCTGCAACACAGAAACAAACCTCTCCAGATTCAGAATGAGTCAAACACAGGAGTTAAGGAAGATGGCAAAGGACAGGTTAAGTTTTTCTAGTATGGGATAGTTTCCTTTAACATCCGAATCCCTTATCATAAAGACAAGCAGACTAAGCCTGCCCTGCCCTCCCTTCTGCGAGGCCTGTAGAAGTGAGTACACCATGTGGCTCCTGCTCAGGTTCTGGCTCTCTCCAGGAGTCCCTGCACTGCTCTGCAGTCCGGAAGCAGAGGAAGGTCAATGTTGGTGCTCAGCCTGCTGTTTTTATTCAATCTGAGACCCCAACCCATAGAATGATGCTACTCACATTTAGAAATGGGTCTTCCCACTTCAATGGACCCAGTCTAGAAAGTCACATTGCTCAAATGTTTGTCTCTGCCTTAGTTGCTATGGCTTTGATGAAAGAGAAAGCAAAGCAAATTGGAGGAAAGGGTTTATTTGGCCTACAATTCCCTATTACCAGTCATCCTGGAAGGGAGTCAGGACAGGAACTCAAACAGGACAGGAACCTGGAGGCAGGAGCTGATGCAGAGGTCATGGAGGGGTGCTGCTTACTGACTTGCTCCTCATGGCTTGCTCAGTCTGTTTTCTTATAGAACCCAGGACCACCAGCCCAGGAGTAGCACCGCCCACAATGATCTGTGCCCTCCCACATCAATTACTAATTAAGACTATGTCCTACAGCTGGATATTCTAGAGGGATTTTCTTTTTTGTTGATTATTATTATTATTAAAAATTTCCATCTCCTCCCATTTCCCTCCCCTTCCCTGCCCCCCCATTTCCAGTCCAAAGAGCAGTCAGGGTTCCCTGCCTTGTGGGAAGTCCAAGGTCCTCCCCCCCTGCATCCAGGTCTACGAAGGTGAGCATCCAAACAGACTAGGCTCCCACAAAGCCAGAACATGAAGTAGGATCAAAACCCAGTGCCATTGTCCTTGACTTCTCATCAGCCCTCATTGTCCGCCATGTTCAGAGAGTCCGGTTTGATCACATGCTCCATCAGTCCCAGTCCAGCTGGCCTTGGTGAGCTCCCATTAGATCAGCCCCACCATCTCAGTGGGTGGGTGCACCCCTCGTGGTCCTAACATCCTTGCTCGTGTTCTCCCTCCATCTGCTCCTCATTGGGGCCTTGGGAGCTCAGTCCAGTGCTCCAGTGTGGGTCTCTGTCTCTATCTCCATCCATCACCAGATGAAGGTTCTATGGTGATATGCAAGATATTCATTAGTATGGCTATAGGATCGGGCTATTTCAGGCTCCCTCTCATTAGCTGGCCAAGGAACTAGCTGGGGGACATCTCCTTGGACTCCTGGGAACCCCTCTAGAGGGATTTTCTAAGCACATATGATAGAGATTGAGTTCCACGATATCTTACATGAAAATAACCTGGAGGTATGAGTGGTCTTAATGTAATTAAACATCATGATTGAATGGATTATAATCTGTATGCTAAGCTGTATGCATAGAAACATAGCATATAAGGGAAGAGAGACTATGGTCTTCTTGATCAAATTCACATCCTGCTCAAGGACCCTCATTTTATAAGGGAGACTGGAAAGTGGAAAAATATCTAATGCAATATAAAAAAAATGTACAGGTATTGGATCCATTTATCTTATAAAGTAGGTGACCACAGGAAGATGTGACATCTGTCCCCATTGGCAGACTCTTCTAGGCTAAAACACGCGAAGGGTTGAGCTACTTGGTTTAACTTCAGAGAACAGAACTTCTCATTTGTGTAAGGAGCCAGGCAGCTTCTATTTAAAGCAAAGGGGTTCTCTAGTAATTAAAAAAAAAAACACCCTAACTATACAGTTGACTGCTCCCTGGAATGGAATTCCTTTATTACTGGAACGGAATAAACAGGGGCCGTTTAAACACAAGTCAAGGATCACAAACACAAAGTTCCCAGTCCATGTCTACCTAATCAGCACCATTATTATCAAGCCTCAGCTGCAGTTCTGGCGCCTGGTTTGGAGCACAGGTAACAGTAGAGCCTGCACAGACCTTCCTGCTGGACCGCAGAGGATCCACAGCACAAACCAGCCCCGAGAAGCACTGGGAGACCTGAGAAAGGTTCCTTCACCTCTCTCCACTTCCTTCCTCATCTGTAAAATGGGGACACTCCAAAGATCGGCTTGGTTAGTTAGCATCAAGCATGCATAGGGATGCCTGGTGTACAACCATGTTTCCCCAGAGTGATCGTGAAGAAGAGCAGAAGGCCTAAAGGCAGCAGATGGTTCAGTTCCTTCACCCCTTCCCCACTGATGTTAGGAACTCTCCCTGCATCTTCTTCTGCTACCGCAGCACCACTGGCTCAAACCGTAAAATATGTACTAAATATTCCCTTGTCTAAAGAAGTTAAAGACAGATATGCCGTCTTTTTGACAGTCAGCTTCTTGAAGGATAAGAGCTGCAGGAAACCATAAATGCCTATATAGATAACTGGGCCTCCGGACTGCTAGGCAGGCCACTGAATGACTGTGGCCCTGTTCAGAACACACAGTCCTTGAATCTGAACATCATTGTAAGAGCCAGAAGTAGTGGAAGACTCCAAGAATACAGTATCACCCAGACACAGCAAGGCAGATGCACGTATGAACTGACAGAGAGAGTAAGTGCAAGGCCTGCGCAAATTCACGCCAGACAAAATACCAGCACAGAGAAGGGGAAGTGGGCACAGGATCCCACCCTAACCAAGAAGCCATTTGCAATTGATGGCTGCTGGAAAAGGAAAAAGAATCAGTTTTCACCAATAAAGAGACCCTGGGTTTATCAGCCACGCCCCAACTATTCCTGCTCAGGAATAGTTGACCAACACAAAGGGGATTCCATGCTTTGTTTTGGCTATGGTTTGGTGATTTTTGTATTTTTTTTGTTGTTGTTGCTGTTTTGTTTTCTTCTTTTGTTTTTTAAAAGAGAGAGAGGAAGAGAGAGAGAGAGAGAGAGAGAGAGAGAGAGAGAGAGAGAGAACATAGAGTTGGTGGGTAGGAAGGAGGGAGGACTTGAAAGGACTTGGGAAAAGAGGAAGAATTATGATCAAGATATATTGTGCACAGTTTTGAAAATGATTTTTAAAATATTTTTTAAATGGCTGAAATTCTATGGAACTGTGGGCTAAGGATAAAACCCTCATTCTGCAATTTGCTCACCACAAGTGATAGCTCTTTTAAAAGAGTACTGCACTTCTAGCTGGTTAAAGAAATCTGTCTGTTCAGCAGCCACGAGCCAATTCCTCTAAGAGCCAATTAAGGTGCATTTTTAACTTTTAGAGACCTAGCTGGCATTTCCTGTTCAGCTAAATCTCCCTTCTCTTTGTTTATGTCAGCGCTTCTCTTTTATGTATGGATGTTATTATGAATTATTCTGCTCTAATATTCTGCTAGATCAATAACACTGAAAAGCTGTGTATGTCCCACAATGTCTGTCCTCCTCCACAAATCCACAGTGCAGTCTCTGCAGCTCTTCTGTCATCCTTCTCAATTAGGTGACATTATCGACACTTCGTTTGGGCTTTACCAGTAAATGCTCCACCACTGATGACTGATGAACAGAAGATGCTAAATCAGAGGCTGCTAAAACGAAGACGTCCTGTGTCAGACTCAGCTGTCAGAAACTACAGAGATGCTGGTGAGGGGACATGGTGCAGGAGCTTTCTAAGCCGTTTGTAAGCAAACCAGCGCTGTTGTCTCCAAGGCTTCATTGAACCTCAGTAAGCAAAAGTAACCCTGGGGGACTGGTGAGCCAGAATGATCAGTCGGCAAGGTGCTTGCCGTGCAAGAAAGAGAGGACCCAAATTTAGATCCCCAGCACCAACATAAAGAAGCTGATCATGGTGACGCATGCCTGTGTTATCTTAGTGCAGGGAAGGTAGATCAAGATCCCTAAAGTTTCCAACCAGCTGGTCTTGCCACATCAATGACTCAGTGAGAAGCCCTGTCTTTAAAAATAAATAAGGTGGAGAGCTATAGAGGAACACACTTGACTTTAGCATCTGGCCTCTGCATGGAAACACACACATTCAGAAGCACACATGAACACAAACATGCTCATGCACACACACCACATGCACACATGCAACACAGACAGCCGTCCTAAAGTAAGCAAATAGAATGCTGGCTGTGGTCTGACACCAATACCAGCATCATACCTGTGTTATTGCTAGCTTTACCACTTAGAATTTCAGGATTTAAAAAAAATAATATATGGAATTGAACACAGGTCTTGTGAGTGTGGTATAAGTACTCTACACTGATCCACATCTTAAGTGAGAAGAATATGCATAGAGACAAGAGTAGATGGAGAACTAATAGTGAGTTGGCAGATGACAACGAGCTCTCTGGAAAATTCTTCTGTCAGAGAGACATCAACCTTTTTCTTTCTCAACAGAAGAATTTTATTTTTATTTATTTATTTATTCATTTATTTATTTATTAAAGATTTCTGTCTCTTCCCCACCGCTGCCTCCCCTTTCCCTCCCCCTCCCCCAATCAAGTCCCCCTCCCTTGTCAGCCCAAAGAGCAATCAGGGTTCCCTGCCCTGTGGGAAGTCCAAGGACCTCCCACCTCCATCCAGGTCTAGTAAGGTGAGCATTGCTGGTCTCTGTGATCAGCCTTGCGATCATGGCCAATTTCAAGTTACACCAGCCCTTGGGCTGGGAAGGCATGGACCGTCTGCATTGAAGAGCTGATGGAGCCAAATGTAAGCCTCTAGGTGTTGTCTAGATTCCATCTGATAGTATTAGGAAATTACCTGACATTTTGTGGTGCTCGGGACAGTGATCAAGGCAAGCGCTCTTCCACTGAGCTGCATCTAGCTTGTGAAATCACACTGTTTAAGTGTGATTTTACACTTACCAAGAATTGTGCTCATATATGGCATGATAGTTGAACCTATGATCTACTAGCAGGATTAAAGTCAGGCTGAGAAGGGTTGTGGAGTAAGACAGCCTCTGGTCACAATCACTCACTCCACCTACTTTCAGCACTAGTGACAGCAGTGGTGTAATGATTGTGAGGAACTTAGTGCAGTGCCCAGGGGCGGGAAAGACTAGCACAACACACAAGGATGTGGGGGCTTAGCACAGTGCATAAGGATGTGGGGAATGACCTCAGTCCACGGGACAGGGAGGACTGACCTCAGTCCACGGGACAGGGAGGACTGACCTCAGCACACAGGACAGGGAGGACTGACCTCAGTCCACAGGACAGGGAGGGCTGATCTCAGTCCACAGGACAGGGAGGACTGACCTCAGTACACAGGACAGGGAGGACTAACCTCAGTATACAGTATGGGGAGGACTGACCTCAATCCACAGGACAGGGAGGACTGACCTCAGTCCACGGGACAGGGAGGACTGACCTCAGTCCACGGGACAGGGAGGACTGACCTCAGTCCACGGGACAGGGAGGACTGACCTCAGCACACAGGACAGGGAGGACTGACCTCAGTCCACGGGACAGGGAGGGCTGATCTCAGTCCACAGGACAGGGAGGACTGACCTCAGTACACAGGACAGGGAGGACTAACCTCAGTATACAGTATGGGGAGGACTGACCTCAATCCACAGGACAGGGAGGACTGACCTCAGTCCACGGGACAGGGAGGACTGACCTCAGTCCACGGGACAGGGAGGACTGACCTCAGTCCACGGGACAGGGAGGACTGACCTCAGCACACAGGACAGGGAGGACTGACCTCAGTACACAGGGATATGAAGACAGCACAGCACGCTAGCGTGTAGAGGATTGAGGGTAGCATAAGGAGCACAGAGCTGTTTGGCTACCCTGGTTGCTAGGCCACGACTGGTCACAGTTGACGGAAACAGAGCCATTGCTGTCTTGGCTTATGAGGTAGCACATGGTGGAGCTGCTTGAGGTCCTTCTAGCCTGAAGTCTATGCACTCATGTTTCTCCTTGGGGTTTCTCCACTGTCCCCACAGGAGTCTGCCGGGATCAAGAGCTGTCTTTGTTCTGAACAGCATCTCTTCTCTACAGGGGTTTTGCCCCCTATCTTACCCAACACATACGTGTTCACATACTTAGCAGTAAAAATAGAATCTCTGAAATGAAAAAAGGATTAATTTTTTTCCTTTCAAGCATTGAATCCATGGTGTCCTGATGCTAAGCATACATGTTCTCTCTGACCTGTGATCTTATCCACTGAAGCGGATATCTTGACGGACAAAGCTTCAGTTGATGGCGTAAGGGTCTATTATTTCACGAATATTAATATTGTCTCTACACATACATTATCTATGATAAATGTTTTGAAGAAAAAATATTTCTGTAATTTCAAAAGAAAGCTGCATAATACTCTGAAAGATGAAAAAGGAATGTGTAATAAAGAATCATAAAATTATTTAGACCCAAAGAACTACATTCATTATAAGTAGAATGTAGTAGGTTTAAAAACACAAGACCAAAATAAATAAAAACCACTCTCCTCTCCAAAAGGAATCATTAGTAAATAATGGAAAATGCATATTAATGTATGAATATTAAAAATGTAAATACTGAAAACAAAAGTGCAGGCAGAGGGCCATCTCCCAGAACCCCTCTCTGAATGGGAATCGTCACCACCACCTGCAAATTTGTCTTTGCACAACCGGAGGGTCCAGGTAAGGCCTCTGTGTGGCTCTAAATATATTCAGAACTCAGTAGCAAAGCCTTTCTAAAAATGGCTTCAGCCTCAGAAACTGGCACAGCGTTTTTCTGGAGCTCTCCAGCAGCATTGCTATAAGAGACTCAGGTCAGGGACAGGAGGACGAGTGCAGATGCCAAGGCCAAGGGTGACACTCAGCGGCCTCTCCAGGGCTGCCTGCAAGATCAGAGTATGATCTACTTCTTGTTGGCTGTCACGGTTTCAGTCACTGCCTCTTAAATCCCCTGAGCTCGCCCTGTCACCATCAATCCACTCCAGCCCGGCGAAGTGCTCCTGACTGACCTTGCTGTCCAGAACAGCACTGAAGAACCCAAGAATAAACAAAGTAGCATTATTGTAGTTGGATTAAGAATGTTATTAAACAGAAATGAAAAGGAAAGAGATCCAGTTCCATGAAATGCCAGTATGTTGGGCAGACCTAGGGACCTCTGAGACAGCACAAGCCCTGACCGCCTCCGGTGAGAGGCTTAGTCCTAGACACATCGACCGACTTTTCAGCCTGTCCCCTGGGAAACTGAAGTATTTTTAGGGAGAACCCCGTCTTCAGAGAGATGGGTTCCCCTAGGGATGTGCATGGCCAGGGTTGCTCATCTTCTCTAGGGCCTGCTGGTAATCCTCCCCGGGCTCTAAGTGTGTGTTTTAGCATACGTGGTACTGGGATAAGAAACTCGAATTTGCAGATGGGTTTTTGGCTGTTTTCACTAAAGCAGCTCCTACTGACTAAACCAAACCAGGGTTGCAGGCGTTTATGGGATGTCCGGCTCACTACGTGGGTGTTGGGATCTGAACTCCAGTCCTCATGATTGTGCAGCAAGCACTATTGACTGTAGCATCATCTTTTCTGCGTGCCTCAGCTCCTTTTTATTGTTTAGGAAATCCCTCACTCTTCTGCATTCAGAACCCTGCTTCCTTGTACTCACACAGAGAGGAGATTCTATATGAGGGTTCATGGTCACTAGGATTGTCAGTCAGCCTTGTGCTCACTAGGACTGTGAATTGTCATCGTGTTCACTAGGACTGTGAGTTGGCCTTGTGGTCACTAGGGTTGTCAGTTGGCATCGTGGTCACTAGAACTGTGAGTGGGCCTTGTGCTCACTAGGGCTGTGAGTTGGCCTTGTGGTCACTAGGACTGTAGTCAGTCGTCATATTTCTTCCTCACAGGTCCTTGTTGGATGGACAGGGTGGTGAACACTCACGTCTCAGGAAGGAAAGGGGGGGGGGTTCCTAGGAAGGTGTGGTAGCCTCTTCCCAAGGCTCTGGGGTGGAGGCTGGCGGCTGAGGACGGAGGCTGAAGGCCTCTTTCATGCTCTCCCAGTGCTCTTCAGTTTTAGGATAATAACATATTCAGGGGCAGAAATGGCGGACTGTGCAAAGATGTAGGATGGAGAGTGGCCACAGGGCCCTTCTCTATCACACACCTCGTACTGACTCTTTGTTTAAGAAACCTGGGCATAGGAGAGTGACCTGTGACCTCTGGGGACAGCTAGAGACCGTCTCTATTTTCTCTTACGATGTGGTTTAAGCCCAGCAACTACTGACCTTTGTGGGACCTCCTGAGGTATAAAGGGATAGTGTGTTTGCTAGGGATGGATATGCTGTCTCAATGCTTTCCTTTTCCGGTGCAGAAGCCCCGTGAAGGGCAGTAATCCGAGGTAATACAGCTTTTAAACCCAGTAGGACCACAAACTCTTAACCACAGATGAAAGATAAATGTTCACCCAATTAAGGAACTTCCTTATGGCCAAAGGTCAAGAACAGGGGTCTCTCTCTACTGTTGCCTGCCTTTTTTGTTTTTAAAGACTTCTTATTTTTACTTGATGTGTATAGGTAAGTGCCGGCATGTATCATGTATGTATGTGCACCAAGTGGATGCCAGCGTCTGAGAAGGCCAGAAGACAGCATGGAGTTACTTGTGACTGTGAGCCACCCAATGTGGGTGCAGGGAACCGAACTCTGGTCCTCTGGGAGTCCTCTTAACCACTGATCCACTCTCCTGCTTCTCCACTTTAGTTTTTGAGACAAGGGATGCCAGTGAACCTGGAGGTCCTCATCAGCTAGACGCACTAGCATCTGTGACATATCAATCCTCCTCTCCGGCACTGGCATTCCAGAGGCATGATGCTGAGCCTGGCTTTATGTGGGTACCAAGGTTCTGAACTCAGATCCTCATTCTTGTGAGACCGGTGCTATACCAACTGGGCCATCTCCCTAGTCCCCTGATTTCTTTTCTATCTGATAAATGCTTATTGATTAGCTACTCTGCTGGACCAGACACTCTTCAAAGGAATGTTGGATCAGATGATAAACAGCCACTGCAGGCTGAGCGCCAACAGTGTAACTGTATTCTAGACAATAAAGAAGTAAATTCAAAGTGTGTCAGGAACTGCTAAGCACACGGAATAAAAATGAAGGGAGTCAAGCATGACTGGGTCAGGGGAGCGCATTCTGTTTCAGAAAGGTCACTCAAAAAAGGTCTTCCTAGCAAGACGATGCCCAAGCAAAGCTCTGGAGGCCGTGGCCGCAGATGGTTAGGTGCATGGTCTCCAAGCTGAGAGGGTAGGCTGCGCAAAGGTCTGTGCCTCTGCTTGATGTGCACATAGCATAGCAGGAAGGTGAGAGGATCAGAGGCAGCTGATGGCAGACCCTGTATAACCTGTGTGGGCCAGAACGCGGGTCTAGGCTTGCATTCTAAATGAGAGAGAACCTTTGGAAGCCAGCAAGGAAGTATGTACTAATAGCTAACTTGCTTTATTACCCAAGAGCAGCCATGACTCTGCTATGGTGTGGATTAATCTTGGAGCAGTGGCTCCCAATCTTCCTAATGCTGCCACCCTTCAGTACAGTTCCTCGTGTCATGGTGATCCTCAAACCATAAAATTATTTTTATTGCTACTTCATAACTGTTACTTTGCTGCTGTTATGAACTGTAATGTAAGCATCTGGTATGCAGGATATCTGATGTGTCCCGAGTAAAAGGGTTGTTCGACCCCCAAAAGGGTCATGTTGACAACTCCCACCTTAAAGGAACAAAGCCTGGAGCGGAGGAATCCAAGACAATCGTCCCTATCAGAGAGGATGTTGGTTGGGATCTGTACTTGCTAGTGATGAGAGAAGCAATTCCTGAAGGCAAGGTTGGTGGGCTTGTGGATAGAAGTGATGAGACAAACGGTCTTCAGGGTCTCCTTGCAGCCTTTGGTAAATGCAACCAAAACGGACGGCACAATAGACAGAATGTTCAGTACCTTACAGAGGAAAACAGAACCCACACTTTCCAACTCTCTAGTCGGATTTTTTCACTGATAATAGCTTCCTTCATGACTAGGGATTTACTGTAAGTTCTGCTTCTACCCACAGACCCCCAGAGGCAGAAAGTGAGTTCAATATTGTTGCGAATCTCCGTAACTGAAGATGCTCTTCCAGAAACCGCAATGGTTATCAATATTGACTGTCAACTTGGTAAGATCTAGAATCATCTAGTAGCCAAGTCTCTGGGCATGTCCGTGAGGGAGAGTCCATAGGCTAAGTTAAGTGTGGTGGAAATATCCCACCACCACCTTGCTCCTGTAGGAGATAGCTTTCTATAGGGTGGGATCCTGGGCTGAATAAAAAGGAAAAAATGAGATGAGAACCAGCAATCATCTCTCATGGCTTCCTGATTATGGATACACGGTGACCAATTGCCTCCGTTCCTTTAGTCTTGACCCCCCCCCCACCATTATTAACTATACCCTTAAAACATGAGCCAAAATAAGTCTGGTTGCTTTGGTCTGGGCATTTTATTCCATCGCCAGAAAATGACCTAAACAGAAGCCCACACCAGGGTCACTGATGGAGGTGGGTCTTGTATCTTATCTGTTGATTTCATTGGTTAATAATAAAGAAACTGCCTCAGCCCTCATAGGACAGAAAATTAGGTAGGCGGAGTAGACAGAGGAGAATGCTGGGAAAAAGAAGCTGAGTCGAGGAGTCGCCATGGTTCTCCCGCTCCAGACAGACGCAGGTTAAGATCCTCCCTGGTAAGCCAGCTCGTGGGCTACACAGAATATTAGAAATGGGTTAGAACAATATGTAAGAGCTAACCAATAAGAAGCTGGAACTAGCCGGGCCAGGCAGTGTTTGAAAGAATACAGTTTCCGTGTAATTATTTCGGGGCATAAGCTAGCAATGCGGGCGGCCGGGTGCCGGGGACGCAGCCCTGCCGCTCCTTATTTCAACAGGTCACTCTCATTTAAATTGCAGAAGAGGGTCACATTTTAACCATGTACTGTACTGACAAAATGAAGAGTTCTCCTATAATGCCAGGCATAATAAAAAAGGATTTTACATCTGAAATAGATGGGTAAACGGCACCAGGAAAAACAATTGGTCTAGCACCATGAGAAAGATTGTTGTTTTGCAAACTAACAATATCTAACAATAATAACCTAAACCAATACAGTTTTAACTATATCACTGTCAATTCAAACATGTAAAAGAAAGAGCTAGAAAGATTTGATTTCCTCATCTATGAACTTCCAATACTAATAAAACCTAGCTGTTGAGCTTCTGGAACAGTAAGTGAGAAAACGCTTCTGCAACCGTCCATGTTCAGAGTATGTGCTCAAAGTAGCTGCTATTTCATCAATAACATAACTTTTATTTATGATTAATATTAATAGGCATCAAAATCCACACAATTTAATAAATTCACAAATTATATGATATTAGACAAAGGTTTCTGCCTGCTGACGTAAGCTTCTTTATTGCTGTCTTCTGTTACCCTGAATTTCTTGTGTTAATTTCCAGTGTCTTAAAGAATTAGAGTTCCTGTTTCATTTGTGGTATCTTCAGCCTCAACATTTCAGTAAACACTGGGTTGGTGGTGCCCTTTCTCCTCTGGCGTCCTGCAGGCTCTCTGCCATGAACACTAGTCGGCTCTAGCTGGGCCCCAGCTGGACTTCTCTGTGTTCAGTGGGGTTTGTAGGTGCTGTCTTCAGCAATGGGGCCTTACCATTGACTTATGGAGAGCAGTCAATGGCCTTAGAGTAGCCTCAGCTGTTTGGGGGTTTCAACAGAGCCCCGTTGGCCAACAACTCAATTAGATATGACCCATTCCTGGCACTGAACTTTCACTTGGTGGCTTAAAATGTTTAGTTGGGGCTTTGTCTCCCCCTGTTATTTACTGACTCTCTTTAGATTTCTCTCATATATGTGTTTAAGTAACTTCTGTTGCCGTAGGTTTCCATACGACTTCTCACCTTAGTATTAGCTGTCCCTCCCTGTATTCCTTCCTTTACCTCCCCCACCCCATTTAGTCCTCCCATTCCGGCCTCCCCACTGTGTCTCCTTAATATATATTCTATTTTCCCTTCTTTGGGAGATCCTCCCCTACCCTCTAGTCCTTACTCTATACCTAAACTTGGTGTCCTGTTCAGAAAGTCTTTTCCTGTGCCAATGAGTCCAAGGCTATTCCCCACTTTCTGGTTTGTCAGGTTCGGTGTATCTGGTTTTTTGTTGAGGTCCTTGGTCCATTTAAAATTGGGTTTTGTGAAGGGTGAACAAGATGGATCTATTTGTATTCTTCTATATGCAAACATCAAGTTGACCAGCACCATTTGTTGAAGATGCTGTCTTTGTTCCAGCGGGTATTTCTGGCTTCTTTATCAAAAACCAGGTGTCCATAGGTATTTGGATTTAGATTGGATCTTCTATTTGATTCCGTTAATCAATGTGTCTGTTTCTTTGCCAATACAATGCAGTTTTTATTGTTACTGTAGCTCTCTCGTAGAGCTTGAGATCAGGATTGGTGATTCCTTCAGCAGTTCTTCTATTGTTCAGGATTGTTCTAACAATCTGTTTTTCTATAGGAAGCTGAGAATTGTCCTTTCAAGGTAAAGAATTGTGCTGATTGTTTTTTTACAGGGATTTGTTGAATCTGTAGATATCTAAGCCCTTCTTTTAAAAAAACATTTTGTACAATATATTTTGATCATATTCCTTTTACTCCCCAAACTCTTCCCAGATCTTCCTGTATCCTTATCCACTCAGGTTCATGTTCTCTCTCTCCCTCTAAGGAAAAAATGGAAATAAAAGCAAAATATAATAAAACCACACAAATAAAACATGGTGTCTGTTTTGTGTTGGCCAACCACTCCTGGGCATGGGATGTTCCTGGAGTGTGGTCAATAACCAGAGAGACTCCATTGGAGATTGACTTTCCCCTTCCCAGCAGATAACAGTTGGGAATAGCATCTGGATCATGGATGGGACTTTGTGTCTACTTCCACATCTCCATGCTGGGATTTGTTAGGACCTGTGCTGCTGCCATAGTCTCTGTGAGTTCATATTCGCACCTGTCAGGTCCTGTGCTGCCACAGTCTCCGTGAGGTCATATGTGCATGAGTCTTGTGTGTCTGAAGGTACTCTTTCCTTCGAGTCACCTCTGACTCTTAAAATATTTTCATCTCTTCTGCAAAGGGATTGATAAAGACATCACACCTTCATCTGAGCCTGAGTGCTCCAAAATCTCTCACTCTGCACATTACTCATTGTGGGTCCCTGTGTTAACCAACATCTACTGCATGAAAGGAAGCTTCTCTGATGAGGGTTAAATGATGCGCTTATCTATGAATATAGAAATATGTCATGAGAAGTCATTTTAATGCTATGTTTCTTTAACATAGTAATAGTAGTAGGCTTTCCCCTAGGACCCATGGCCAATCTAGTCTCAGGTTCTTAGCCACTTTTGCAGTGTCATGTATGAGTTCCATCTCATGGAGTGGGTCTTATATCCAATCAAAAAGTTATTGGCTGCTCTCAAACATTCATGCCCCTACTGTACCAGTGTATTTTGCAGGGCAGGCCCTCTGTGGTAGGTTGCATGGTTTGTAGTTGGGTGATATTTATGAGTACTTTTCTCCTCCAGTAGTGTGCAAAGCACCTCTCAACATCACAAATGCTAGCGTCAGTAGGGATGAAGTTTCAGCTGGGTATCAGCTCACTTTCTCCATGTTCAGTGACACATGTAAGTTGTGTCTTCAGCAATAGGTCATCATCATTAGGTTATGGCAAGTAACCAATAGCCTTGACAACGGCCCGTGGTGTTTGGGGAGAATCTGTGGGACTCTGATGGGGGAGAGTCTTCTGTTTTGTATTAATTTCATTGGTTAAATAAAGAAACTGCCTAGGCCCATTTGATGGGCCAACCCTTAGGTGGGTGGAGTGAACAGAACAGAATGCTGGGAGAAAGAAGCTGAGTCAGGTGGTCGCCATGATTTTCCCACTCCAGACAGATGCTCGTGGGCTACACAGATTATTAGAAATGGGTTAGATCAATATCTAAGAGCTAGCCAATAAGAGGCTGGAACTAATGGGCCAGGCAGTGTTTAAAAGAATACAGTTTCCATGTAATTATTTCGGGGTATAAGCTAGTCATGCGGGCAGCCGGGTGCCGGGGACGCAGCCCCACTGCTCTTATTACAACAGGACCTCTTTGGCCAATGATTCAATAAGATCTAGCCTATTTCCGGCACTGTTTGTTGGCATACAGTTTCCACTTGGGGCATTATCTTATCCATTATATAGCAACTCCTTTTAAATTTCTTTCACACATATATAGTTTTCAGGAGGCTTCTGCAATGATGTATTCCACATGGCTTTTGTCCTTTTCCATATTCTCTCCTTTACCCTGCCCTCCCACTCCCTGCCCATGCACTCCTTCTATTCTAGTTTTAATCTCTTTATAACATTATTATATTTCTCCTTCCTTAGATGGAAGGTCTTCTCCTGCCCTGGGTCCCTTACTATCCCACTAACCTCTGTGGTTATTTGTATTTATTGAAACACTTATATCTAAAGTTTAAAAGCTAACATCCACACATAAAGAAAGCATGTAATATTTTTATTTCATAATTTCACTTTTCTTAACAAATGATTAATATTCCATTGTGTAAATGTTCCACATATTCATATCCATTCACTGGTTTGTGAACATGTAGGCTGTTTCCAATTTCTGGCTATTATGAATAAAGCTGCAATGAACATGCATGACCAATTACCTCTGTAGTCAGATGTAAAGTCCATTGGGTGTTTTATAGCTGAATCTTGTGGCATATCTGGTGGACTAGGTTGCAGATCCCCTTTCCCTGCAGCCTCACTAGTATGAATTGTTTTATTGATCTTGGTTACATTGACTTATAACCAACATTCTAAACAAACATAAATATCCATAATCCATTTTGGGGGAATGTGGGCACAGTTTTTCAGGCTATTTCTTGCTGATTGGGGGCGCTGACAATCTTATGGGGACCTGGAGAAAATTTAGAATTATGATCAAGTCCTGACTGGAGTATTCTGTGAGGCTGGATCATCTCAGCCAGCAGTCTTGAAGCTGTTCTGGATGTAGAACTCAGAGGAAACTCCAACAGAGGTCCTCTGAAATGTAGGATCATCTGTACCATCTGCTCTTATAGGAGATTTTTTTAAAAGATTTATTTATTTATTTATTTATTTATTTATTTATTTATTTATTTATTTATTATGTACACAGTGTTCAGCCTCCATGTATGCCTGCAGGCCAAAGGAGGGCGCCAGACCTCATTACAGAGGGTTCAGAGGGTTGTGAGCCTCCATGTGGTTGCTGGGAATTGAACTCAGGACCTCTGGAAGAGCAGTCAGTGCTCTTAACCTCTGAGCCATCTCTCCAGCCCAAACCTGATTTTTCTTAACCCAGAATGAGTTCACAGCCTCTCATTTCCTGCTGACTCCCTGTGGGAGGCCTTAGCCTTTCTGAAGAGTGAATGGAGGGGTAGAAAGGCGGTGCGGGGAGGGGAGGGGAAAAGAGGAGAGAGGGGAAACTGGTTGGTATGCAAAATAAATAAAAAATTTAATAAAAAAGGAGAAATAATGTGATGTCCAATTAATTCTTTTTTATTATAGAGCCTCAATGTTCCTGACAAAGAAGTGAAAGGCCAGAAAGATATGTCCAACAATTTTAATATCATTGAAAGCTGGACTGGACAAACTAAAACAATGTTGTCAAAGGCAAGATTATGTGGTAGGAAGACTAGTGTGCGCCGAAGACAGGGAAAGGCACAGAAGAAAATGAAGGAAACTGCATGCGATTTGTAGCTCCAAAGATGAATGTGACCAGGCTATTAACAAACAAAAGATTCTAACACCATGTGGAATAAATCTAGCTCCAAGCTGTTTACAAGAGGTATATTTTTAAAACATAATTCTGGAAGTTTGAAAATAGATGTCTCAAGCTGTGGGGCCAGAAAATTACAATGATCATTTATTGTTATTCCATCCTTGATTAAAATTGAGCTGACACCAGAGGCTGCAGACCTCAAATGGCAATTTAATGATGAATCTTAAGCATCTCTTCACTTGGCTGCTATAAAAATGAGCGTCAAATGCAAAGCTAGCCCCTACATCCCAGGATATCAATAAATATAAAAACGGAAAATATTTACAGAAAAACTTATCCTAAGGATGTCCAGAAGATTAATGTCAGTCCAAATAAGGTGGACTTAGGGCTTCTCTTGTCAGGTTTATGCTTGTTGTATATTTTGAGAACATAAAATTGAATTCTATGTTAGACTATTTGTAACAGAGGGCCACGGTGAGATGCTTGCTTATTCTAGTCACAACTGCTATGGCTGACTTGGGACTTGGGACATGAGACCTAGAGTAGTGTGTTAGAGGGGTCAATCTGTTGGGATGTTTGTCATAGAGAACCATGTTTGTGGGTGGTGAGATGGCTCACTGGGTAAAGGCTGATGCCACACCTGGTGTCTTGGATTTGATCCCTGGGACCCACACTGTGGAAAAAGAGAATTGATTTCTGCTAACTGCACTCTGACCTCCACATACGCAACATGACACACACGCATGTGCAAGCAGACACATACATACACATAAATAAATAAAAGTCATTTCTTTAAAAGGGAACCATTTTGCTTTCCCAATACTGTAAATTCTGGTTTGGAATAAAGTTTGGTCCTCATCCTTATGGCAATAACCAAAGAGCAGCATTTCATTCCTGCAGTAATAACCTCAATCATTATGAACATCAATGCACAGATGTTTTATGGCTCAGATATTAAGATACTCATGTTTTTAAAAATAAGTCAATAAACAATATAATCCTATTTTAAGATGAAAGTTAAAAATTTTGCAGATTAATTATATGTATATGAACGTATGTATTATGTATGTGTGTATATATGTATCTTGGACTAGGTCTTGCTATGTAGTCTAGGCTGGCCCTGAATCCATGATCTTCTTACCGTAACTTCTCAATACTGAGATTGCAGGTGTGCACCCCAATGTCAGCTAGAATATTTTCAAACTTTAAATTTTAAAAATAATTAAGGATTAACAGATTAAAAATGACTATTCTTTTCTTCGTTTTATATAGAGTTTGGCTTGAGCTCTGGAATTTCCTGACATCTATCCTTTGAGCTTTGTATGGGCCATGATACCTTGGAGGTTGAGAAACCTAGTTCACCGGTATTTATTTTCCCCCCAACAGAAGTTTCTGAAATTGGTCTGCACAGAGCAAAAGATGGATTAAGATGGAAATACAGAGAGATTTTATTATCTTGAAGTTAATTGTGTTGTTCAAAGGGTAAACTTACAGACCCAACATCCAATGAAAAAATTCCTGAAATAAATGCACTAAAAATCTATAAGGAGGGTGGAAATCTGAAGTCTGTATGGATAGGCTGTGTGGGGTTGCATATGGAGAGTGTGTCAGCGCCACTGACCACATCTTCAACTCGAAGAGTGGACAAGAAAGGCAAATTTAGTTACAATCAGGAAAGCAGCAAAGCAATTTGCTAATGGCAATGATGGTACCAGCATCAGGACTTGACATCACCAGACAGAGCTTTAGTGGCAATGATGGCACCACCAATAAGACCTGACATCACCAGACAGAGCTTTAGTGGTGATGATGGTACCACCAGCAGGACTTAACATCACCAGACAGAGCTTTAGTGGTGATGATGGCACCACCATCAGGACTTGACATCACCAGACAGAGATTTAAGTAGACTCTCTTTTTATGTCCTACACTAACCTCAACTGGAAGAATACAAACGTTTGGCAATTAAAATACCTAGCCAGGCATGGTGAGGTATTCTTGTAATCCCAACATTCATGATGTTTGCAATTTTGAGGCTACATAGCAAAACTCTAACCAAAATAAATAAATAAGCTCTAAAATTAAATAAAAATAACACAATATATGTTGCAGATCCATAGTCAACTTCGTCCTAAATAGAGAAAACCTCAAATCCCATTAAAAGCAAGAACAAGAAAGGGAGGGTGCCTGGGGCCAGCCACACAGTCACACAGCTGCCCAGCCTCCCAGCCAGCCATGGAATATGAAGGAAAGAAAGATATATAGAATAAAGGTAAAAAGCCCAGAGGCAAAACACAATTAAAGAGAAACAGGATAACTTAAGTTAGAAAAGCTGGCTAAAAACAAGCCAAGCTAAGGTTGGGCATTCATAAGTAAGAATATGAAGTCTCTGTGTATTTACCCGGGAGCTGGGTGGGGGGCCCCAAAAAAGTTACAAAAAAAAAAGTCTACATGATTTAGAACAGGACAAGTTCATAAGACATGAAAGAAGTAAGCTGAGATTTCTATTGAAAATTTGAAAACTAAGAGGAAAGTTAACGAGCCAAAGGAAAAAGCGTGGCAGTGAAAACATAAAATGAGAAGTGGCTGCAAAAACGGGGACTTAAGTGGTAGAACCCGGCAATCACCATCTCACCAATAGGCTCGGAAGCCTAAGCAGAAAAGGGGTGGGTTTTCAGGAAGATAGAGAGTTCTGTGGTTGGCTAAAGAGGTATAAGAAATCTGAACAACAGAAACGGGAATGGCAGTTTCTCCTCTCTTTTGCCCAATAGCACAAAGCTTAGGTGATTTTGTAAGTCACTTTTCCCAAAGCTCTGAGGACCAGACAGCTCTCCTCCAGGATTGCTCCAAAGGATAAACAAACGCAGCAGCCATATGATTCACCTTTTGAAACATATTACTCACAAAAGCAGCTCTCGGAGAAACGGTAAGCACATATCATTGATGGATACAAATATAAAATATGTAAATGTTAGCATTAGCTTAAGAGGTATTAAAATGAGGTTAGGTCTTTTAAAAATTGAACAGGAAGAGTTTGCCCTGGGAATGCCCTAGAGACCCTGTGAGCCTGTAGAATTCTATCAGGAGACTGTGCAAATCTTTTTTTTTTTTTTTTCGAGACAGGGTTTCTCTGTGGTTTTGGAGCCTGTCCTGGAACTAGCTCTTGTAGACCAGGCTGGTCTCGAACTCACAGAGATCCGCCTGCCTCTGCCTCCCAAGTGCTGGGATTAAAGGCATGTGCCACCACCGCCCGGCAACTGTGCAAATCTTTAGGTTGGCTCCGAAGGATCATAAAAATTAAATTCAATTCCTATTTATTAAATAAACTCTTACACAAGCAGAAACCACCTTTAAGTTGATAAAGATTGGCTACTGCTGGCATTAACACCATACTTAATTATGAAATGAACCACCAGAGTGAAATCCTTGCCTTAGACAGAATCCCAGGAGCAGCTGAGCACGGAGGATGGAGGTGAGGCAGGAGGATCAAGAATTTAAGGCTAGATTGGGCCTCATAGTGAGGCCCTGAGCCGAAAAACCAGACCAAACAAACATACAAAACCTTTTGTAATCATGATGAATAATATTTAACACAGCATTGTTTTGAAATCAATATTGATACATAAAGCCCAAGATGAAATGTAAATATTATAAGTTTGCCGGGCGGTGGTGGCGCATGCCTTTAATCCCAGCATTCAGGAGGCAGAGGCAGGCAGATCTCTGTGAGTTTGAGGCCATCCTGGTCTACAGTTCCAGGACAGGTTCCAAAGCTACTGAGAAACTCTGTCTCAAAAACATTATATATATATTCACAAGTTTAGGTAAAGGCATGTGCCTGGCAAGCACACAGAAGCCTGAGAACTCTGTGTTTCTGTTTAATACTCGGTAGGTGCTTTTATGCATATGTATACGTGTGTACATGTGTGCAAGCATTGTACATGTACATACTGAGGTGCACAGTATATGTGTGCACATGCCTATAGAGATCTGGAGTTGGGGGTGGATGTCTTCTGTGATCGCTCTCCACTTTGTTGAGGCAAGGCCTCTCAGTTAAACCCAGAGCTCCCTGATCAGCTAGACTTGTCATCTCTGCCTCTGAGTGCAGGTGACCGCCCCAGCTGTCTGGATTACAAATTCTGACCCTCATGCTCCATGTGCCACCTCTCTGCTGGCCCATCCCCCAGCCCCCGAGGCAAGCTACGCATTTGTGTGTTTATACACAGAGAAATATGTGCGTTTGTAATAAATTCACACAGACTATTTTTGAAAGCAAACAGTCTGAATATGAACTTTATTCTATTTTTATTCTATGGGTATGAATTTGTATGACAATATAATTGCCTGCTCTTCCTTCCTTTCTTTCCTTTCTATCTTTTTGAAAAATGAGGTCTCACTATGGAGTCTTGGCTAGTCTAGCAAAAATCCCACTTTTCCAGAATTCATAGCGATCCATCTGCTTCTGCCTCCTGGGTGCTAGGACTAAAGGTATGTGCCACCACATCCAACTGACTGTTATTTCTTTGGGATTTTCTTTTCTGGTATTTCTTGGGACTTTGGCTATTCAGATAAAGAAAGCAGCTATATATAAGTAATTTTCCATGTTTATAGTTTCAGCATTTCATGATTTATTCTGTGAACTGACCAGCCTGACATTTCTCCCACCTTCTCTATCAGTGTGGTCTCTTATCCAGCCACTAGTCGTGGTTGGCTTATCAGTTTTCCAGATTTAGCCAATAAAAATTTGGGATGGATGACCAAGTAAACTCTAAAACATAGTAATATCAAATTTCATTTTCAAGACTTTACAACAACCAGGAACTTTTCTAAGTACCTTCTCAGCATTATTTCTCGTTGCTGGAATTGAGCAGGAATTCCCAGGTGGGATCATCGTTATTACCCCAACTGTCTATACCAGGATACCTGAACGTTAACTGGTCGGCTAGACCACAGATAACAACAATGGGGCCCACATTCAAACCGCAGTTCGCTCTTCTGCTCCAGAGCCACCAGCTGTGCCATCAAAGGGTCAGGCACAGTGACACTTTGTCACACTAGGGGTGCATGGAGTGGAGCATGAAGGAGCATCTTTGCCTCGGGCTGCCCTGCTTCCCGTCTCACATTATAGCCCAGGAAAATTGGGGTTTCATAGAGAATGGGTTCCCTGGACATGAGTGGGTAGCAGGATAGCAGGTGGACTGTAAAGCCAAGAATCTTTTTTTAATAATAGCAAGGTGATCGGGATTGAATATATTTAAACTATAGAGGGTGACATTTCAGCACACATTCACTGAATTGATTACTAGTTAAGCTAGTGTGTGTGTGTGTGTGTGTGTGTGTGCGCGCGCGCGCGCGCGCACGATGAGAACACTTAAGTTCCCTCCCTCTCTCACATAGCAAATTTTTAGAGCTTATATTGTTAATCATCCCTAATGCTGGTCCTGGACTTCCAGAATGTCCTCATTCTGCATGACTTTATGTCCTTTCCCCAACACTTTCCTAAATTTGTATTTCACACACTTAACAATTTTTTTTAGTAACACATGAAATCATGCAATATTGGGGATATATTTTTATTAAGGATTATTCACAGGCTGTAGAAATGACTCATTGGTTAAGAGTACGTGCTACTTTTCCAAATGACCCAAGTTTGGTTCCTGGAACCCTTTTTGGGCTGCTCATAGGGTTCAACACATTCTTCTGGCATGTGGCATGTGCTCATGTACAGGTGCACACAGGAAGGGAGGGAGGGAGAGAGGGGGAAGAGAGGGAGGGAGAGAGGGGATGGAAGGGAGGGAGGGAGGGGATGGAAGGGAGGGAGGGGGAAAATATTGAGAGAAGATTATTCATCATCAAGAATTCTAAATTAATTAGATATTCTATATTTTATCTCCCAACCCTGGGGATAAGTCTAGGTTTTGTGGTTTTGGCTTTTTGTTTGTTTTCTACTCTTTCTGTGGAACCAGAACTAACCACAAAATGAAAGCCTTCCAATGCAGAGGAAATAGCTTTCGGCTGTCACCCTTCCTTACCCAAAAGAGATGAGAGCTGAGATTTAGCAGTTCATATATAGACATTTTAAAGTATAGATATGAGGCTGATCAAAATTTGGTTCTTGTCTATCAACCAGTAAATAGATCTATGGGTTTAGCCACCAAAAGTAGGTAGAAGTAGATAGAATTGCATCAGAAGCATTTTCAGTCTGCGTACCAATAACACGTCCCAAAGAACAATACGGATTTCTTAGTACCCACTGAATATAAAGTTTAAAAGTCCCCACGTGACACAAAAAGTTTATGTCTTAGCCATCAAGTTTTAATGGCTTGAGGGTCTCAGGACTCATTTAGAAATTTCAATAATTATTAATTTGGGTGTGAAGAGTCTTTCCTAAACATAAAATTCACTCTGAATATATACCCCATGAGGGTTAAGGGAAAGAACATGAGTTTTCACTACATTAAGGCCTACATTAAAACCTGCGCTCACTACTCCCTAATATGGTTTTCAATACGTTTACTTTTTGTTTTGCAAATTTTTTAATCCACTGGGAATTTGAATGAATGCACACAAAAAAGATTCAATACTCAGTTTGATTCACTGTGTCTGCATCTTCCCACATGTGTACTCACACGCACCCACGTGCACACACACACACACACACATTTCGCTTTGTCTGCCCTTTGCCTCACCAATTGATTATAGACCACACATGTCATGAGATTTTATCTCTAGACCAAAAACTCCCTAGAAATCACAACACTGTCATGCCTTTTGTTACATTTGATTTTGTTACAATTGATTTGTTACAATTGATTTTGTTACATTTCCATCATCTAGACCATTTTCTAGCTCTTTTTTTTTTTTTTTTTTTTTTTTTTTTTTTAATGGCTGGAGAGACAGCCTTGGGTGCTGGGAACCTAACTCTTTATATTTATGGTTGTGATAACTCTTGTTTTTTTATTTTTTATTTTAATTAATTTATTTATTATTATTTTTTTGCTTTTGAGTTTTTTAGAGTCCAGACCAGCTACCCTAGGAGGCTGTACCTCATCTTGGCTTCTGGTTCCTCATAGAATATTTTCGAGGTGGGCAGTGGGATGGTGATGTCGTGAGTCCCCCACGGAGCCATGAGTCTTAGAAAGCTGTGTCAGCCTGCCTCCCACCATGGAAATCCTCACAGAAAGACACATTTCCCTTTGATAATTAGGAAATAATTTGTTGAGTGACCTGTAACCCTCTGTTTAATTGTTCACTAAAAATCCGTGCCTGAATCAGTTATAATAGTGCACGTTACAAACTGATGATTGGGCATCAAATCGTTCCTTCTAGAGCCATGAGCTCTCATTGTGGAAATATCCAGTTTCCCTTTCTCTCCCTACTTCTTTCCTGATGATTGTCCACTCAGTGTCTTATAATCCATATCCATCACTTTTATTTTAGATGATGAAATCATTCCAGAGCTGGTCAGCACCTGGCTCTTCAAGCTGGTCCATGGGCCCTTTAGATGCAACCACCTTAATTTTTAAATATTTTGTTGTTTTCTGGTCCAAGATGTCCCAAGCTCACTTTGTACTTGAGCTTCCTTGTCTCAGACCTGAAATCTCATGGATCTCCTCAGAGGGAAATGTTTCTTAGAAATCAAGATTCAGGTTCAGTTACTCACGGAGTCGCACACCCTCTTGGCCCTGCTAATCGTGAGTTAATACTGATGTATACACTGGACTCTCACAGCACAGAATTCTCTCAGTCAGCTTCATCTTTAGGATTGCCCGAGAGTCCCAAAATGTGACTTCAGCATTAACTCTGACCTAATAAATATGCAAAACAGTTTTCAGAATTACAAGATCAATGCTTCTACCACTACAAACCTAGAAAATAGAACTAAAATTATCTGCAATGTCCTGATATACCATGCACAGTGTATAGTCTAGAATGTGCTTAAACATTTTCTGAACCCCTCTGTGTGGATGGGTTGCTAATTTCACATACTGTTGAAAATTTTTATACGTATTTTTTTCTGATAAAAATCATATATACTATTTATTTATATAAAATCATACATATTACTGAAGTCTTGCTCCAAATCCTCTGTACATTGTTCTTCTCACATCTGAAAACGTGGAAAGGTAAGTAAGCAGCATTGAATGGTATTTATCTCTTTTTGGCTTTTTCTTGCACAGAGAGTAAATAGCATTTTATGTACTTTGTTTCTTTCCCTGGTAACAATGTGTCTTACAAATGAATATGAATCAGTTCTTAGATAATGAATGTCCCATTGCTTTTGTAGCTACTGTCCCACCGTGATCAGCTGGATCTTTCCTAGACTGGTATTTAGATTGCAGCCATCTTTTCTAGATTGGTATTTAGATTGCAGCCGTATTTTCTAGATTGGTATTTAAATTGCAGCCCTGCACTGCCGTAGCCGATAGTGCCACAACAGATAAATTCACAAATGGGTTATTTTAAATTGGTGGCTTTGAAAATTAAAGGTAGGTTTCTAGGGATAGAATTTTCAGATCTGGAAACAAATATCTTATGCAGTTCTGTTAGAGATTTCCAAGCCCTCAGTTATAAGGATCATAACATTTGGCATTCATGGAAGCAATGGACAAAGGGTCCCTCATCTCCCTAGGGCATGGCCAGTGGAGTATGGTGTCAAGTTCTCAAATTTATAGGCAAAAAATAGCACACCTCACAGTATTTTAAGTTTAGAAAATACAATTGTGAGCAACTCACTAAGTCTCTTTGTACCTCCTTTCCTTCTTAAGATAAAAATGGACAGCTGGTTGTAGCAGCACCAGTTGGATTTGCCAAAGAGGCAGAGTCAAGGAACCAAGAGTTTGAGGTCAGCTTCCCTACAGCTTTTCCTCCCCCCGCCTTTTCCTCTCAGCTTATGAGGGAACCCTACCCAAATACAGACCCACAACCCTCACTGCCTATGATGGCACCCACAATAGCCGCCGCCACCACCACCCCAAGATGGAACCCAAGGGTACCTCACCTTCCTCTCAATGCTACCTTTTCTGTTTCACTCTCCAGAGCTTTCTACTCTCCCCTCAAATACCGCTTGGATGATCAGATATATACCTTACAAGACGCCTGTTTAGGTTCATTCTGTTACTATGACAACCTCAAGTAATTTAAGAGAGAAAAGCTATATTTGGCTTACATGTCCAGGTCACAGCCCTTCACTGATGGAAGTCAGGACAGGAACTCAAGCAGGCATTTGAAACGAGATCTCCTTAATATTCCTTGAAGAATTACCTCTGGCCTAACCAGGGCTCACTCACAGCCAAGGAGGTGCACCTGAAACATAGAGAATGCTACTTACTGGCTCACTTAGTCATTCTTCCATTGATTTAGTATCCGTCCCAAGACCACCTACCTAGGAATGGCCCTGCTCACAATGGGCTAGACCCTCCTGCATCAATTAATAAAGACAATCTCTCTCCCAGATATGTCCACAGGCCCATCTGATTTAGACAATTCCTCAACTGAGGTATTTTTTCAGATGATTTGAGGCTGTACCGTGTCGATAATTAGAGCTAATTAGGACAGCATCTAACTTGACATCCTTCTGCCCTATCCTCACGAGCACTGGGATTACAAATGCAGCACCACACTTGGCCATGTGTGTGTGTGTGTGTGTGTGTGTGTGAGAGAGAGAGAGAGAGAGAGAGAGAGAGAGAGAGAGAGAGAGAGAGAGAGAGATGTAGACTTCTTTCTCTACAAGTATGTAGCCTAACAAACATGTGGAGTCAACATCTGAAAGCTGTAGCCAGGACAGATTAGCAAGGGGCTGCCTTGGGATATTAAATTGTGGAAACAGCACTTTCAGACTTCCGTGATGAGAGGGCACAGTCCTTTATCAATTACGGTCCTTTTTATAGAAGAAAGGTGAGGCTAGGGGGTCAGAGAAGTAGAACAGTTTCTTGGTTTAGATTTGGCTGATTTAATGAAAGTAGAAAATGCAAGACTAAATGATTTTACAGATAGAGGGGGCAAAACCCAGGGATTTCCAGACAGCTTATAATGCACCAGAATCCTTGATTCTCTTGTTTCAGGTGTGAGGGGTTTGTTAGCAGAGCCGAGAAGGCAGCATTCCCAGTGTGAAGAGCCACGTCGTGGAGAGGGAAGGGTTACTTGAGGAGCAGCCAGCTCAGAGGCAGAATGAACAAACAACACGACAAGCATCCCTACAAAGCAATACATCAAGTGCAAATTAGGACACAGCTAGTCTTATCGAGACATTACTTATCTGATGATCTCAACTCTGGACGTGGTCTTAAATCATTGAGTATGCAAATCAGTTTCTGAACAGGGGAAATACGAGTCAGAAAATTCATGACTTCCCCAGATGCATTTTATTTATCACAAGTCTGAATATTCTACAGACTTCAACTTTTCTTCTTGAGAGATGAAGGAAGGCATCAGGGCATTCTGAGAGAGGATTAGTGTAAACTAGCTTGTATTCAAAGCATCCCCTGGTCACCATGCTAAGAGCACACGTGAATGGACAACAAGGACAACAACCAGAAAGCGTTGCCTCAACTCAGGCTGCAGGTAATAGATGAATGGCTGAAATGTTTAAAGTAAATCCAAGACCAAGCTATTGCTAGGCTTGTCTAGCAAAATGTTTGAGAGAGTTCAAACTTTTTGCTAGTCAAGCGCTGTTTCTAAACACTGAAATGGGAAAGACGATGGAAGAAGCAATCTGGACAGAAAGGCTGGTACTTTGTAACAGTGACACATTGGCCTCAGAAAGTTACATTCAGTAGACTTGGCTATAAAAATCAGAACCCTTCAGTGACTGTCACCATGTAAAATTTTCCTACAAAGTTGGTTTGTGTGACTAATCACTGACAACTCAAGAAAGAAGGTTACATTTTTCTCCTTCATAGAACAATTGTTGCCTCAAAAGGACAGACGAATGAAGCATTAGGTTTCCTCAGGAGCTGAGGGGATGGTTGATGGACAGTTAGCTTTGAGATCTGCAGGAGTGGGTAAGTCTAACTCAGAAGAAAGGGCTGATGGGCGTGGTTAAATCTAAGTCAGAAGAAAGGGCTGATGGGCGTGGTTAAGTCTAAGTCAGAAGAAAGGGTTGCAGGATCTTGTTTGGAATCTTAGAGATGGACAGATCCTTCCTCAGGGAGAACTCAGGAAGTCTCCAGTCAGTACTGCCTGCTGAATCAGTGGAAGAGACAGCAGAATTGTGAAGTGAACTGTGGAGTGAACTGTGGGATGTTCCAAGAGATGAGGGGAAATGAGCTGGAGAGTCCCAGCTTGAGAAAAGGAGTCACAGCGAAGCACCAGCAGTCCTGACTCTGCGGGAAGGTGACCAGATTGTGTCCAAGGCACCTTTACGCCCCAGTTAGAATTCTGTACCTCTAAGTGAGACTTCTTTTTCCAGCTTGAGAAAGGTTCATTATTCAGAAGGTATTAGCCAACTGTTCATCACCTCCGAGAAGGACTGGATGTGGATCTGTTAATCCTAACAGAAATTATTGGTTGTTGTTAAATCCCAGAGTGAGGTCTGGAGGACAATCTGCCACCAGATTAATCTCCTTAAAGACCAGGTTGATTGTGTTACTGGCCTTTGCCAAGCTCTCACTGCTTTTTGTGGCTCCCAAGTCTGGTCTCAAGGAGTCTATGGTCTGGCCTCAAGGTAACGGGCAGTCACTGCTACCCCTCCTATCCAGTGGCCTCATAGGGGGTTCACTGTCCTGTTCGTCCTCATCTCAACTCACTCAGAATCTAGCGATGCCTTCCCAGATCACTTCAGGCAAAGTGGACAATTCAGATTTTATCCGCACCGTCACTGTGCCCTACAGCCGAGCAGTCCTGAACAAATGAGTTACTATTCCCTCTCTCTCTTTAGAATATGAGATAAAATGGCTTCATCCAAGTTTAGAAGCACATGAAGCCCTGGTTATGAAGCAGGACAAAGATTAAAACTTGTACATTTAATTGGTCTTCGTCGGTTTCCCCGTATGCACGTTTGTTGGGGATGTGCAGGCTCCGTAGAAACTGTAGCTAACAAAATGCTGCATTAGCAGTGCACCACGTAAGTGAAGACTACACTGACTCATAATCCATCTAAAACTAAGAACTGAGAGTAAAGGGGGAAAGAAAGATAAGGAGGGAAGTCACAGTGACAGCCAGGGAAAGAAGGAAGCTTCTGGTGAAACGAGGGAGAATTTGATAGCAGGTGATAAACAGCATTGAAAATCTACCATTTTACAAACCATGATCTGAAATATGAATGTATCCCTCGAATTTTAGGAACTATTGAATTAAAATGTGAAAAACTGCTCTTCTTTCTGAGAAGCAAACATGCAGGAAGGAGATGAAGACCCAGGCAGTAACAGGCACCAAGCTGTCCATTATTAGTGAATAGTTGCCAAAGATGGAGACAGAATTTAAATCTGGGCCGCAGGCAAAGTGATCCCGTTTATTGATTATAGCAATATATGCCTCTATCTTCTCTGCAGTAAAGACTATTAAGTTAAATTCCATTTGCTGCGGTTTTAGATCCCTACGTGGAAGAGATTTCTAGCCTCTACATTTGCATCTGGATGTTTTATGGATCATTGTAGCCACTTATGTTTATGTTTTATTTATAATAATTCACTCAGGATGGATGGCTGCTTGTTAAAATTTTCCCAAGAAGAAAGCACACTGATATTAATGACCAGCTTGACGCAGAGGAGAAAACAATGGCATCATAAACTACAAATCGGTTCCTCTCGTCCGCCCAAGTCTAAAATCGCTGTGTAAAGGGCTCAGATCTTAGTTTCAGAAAAGTAGAGAGTAAACACTTACACTTGATGGTTCCTAAAAACTATGTGTTTCCAGCCTTTCTTCTCTTAAACTGATCCAAAATATCTCTGATCAGGTTTCTTCGTTCTGAGATAAAGTTTCACTCCACAATCCAAGTTGGCCTCAGCCTCCCCATAGTTCCTGTCATTTTAAGGAGAAATAGAGATAAAGTCAGAGAGAGACTGAGACAGGGAGAGACAGAGACAGGGAGACAGAGAAACCGAAACAGACAGACTGGGCTTTTGAAACCTCAAAGCCCACTCCCAAGGACACACTTCCTCCAACAAGGCCACACCTACTCCAACAAGGCCACACCTCCTAATCCTTTCAAACAGTTCTATTTCCTGGTGATTAAGCTCTCAAGTATGTGAGTTTACACTGTAACTAATACAGTGGACATGGTTCACTTAGTAACAGCAATCTTTCTTACAGTAGAAACACACGGCTTCTGCATCTCCTGAAATAGTAAGCCAAACCTGGTAGTGGGTGTCTCTGTATACATTAAAGTGCTTCTCCCATGTCACCCCATCCCTTTGGAAACTCATCCTAAGGGCAAATTCTCAGGACTCATTCCCGAGTCACTGAATGAACTCGAGATGAAAGCTTTAACAAGGCTTTCGGGCCACACTGAAACTGGACAGTTCTAGCAATGGCATGTTCTCAGGCGTGGACATCGTTCTGAAGTGTCACAGTGGCGACAAGGCATGCTTGACTGCAGTGTTGGTAGAGGGTCGCTCCAGGACAGGTCTGCCTGTCCCAGCTACAGGGAAGAGCCTCAGGGTATCCTACAGAGTGAATAATATTAATTTTTTTAAATATAAGGTATTTTAACTTTGTAAAATACAGTTTTTAAATACAGAATAAAAAATTTCCAGCAATCATGAGCACAAACACTTTAGATTTGGCCTAAATTAACCTAGATGTTTTTCTCATTTTTTTTTTTCGAGTTTTTCCTGTGTTGTTCTTATTCTCTGGTTCTTCTTTAATTCTAGTAAGTTCTTAAAGCCCCTGGAGCTTAAGTGTGCTGATCTAAAGCTCCCTGCCAAGACATTAATACTAATGGCCATGCTGAAGAGTCTGTATTAAGATCACGTGCTCGATGCTGGGAGCATAGTCACCTTGCTCAAGATCCCCTAGCATGGGGCCCAGACAGTGGACGCCGAGATGGAAAAAGGCAAGGAGGACGAACTCTAACTTTCTGAACTGTTTTAGAATTTAGCCCAAACAGCCTGCACAGACGACACACTGTATTTTATGGAAACTGCTCAGAGTAAGTGCTATTGCCTGCCAGAGATTTATGTGGCACACCCAGGGACCATTCGCACTGCAATTCTACCGTTTGCAAAACTATAGAAGTAAAATCACATCTCTTCACAGAGATGCCAAAAATCCCTAAGACCTACTGAAAGGCGAGTCATGTCCTTATATCTGAAGTGTAACCAAGACGCCCTTTTTAGGATCTCCCTTTTGAGCTTCAGCAAACCCTCCCAGGACGCTTGGAGCCAGAGGAAGCAAACCCTTCTTCCAACAAGAGATCTGATTTGATAGAAGTAGGAATGGTTCTGAATGCAAACTTCCTATTAGTAGGTAGGGTAGGCAGACCAGTGCTCCCAAAAGGAGAGCCATCCTCAAATGTCAGGCAACAAGGACAGAGGAGTTAAGGTTGCTAATGGACAGGTTTAAAGGAGAAACTCACGTGGGTCATCCATAGGCCCAAAGTCATCACAAGAATTCTTCAAATGGCAAGAGCAGGGCAGAGGCAGCAGTGTGAGCCAGTCACCACAACTGTCTGAGGTTGCTGGCTTTGAAGATATGCTGGGCCATTAGCCAGTTATTTAGGAAGCTTCTAGAAATCATAGAAGGGAGAAAATGGAGTCCTCTTGGAGTCTGAGAAGGAAGGCAGCTCAGACACCTCAAGCTCAAATGAGATCTTTTTCAGATTTCTTGCCTCTAGGGCCATATGGTAATGACTTTCTGCTATTTGAAGCCAGGAGTTGGGGATAACCCTCTGTAACAGGAACAAGCCATGAGTAGAATGCTAACACACTGTCTAGGAGAACGAGGGGTGCAATGTGGGGATCCCCCATTTCCTAAGACTTTCTTAGGACCTCCCTACCCCCAGCCTTTGATCATACCCCTCTCAGTCTCATCGTGAAGAATTCAAGAGAGAACTCTGGCCATGCCGTACAGTCTGAAGTTGGGCTTTGTCTGTGAATGAGGTGATTACACTGGAGGCCTCAAGAGAGACCAAGCCTGTCTCTAAGTGCCCTGTGGAGTGAGAAGCAAAAGTAGGTTTTATGACTGGCTCCTGGCACAGAGCTCCTAACTTTGGAATTTCGGATTTGAATTCCCACTTCTCCAGAGGTTTAAGTGACAGCCGAAGAGAACCTAGGTGGCATACATGAGTACTCACTGTAAAACTGAGAAACTCGCCAAGATGTTGGAGGAAGTGGAACCAAGGACGTCATCACAGTCTAGCTGCTTTTAGAGTGTTTGTTGCGCTGTTTTGTGGTTTGTTTCTGTTTGTGGTTTACAACGGGGCCTTACCATATACCAGCAGCTCCAGATGGCTTCAGATTCAAAGTCCTTTTGCCTCACAAGTGTTGGGATCATAGGCACACACTACCATCACTGGCTCGTGGTCTGTCTGGAAGAGCAAAAATTGCTCAGAGTGGGAGAGGCTGAAGGTGTGGTCAATTGAAACTTGCAGGGCCAGTACTGCGCGGAGTTGGTCAACTTTTCACTGTGTCTCCTTGCCGGCCAGTGACTCTGCTTCTGCAACTTTCCCAAAGTCCCAGGGCCCACGATCATTTCAGAATGAATAAGTGACCACATGGACAAACACAATGGTTGTGTTTACATTCTCCAGCCCCACAGCCCAGAAGTTAGCTTTAGGTAGCCCAGGACCACACCCGTGACTGGCATGCCAGCACCTGAGCTTTTCCTGTCTTGGGGTTAGATAAAGTTGTCTTCGGGTTGCGGGGGG
>NW_026067911.1:6043345-6106365 GCF_014885135.2 Alexandromys fortis
GGGTAGGGTGGTGTTAAGTTTTTCTGACCTGACAAAATAACCCAAATCAGACCAAATCAAACTGAATTAGAAAAAGGCCCAGGTTTAATGGATGCCTGCGCTCCAGGGTGGCTCTCTGGGAAAACACGGAGAGGGATAAGGAGAACCAGAGAGACCACGTGATTGTTTTCTGGGGAGAGGGGGAATCTAAATAGCCTGTGGGAGTGGTCTTGACCCTCTCTGGGGAGGGGTCATGGTTTGGCGGGCTTTCTCAGAGGTGGAGTCTGGTCTGTGGCAACTCCCAGGGGAGGGGGCTTGAAATGGAGCTTTCTTTCCACCCAGCATTCCAAAATGGGTGCCAGGAGCTGGGGTGAAGCCCCACTCAAACAGGTGGGGCTAAAATGTGTCTTGATGGAGAGAGAGGACTCAGCTGGTAAAGGGGCTTGCACCCAAACCTGAAGACCCGAGTTTGATCCCTGGGACCCACATGGTGGAAATGAAATGCTGACTTCAACAGGGTTGTCCTTTGATCTTCACACGTGTGCCACGGCACCAGTGAACCTGCACACATACACACAAATACACAGAAAATAAGAGAACAAATAAATGTACCAAGATAATGCTTTAACAAATAGCGGTCTATACCAACAATACTAGGTAGTATGTTTAATATATAATATTCACATCATCCCTTTAGATGCAATAATTTAAAATATATGATAAGACATATGCAATTTAAGTCTCTTGAATCAAGCATCTAAAATCCATGGGCACTTCTAAAGACTACTATCATTGGAGAGAAATAAATCAAATGAAAATAATGAGAATTAACAGCAGAAGAACGTGATCTAACGAGCAATGTACGATTTCTTACCAACTCATTTCCTCTTGATCTGTTTGTCCAAGTATCCACGTTCTGGACAAATGACTCGTGCCAGGAATTGCTCTAAGTGGCATTTTGTTCAAGTGAATTGAGATTGGATCTCTAAATACGCTGAAATTGAGAACAGACTCTGTAACCTCTTCTCATTTTAGTCTCCTCACCACGTGGAATTTGAGCCTGACAATGATGGAGCATTAGCAATAATAAGGAGAGAACAGGGACTTGGCTTCAGATGTGAACTATTAGAATTTTTTTTTCATCTAAGACCTTTATTAAACAGAACCTACAAGTGCTGGGCTGGATTGAAACTCAGGGGTTGCCAAGTGTGAGGCCTAGGTTCAATTCCTATCACTTAAAACAAAATAAAGAAGGTTGGAGATGGGGCTCAGGTTCAACAGGTAGAGTGGTTTCCTGGCATGCACACAGCCCTGGGTTTCACCTCCAGCACCATACAGAACGTGGTGTGGTTTTGTTCCTTGCACACAGGTCATCGCCTCACTTGGGAGATGAATGAGGAGCAGGTGGTTCAAGATCCTTCTCTGGTACATAATGAGTTCGAGGCTAGCCCTGGATGCATGGAGCCCCATCCCTCCCCAAACAAAAACAAGTTATTCACAGAATGTGTCCAGTGAGATATATTATAAGTATTATACCACTTAGGTCAGTTAAGCTCACTGGATTATCTTACCTACGTAGAATGCAGTATCTAAATGAGTTCGCCCCCTGCTCCTCCCAACACCCTCCATCCTGAAAGTTACAGACGAGCTTGAAATTACATATTTCCAACCTTCCATTTCCCATGATGCTGGACTATTACCCAGGAAACAAACACGATTGAGTCTGCTTATTTCCTGAAACCATGAGAAAAATGTGAACTGCTTGCAGAGTCACACCCAGGGGACAAGGCTCACGCTGAGCTCTCTGACACTGTGGACGTGTCTGGTCACTTTTCTCAAGCGTCTGCTTCTCCTTGATGGCTTGGGAAGCCAGTGGTCTGCTGAGAACCAGTATCCTGTCCAAAGTCAACAGAATACAGGAAGGACCTAGAGCACCGGACCACACCAGTGTCTCGATACGGCACTCTACCTCTAGCTGTGACCTCCTGTGCAGAGTCTAACATTTTATATATAATTTACTAAAGGGCTTCCAACTTAATGGGAAAAAAACCTCCACAATGTCTTCTCATACTCTCCAAACTGCCTCATGTATAGCTGTGACCTTAGTTCTTATAGAGAGCTTGGTTTAGGTTGTTTAGAGTCAAGTTTATAATGTGGCAGAGCCAACTGCTATTGTGAGAAGTAGGATCTGACCGAGACCTGGAAGAGTGGGCAGCTCTGCTGGGTGGGAGGGAACCAAGAGAAACCTGGTGTGTGCAGCTCTGGCAAGTGCCAGAATGCAGAAGACCCAGGGTGGACCTGGAGGTCAGTGGCTCCAGCTGTCGGGGTGCAGAGTTCCACTGCCCTTTCAGCTGGACGTCTCCCCACCTCCTCTCACTGCTCCCCTTTTCTTGACTAGGTAGCCCCTGCCTGCCACAGCCATAGGAAATTTCAGAGACTAAAGGTGAGATTAGGGCAAACAGGATCTGCTGAGCTTTCTTTCAAGTTGCAATTATCCTGAACTTAATGTAGGGATCATTTATTAGCTCCTTGTAGGAACAGCTGGAAATACTAAGGTCCCAGTTGTCTAGACATCATATTTATTTATTATTTATTCATCTATCAATCTATCTATTTATCTATCTTCTATTTGGTTTTCATGTGGCCCCAGTCTTCTAGACATCATGTTTATTTATTTACTTCTTTATTTATCCCCTATTTGGTTTTTATGTGCTTATATATGTATGTATGTATGTATGTATGGATGGATGAATGGATTTATGTATGGATGTATGGATGGATGGATTTATGTGTGTATGTATGTATGTATGTATGTATGTATGGATGGATGGATGAATGGATTTATGTATGTATGGATGTATGTATGGATGTATGGATGGATGGATTTATGTGTGTATGTATGTATGTATGTATGGATGGATGGATGAATGGATGGATGGATGAATGGATTTATGTATGGATGTATGGATGTATGTATGGATGGATTTATGTGTGTATGTATGTATGTATGTATGTATGTATGATGTATGTATGTATTTGCACAAGGTCTGTATGTCCCAGGCTGGCCTCAAACTTGCTATGAAAGCGAGAATAACCTTGAACTTCGGATCCTGCTGCCTCTACCCTCCAAATACTGGGTTACAGGCACAGACCACCATGCCTTTCTATGTGGTGCCGGGAATTGAACTCGAGCCTTCATTTGGGCTGGGCAGGCTTTCCACCAAAGGAGTCGCACCTTCAGTCCCAGAGTTACTTTTTAAAAAATTTTTAAATTTTCAATAAAATGAAAGAGAAGAGGTCTAGCAGGAACGCCGGTGGTGTGAAAATGATTTTGACCTAAAGGCATTTGAAAATGGGCTTTTTCTCTGAACCCCCTCATGTGACAGAACTCACCTGTCAGAGCCTTTTCCTTGGGGAATTTATGCAGGAAGAGTTATTCTTGTCACCGGTGACCCAAACAGACATTGTCACAAGGCTATCCTGTCTCCATCCATTCTCCAGAGGGTCCATTTACCTTTCTTCGAAGTTCTTTGTCTTTCCCTACGTGCTTTTTTCTTCTATTGAAAGGATAGAGTAGGCCCAAGCCCTACCATCATCTTTCTGTGAATTCTTGTTTATTCCACAATTAGATAAACACTTTCCTCTATTTTCTTGCTAACTTTTCTTTTGTTATTTTTGTTTGCTGGATCCCAGCAAACCTAAGAGGAAGGAGGGAAAGCTCCTTCTCTCAAAAGCAGGGCAGTGGTGAGTGTTCTGTATATCCCCTCCCCACCAGATGCCAGGTTCACTTGCCTCCTGTTTTGTAGACCCTTGCCTAGCTCCTGTGCTCCTTGCGTTCTCGTCACTTAGGAAATAGTATGTGTGTTTGCTCACAGCAGAGGTGCAGATGTACACGTGTGTGGGCCAGAGTCAACCTCACGTGTCTTCCTTAATCGCTTCTCCTCGCTAAGTTTTGAGACAGGAGGACTCTCCGCGCTAATTTTTGAGACAGGATCTCTCATGAAACCTGGAGCTTGCCTCTTAGGCTAGAGCTGCTGGCGAGAGAGCGCCGCCCCAATCTCCCTGTCTACCCAGTGCTGGGAGTACAGCATGAATCTCCACATTGTGATTTTTTTATGCCGGTCCTGGGGATTGAACTCCGGTCCTCGGGATTGGGTGACAAGCACTTTTCAGCTGAGCCATTTGACCAGCCTCCTATAATTTAAGCACTTTGTAATGTAAGGTTTAGCATTGGGTTCGCTTCCCTTTTTCATGGGCTAGCAAATGCTGACAGTAAGACACAGCGACCCCTTTATGAGTGCTTCACTGTTGGGCAGTGTTCCCAGTGCCTTGGGTTAAAGGTAAATAACTGGGTAAGAAGCTCAAGGCAGGCACCCTGGGGGCAGAGCTCAAGTCCTTAACACCCATTCCTGGCTACTCTTTCTCTTCCCTTCAGTCCTGTGTTTGCTTATTTGTTTTAACCTTCTGTTTATTTTTTGTGTGTCTTTCCCATTCATTCCCCCCACCCCCTGCCGCAGCCCCGTCCCTCCACATCTGCCCTTTGCCCCTGCAACACCCCCCCATAAAACAAGATTTAAAAGTTAAAAAAAGGAAAACATTAAAAATCTCATCATGGCAGCCATATGGACACACTGTGTCACACTGCAGCCTCCATGACAGGGTGTATGTCTTAACAGTGCAAACACGCAAGTCCTGAGAGCCGTGGTTTACTGGTGAGAATGTGCCCAACAAGAAACATTCAAATTCAAACCTACAAACTGCATTTTTGCCAAATAATATAATATAATATAAAATAAGATAAACCTATCAGTATATAAACTGCAAATCGGAACTACTACAGGCTGCAAGCTTCAGTTTCTGGCCCGCAGTCAAAACACCTGAATAAATACAGAATCAAGAACTTCCTACAGCTTTCTCTCCAGAGACCTAAAGCCAAAGAACGGATGTGTGGTCTGACATTTCGAATTCTTAATTGTTCAAGCTGAGCTGAAATCCTGTGAACTCCCATGTCCTCAGAATGAGTTGTCTTTCTGGTGTTGCTATCCCATCAAACAAGGTCCCTCCTCTTATCCTAGGGCATCCACCGAAGGCACAAACCAGAGCAGGGTTCAATGCTGTCATTTAACTTCTCTCTGCTTCCATCTGCCCTATGAAAACGGTGCTGATTGTAGTGCCTGCCTTCTTTGTGCTACTTTAAGCTTAAGTGAACCAGCGCTTTAGGGAACTTAGCCTTGCTAATAAGCACCTAACGTTAAATATCATCATCTTCATAGATGAGTTCCACGTAAGGACTTGAAAGTTCACTAAAGTAGTCTTTCATGTTATCCTCCAGGGAGGAATTTCTGACTCATGGTACGGATCTTCCCTGGTGGTCTGTCCTCTCATCTACCACGTGGCAGTTGTAGTGATGTGAAAACAGACACACTTTCTCAGAGCACCATCCTATCGGCGGACTCACCAAAACTGATTTTATATTTACCGTCTTTTCTCCTAAGTGTCAGCTGTGCAATGGCGTGCTCTAAGAGCAACGATGCTGATCGTTGGCATCAATTCTAAACAAGCATTTTTGTGTTGCGCACCCATAGATACGTCCTGGATCCCATACACAAAGGGACAGCTTTGACTTGGGATGAGGAAGCACACCTGATAAAGATGTCGCTTCATACACGCATTGAGCAGCATTTTACGCATGCTTTCTCAGTGATTACCACATGAAGTAAGAGGAGGGGGCCTTTTAAGGCTGTTTCCAGGTGAGGGTTTTGGGGTATCTACCTCAGCAGTGACCATAAGAGTTGGCTCATCTGCTTTTTCTATGCAGCTTGCAAGCTAAGGATGATCCTCACATTTTTAAATGGTTAAAGAGTAAATCAAAATAGAATAATATAATAATATAGATGCAACAACTATGTGAAATTCAAATCCAAGTTTTTATTGATGGAGTTTGATTGGAAGATGGCCATGTCCATTAAAGTAAATATTGCCCGTGGCTGTTCTCATATTGAAACAGCATAGCTGACGCAGAAAGTATTTTCTAACTAGTGTTTTATAATGAAATTTCGCTATGCCCTGTTCTCAGAGTTAAATGACTTCTACAAATCACACTTGTAGGGGAAACTTTGAATCTCAAAGAACAGGCTATTCCTTTGTTTTATAGAAATAAAAAAGCAATATTTTTACACTTTCAGAATCATTTGGAGGACTGACAAGCTTTGAAGCTTCTATTTCAGTCATGAAAAGCTTCAATTATAGATGCAGGAGAAGTCCCTGTCTGCAGATGTAGCCTCTTGAGTGCAGCTGGCGGGAGCATCTCCTCTCATCACTAATCAGACAGGGCCGTGTTTCTGCCCCAAGCCACCCTCAAAGCTGAAGTATAGCACCTGCAAGAAATTCACTCCTCCCAATGGTGCACAGTGAGATTAGCTCTTGGATCACCCCTCCAAAATACCTATCAAGAGTGACCCATCCCTTGGCATCCTAAGGACAATCAAAATATTACATTGTCAGGAGAAAGAAAGATCTCCCTCACATGATGCCTTAAAAGTGGCTTCTTAACATCTTTTTGATGTAGAGCAACAATACCTTCTCTGTGTATTTCCATATACAAAGAATGCTTTCAGAACACAAATACTGTGTCTACTGCAAAGCAATTGCCGTACACTGAGCTCACAGTCATCTGGAATCTGGAAGACAGCCATCTGTTCTCAACAGGGAGTGACTTGCCTGGGGGATTTAAACAGGAGCAAGATGGCCAATTTGGGCAGTTTCCCAGATATTCTTTGTTGACTGTTGACAGCCATTTTTTCATATGAATTTTCAAAAAAAACTAAACACATTTATATCCACACATAAATATATGCTCGTATGTAAAAATCCATATCATTTTTGAAACCTTTACATTTTGGAATAAGTGTTGGTGCTGAGAGCCAAGAATTGAACGAGCATTTTCTATCTGCAAAATACAGTATTTGATGTCTTTTCCAATATTGCACAGAGTAAACAGAAGACCAATTTTCCATTTTCCTTACGGCGTTGAGGATGCCATATGCTATCGTAGTTTATGTATATGGCCGTGATTCATGAACGTGTCAAGGAGAAGGGTAAACCACACATATACGACAGTGAGAAAACATCTTAGAAAAACACCTGTAAGGTGTTTATTTCATTCCCATTGTCATTGTTCCTAATAAAAGACTATTGGAAATACGTTGGGCTTGACTCCCCACTAGGCCTTCAGGGTCACCTCTAACAGGGCGGTAATTAATACAGAATAGAAAGCGTGAGTAGGCAGAAGGACTCCATTTGCTTTAGTTATATTTTTGCACTAGGCAGATAATAGTGATAATAATAATTAAATATAGCGATATATCTATAGGGATAGATGAGTAGATGGGTGTAATCATGTTTCTGAACCACTTGAGAGCGTTTCAGAGGCACGATGCTCAGTTACTATTCAATAACTCAGGGCTCGTTGCTGAAAATCAAGATTGTTCTCTTGCATGACCACGGCATGAATGGTCTAGAAATGTAGCTCAGTGACAAAGCACTCGACTAGCGTGCGAGAAGCCTCAGATTCTATCCTCAGTACAGAAAAAAAATAATAATTAATAATTTTCTGGGCAAGTATTTCAGGATACAGGATTCCATGTAGGGTCACAAATTGCACTGAGTTTTTATTTATTTTTAGTCTGGAATCTCAAATCTGATGACCTTTGACAGTTTGGAAGAATCCAGCGATTTATCTCCAAAAGTGTATCTCTATTTGTAGCTTCTGCTAGTTCATTGGCATTAATTTGTGCCACAAATAACAGATATTGGGGTTCAACCTGAAGATCCAAAAAGCAAAGCCACCAAGCCACTAGAGAGCTCTTACCTCTAAGAAATCCTCAGATTGAAAGAGAGTGAGTTCCTGTCTTATCCCATCTTATATTCCTCTTTAGTTCTGGGGTTAAAGGCATGCACCATCATTGCCTTTATGGTGACTAATGGGTCTGTTTTACTCTCTGATCTCCAGGCAAGCTTTATTTATTAAAATACAAATAAAATATCACTACATTAGTTCACACTGTGTGCTGGGGATTCCTAGTGGATGTTTGACCCATTCTCATCTCAGAGGGCCAGGACAATTCTTGTTAGATCCCAGATGATAATCACCTTGCCACTGCACAGATTTAGATGTCTCTTTGTCATTAAGACAAATCTTTTATGAGCTTTTGTTGTGACTATATAATATTCCCTTTCTCACCGAACTTCCAACCAGTAATTTTATCATATGTGGGTGGTAGTTTTACAGTTTAGGGATGAACCTAAATGGGGTGACAGAGAATGACGAGATGACAGAACACACCTACAGAAAGGCTGGGATTGGGTGAGTCATGTACTCTGACAGAGACACGCCAACAACAGCACCCCATAAACTCAACTTGTTTTACAGCTGACCAAGGAGGCAGGCCTAGCTAATCTTGGTAGGAGATCTTTGTAGCAGAGAAATATGAGCCTGAAAACACCTGAGAGGAGGAAGCTGTCGTCAGCATTCTTCTCATGGGACAGGAGAGAAGGCCTTGTCGTTTCCTTGAGCCAGACCTGAGGAAGGTCTTGTCATTCCCATGTCCCTGAGGAACTGGGGTCCTTGGCATGACTGTGCTCATGTCAACAGCACACACACGCACACGCACACACACACACACACACACACACACACACACACCCAGGACTTCATCTGCTCCCTGCACAAAACAATTATTATGAGAGAGGTCACCAGAGGTGATCTTTAATTGCATCGCGCCATCCATGTTCATTAATAAGGAGAAGTTTCTTCTTGCTCACTTATTTTTATATCTATTTATTTATGATAATTTATGATAATATGCTCATGAATTATTATTTTATTTGGTGACTTTTAACTCTCATTATTCACTCTGACACACACATAGTGGGAGTTTCATTGTGAATTTCTGAGTGGGCAGAAAGCAACCCGAACAGTTTTGTGGTCCAATTCTGGTGGTAAAAGGTGCTTTACCAACAAAAGAAGTCAGTAAAACCAGGACAACATCAGCGACCAGGAGAGCCTAGGTACAAGAAAGACCAGGGCGATTTTAGCGATTCTAGGAAAGGGAAATCAATAGACTGGTGTAGCAAGCTTTTCCTTCTGGGCCACCAACCAGTTCCCAACTCATGACACGGAGACTTATTATTAGTTAAGAATGCTTAGCCTATTTCCATCCATTTGCCTGCAAACTTCAAGAAGTTGGGTTCTTAGAGAAGCTAAATAAGAAGGAGAACCCAAAGAAAATCCTGAATATTTCTCCTGAATATTAAACTTCATCAGGCGATGAAAGGAGACAGAGACAGAGAACCACATTGGAGCACCGGACTGAAATCTCAAGGTCCAAATCAGGAGCAGAAGGAGAGAGAGCACAAGCAAGGAACTTAGGACTGGGAGGGGGGCACCCACACACTGAGACAATGGGGATCGGGAACTCACCAAGGCCAGCTGGCCTGGGTCTGAAAAAGCCTGGGTCAAAACTGGTCTCGCTGAACATAGCGGACAAGGAGGACTACTGAGACCTCAAGAACAATGGCAACGGGTTTTTGATTCTACTGGACCTAGTGGTTTTGTGGGAGCCTAGGCAGTTTCGTGGATGCTCACCTTACTAGACCTGGATGGAGGTGGGTGGTCCTTGGACTTCCCACAGGGCAGAGAACCCTGATTGCTTTTTGGGCTGACGAGGGAGGGGGGCTTGGTTGGGGGAGGGGGAGGGAAAGGGGAGGCGGCGGTGGGGAAGAGACAGAAATGTTTAATAAATAAATTAATTAATTATAAAAAAAAAAAAAAAAAAAAAAAAAAAAAAAAAAAAAGAATGCTTAGCCTAGCTTAGGTTTGCTTCTGGCTAGCTCTTTTTAACTTAAATTAATCTGTTTCTCTTTATATACTTTTTACCTTAGGACCTTTTACCTCTCTTCCTTCTGTATATGTTACTTAAGCTGCTTCTCGTGGCTGCCTGGTTTCCGGCTCCAGGTGAGTCCCTCTCTTTCTCCCTCATTCTTTTCTCCTTCTACTTTTCTTCATTTCCAGCCTAGAGTTCTCCTTCTAATTTTTCTCTCCATCTGCCAGCTCCGCCTATCCCTCTCCTGCACAGCTATTGACCATTTAGCATTTTATTAGACCAATCAAACGCCTTAGGCAGGCAAGGTACAACAGATGCAACACATCTTTGCAAAATTAAACAAATGCAGGATAAACAACAATAACACATCTTTACATTGTTAGCAAATGGAGCAGAAACAGATGTAACATGCCTTTGCCTAGTTAAAATATTATTCCACAATGCACTGGAGGGAAGTCTAAAGAAAAGGAAGAAGGGGGCGGGCCTAGTAACTACTGTTGAGGGAGAAGTGGAGAGCACAGAGATGGGACAGAAAGCAAGTGAAGGCAAGGAGTCTAGATTTATACCTGGGGAACTCCATGTAGACATGTCAGCACTTCAAAGTAGAGACATGGAACTCAGAAAAGAAATACAGAGAATAGCTTGACTTGGGAATTGTCAAAGAATGAAGCTTTGGAAGTGAGCAAGCTCCCTTAGCAGGGGTGGAAAACCGAATAGAAGAGAACAGGGCCAATATCAGGGAATTTCTAAAATTAAAATGTCAGTTACAGAGTAAGAGAAGATGCTTAGTAAAGGAATGCCAAGCTTTCTATCCTAGCATGGCGGTACAGACCTGCAGTCTCAGGAATGCCAAGCTTTCTATCCAGGCATGGTGGTACACACCTGCAGTCCCAGGTCCTGAGAGACCGAGGCAGAAGGATTGTGGCGAGTTCTGAGGTCAGTATGGCCTATATAGTGAGTTTCAAGCCAGCTCGGAGTACAAGTGAGACATTGTCTCAACAAATAAAACAAAACCCATCTAATGGGTCAAACAAAGGTTCTAGGTACTACGACTTTGTATGTGTTATTTGTTTGACCCAGCCCTGAGAAAGTGGGCTCACTTTAAGCCATGCTAAAGAGGTGGGAGAAATAAGCCATCTTCTAATGAGATAATACACTCTTCCTTCCCAGAATTCCCACCTCCCAGCACAGGTCCTCCCAGTCACTGCAAGGTTCCGTTGAGTCTGCCCATATTTTCAAATCCTGTTTCCACACGGTGTAACTTTCCATTCTTCTCTGTCTTTCTTTTGGGTGCTGATCAGAGCTGAAGTAAACTTTTTGGGCACTGTGGGCTTTCTTACTCTTTCTCTATCCTCCGTTTCCCTGCTATGTGGCTAACTAACCTCCTTGCCAGCTTCCCTCAAATGGCGTGGTTTTTTTCTTCTCTGCTCCTTCCTTGAAGGTACTGAGATTTGCAGCTTGCCTGCCCTGTGTGTTTTTTCTTTAACCTCTCATGAAATTGTCTTCAAGCTTCCATGTGAAGTTCATCTTCAAATTCTTTTATGAGCCCCAAGAGGGGACCCCAATTCCTCAGAATCATGACATCATCACTTCCACTAATTAGCATATCTGCTGACTGGGCATGTGGCTCACTGGAAGAACACATGCTCAACACGCATGAAATTCTGGGATCAATATCCAGAGTTACATATGTAATAATAATTACTAGAAACAAATGAGTCCAACGAGATCAATTATCCCTTCTCTTCAGCCTCCCCGCAGCTTGCTTCCTGCATTACCCTCTATCTCCCTCCCTAAATTAGCTAACTCCAAGTCTTTAGAGCTGCTGTATTTTCATTTAGGCTCCCACTACCCTCACTTCCACCCAGTCTTCCAAGGTCCGTGGGCCTCCGCACACACATCCATTTTAGCCTCATGTTAGAACATGATTCATTCTTCCCAACCCAATGCTCTTCCGAGTGAACCAGACTTTCAAAACTTAGACTCATTACATGCACACTATGGGAGCACAGAAGCAGGGCAAGCAACTGGCCACGAAGAGTATATTGGCATGATCCTTTCTTTCAAAACAGTAACTTTTATTAACAAGTGTTCTGCGTGATTTTTTTTTAAACACTAATAAAAGTGGCCAATAGAATGCAGGCTTGACGACTCCCCGTCAGCTCGGTCAAGTACCCAGGACCGCACACACTGCAGTACAAACCCCTGCCTATCTAGGCCGTTTTCTTCCCTGTCTTCTGCACCGTGGACTGAAGTCTCTCCTCCTTGACTTCCTCCTGTTTATTTCTGTTTCTTCATTTTGATCTATTAATTGGAGCTGTCATGGTGCTCAGCCATCATTATCATGATGCATTCCTAGCGATTTTGTTCTAGCTTTGTTCCTTTGTTGTGATAAAATATTCTGAGCAAAGCGACTTAGAGGAGGGAAGGACTTATTTGGCTTACACTCCCAGCTCACTGTCCTTCTTTAGGAGGAACCCAAGGAAAAGTTTGAAGCAGAAACCACGGGGAAATGCTGTTTGCTGGCTTGCCGGCTCCACGCTAAGTTAGCTTTCTTAGACATCCCAGGGCTACTTTCCCATGTAATGGTACAGCGTGCAGTAGGGCAGGCCCTCCTACATCAACCAATAATCAAGACACTCCTCCACGGGCCATTTTGACCTGGGTCATCCTCAGTTGAAACATCCTTCTCTGATAACTCCAGACTACACCAAACCGACAGGGAGAGATTGCTAGGTCACATAGCAGATGAGAATGCTGCCTTATTAGGTATGTGTCTCTCCTTGTGACCACTGCTCAAAATCATCTTTACTCTTCCAAATCCTTAGAGTCTCGGCCTTCCTAACACTGCGACCCTTTAACACAGTTCCTCCTGTTGTGCCGACCCCCAACCATAAATCATCTCATGGCTACTTCATAACTGCGATTTTGCCACTGTTGTGAATTGTGATATGTGACCCACAGGTTGAGAACCACTGCCTGAGCCCTTGTTCTTTCCCCAGTTCTTGGGCTCTTCTGAGAAATCAGGTATTTAATTTAGCCTGAACCCGGGCTTCTCTTGACGGCTGCTCCTTTCCCTTTAGGTCTCCTCTACTTGCACTCATTCATCTCTTCTGTATTCCAGGTAACACAGGGTTTTCTGCCATTGTCTTCTTGATCTTGTCTAACTGCTACAATCTTGATCCTGTCCCCACTTTTGTCCTTAGGCCAAAGCAATGGTTGAGTCCTCCATCTTAAGAAGAAAGCTTCTTTCGGAGCTTTGCCCTGTCTTCAGCTCACCGCTGAGCCTTGGAAGAGTGGACATTGTACGCATTGCATCACCGTCGCCTCTCACCTTACCTGTGGACAGACTTCAGTCCGCAGTACTTTATGGACATTGTTCTCTGAAAGACAGCACTGGCTTCTGACCTCTTTGCTGCCAAGCTCCCGTCCTCCCTTTGTCTGAAGGCAGCAAAACAGCGACAATGTTGATTCAGATCTGTTTTCAAATTTTTCCTTTTCAAAAGGGTGCTCTTCTCAGCCCTTTGGATCATCTTTGGCATAGATAAGCTTTAAAAAAATAATTTAAATGAATGGGATATTGGGTATGACAAGTATAATTGTTTTAGCCTGTTTAAGTGACCAGAAATATGCTGGGCCAGGAGAAATCAAAGTCTATCTCTCCTATATTCTTTTCATTTACACATGCCTTCTTTTTTTTTTGGTCTGGATTTCTTTGCAGCAATATTTCTCAGGCCACTTGTCATTCTTTACCAGAACCAGTTTAGCTAAAAACTAGGAGCTGTAATCATTCAGACTCCCCACGTGACCCTTTCCCTGTTCCCCTGAATTCATGTGACTCTGTCATGGCCCTGTAGGCTCCTTCATGTTCAAACAGATTGAATTTGGATATGCTGAAAGCAAGCAACTAATTGTTCCCATCCCCACAGCAAATCTTACTTTTTGCTCAGAATACCAGACCTGTGATTTCATAGAAAGTTAGGTGCCACTTAGTGCGAGCCATGCACATGCTCTGCCCATCACAAGGTTGATATTCCGTGCTTGATTCCAGGTTCTCGGTGAGGACCATCTACCTTGGTGAGCAGTGCCATTCTAAGGTGATGTGTGCATGCCCAAGTCCTCTCTTGAGCCCCTGTAAGTGTGCCTGCCCCCCTCTTTGGTGGAATATAGTGATGGCTTTACCTCGTGAGACCGAAAGGAGGAGATCTGTGAGAATTAGAAACAAACCACTAGAGAAAACCAACGGCACAGAAACGCCTCACACCATGAGAAGATGCAGGACCAGCGCTTGCGCTGTGCACAATTGCACACAGCACAAGAGCAGCTATAAAAAACACCGGAGGAAAAAGTGTGTTTCTGAAAAACAATTGGAAGGAAGCAGATTCCTCATGTGCAGAACGCAACTTCCAGAGAAAAGTCTCTGGGGCTAAGAGAAGGAACCCGTAGTGCACTTCAAGACTGCAGGTTCTGAACTCAGATTTCTGCAGGCCTCATCCCTCTTCTGGTACCCATAAAAGCTCTCCCAGTGTAGCCAAAGGTCCCCTTGGCTGCCAGTTCCCACCAACTAAAGAAGAAATAAGCAAGGCTGTTGTGCCCATCCCTGTCAGTTAATTACATAAAACCGAATGCAGATACTGAATAACCCAGATTCAATCCTTAGTTTACATATTTATTTCTAGTGTCTTTACACAGTCCAAAGTAATCTGTGATTTATTGAATGTGTTTGTGATTAGTCACAAACATTAAAGTATCACATTGTCATTGAATTATAAACCTGCTCAAGACATGGCTATTTAGAATTAGCAGAATGAAAATAAAGTAATAAGCCCCTGCATTGATGCTAAACAGGTTCTATTACTGTTGGTGAGGTTAGAAGCCCATATTTTACAGAGAGGTTTACCTGACAGGTTTAGGATTCCCCTTTGGTATTGACAGAATAACCTTTCTTTATTGGGTCTCTTAGTCCCTTCCCATGTTGCTTTGATGACATGGATGGCTTACAGTTCAAGGGGATTGTTCATAAGGGGGAAGATGTGGAGAAAGCATCGTGGCAGAAGCAAGACGCAAGCTGGCCACATCGCGTCCACACTCAGGAAACAACAAGAGGGACTACGGAGTGGGTGGGGCCATAAAACGTTAAGGTTCTCTCTCAATGATGCACTTCTTCCAGTGAGATTCCACATCCTAAAGGTTTCATGACAGTCCCACAGCACCACCAGATGGAAACCAAGGGCACAAGTGAACGTCACACCCTAACCCCAGCATTCATAGACTACCAAGAACCTTATTACACCCGAGGCTTTCTTGGGAGTATAAATTCCTAGAGGACCAGGACTGCACATTTTTGTTGATTGATTGTATTAGTCTGGTTTCTGTTGCTTCAACAGCATCATGACCAAAGGCAATTTGGAAGAGTTTATTTCAGTTTACAATTTACAGTTCATCATTCCGGGAAGTCAGGGCTAGAGGCAGCCACTGATGGCACCACCCACAATGAACTGAGCCCTCCCACATAAGTCATCAATCAAAAAGATTGGCTTGCCTACAGGCCAATGTGGAGGAGGCATTTTCTCAATTGAGGGTCCTCTACCCAAATAACTCTAGATTGTGTCAAGTGGACCAAAACAAACCAAGGCAGAGATTGAAAAAAAAAATTCCCAGCTGGTATAGTATCACAGAAGCAAGGATTTTTCTTTTAATCATTTAGGATGCTTTCATCTGGAATTAACAGAAAATTCACTTCAACCTGCTCTGGCAATTCATGATAGGGCTTATTTTTATGACAAGTAAATCCAGGCAGAGTTAGGGAATCTTGCCAAGGGGCTCACTGTCGTTACCAAAGTTTGCTTCCCTCTTTCCAATATGCTAACCACAGAATGTGACCTTTGACTAAGAGGACAACGTCTTCTCCTGTGGATTAAAGACAGGCCTCGCATTCCAGACTTCAAATGCTGATGTATGGGTATGATGAACACGTGGCTGTTTCCCCCCCCCCCATGCATATCTATCTGGAAAGCAACATTTCACAGGAACCCTTTGAATTCTTTCTTTAGGGGCAGAACAACATGACCACCGCAAAACAATCCCTGCCAAAGCACGTATGATTAATGAGATCTAATTCTGAGGCGTAACGGGGCAAGATGCACAGCCCTACCAATTAAGGATCATTTGGCCATTCTGTCATGGAGAATTAAACTAATTGAGTTTTAAATAAGAAAGAAAATTTCCCACATGAAAATATGTTATCTCTTGGCCACAGATGACTGGAAACAGCAACTTGAGTTAACTTATAAATCTGGAGATAACTGAGTGACTCTTCGGAGCTAGACTTGCACAGCCAGAGGTTGACTCGGCTGCAGGTCATACTTACTGGAAGTTCAGGGACTTCTTTGTCTACTCACACTCTCAAATGGGGAGAGAGACTGGACCATCTGTGTTCATATCTGAAGTCGGCTAGGCTGGAGTCATTCTCAGAGGAGAGTCCTGAAGAACAAACAGAAACGGCAGACCTTCCTGTTACTGCATAACAAGCCTCTCCACAGATCACTTGTCTGAGGCAGATATTAGCTTCTGCTTGCAAGTCATTTGCTTACCTGCAGACAGGGCGGGGTAAGTGGCTGCTTCTGGAACTTGGCTGGCTCTCATCGGGAGGAAGATGGACAGAATCTTACACAGAGGAAAGGTGACAAGAGATCACAAGGTCCTCCCTAGGAGAGGACCGCCCCTCTTGGAAACAGCCCTGCAGGACTGTACTGGGGATTTTCTCTCTGAATGGAGGGTAAGAGTACACGTCCAGGACTGGAGAGATGGCTCAGTGGTTAAGAGAACTGACTGTTCTTCCTGAAGTTCTGAGTTCAATTCCCAGCAACCACGTGGTAGCTATTAATCATCTATAATGAGATGTGGTGCCCTCTTCTGGCCTGCAGGCATACGTGCAGGCACAGAACACTGTATACATAATAAATAAATAAATAAATCTTAAAAAAAAAAAGTACAAGTCCAAAAGCATCACAGTAGCACATACCCCAAGGAGAGAGCCCTGGGTGGCTAAAGCCATTGTTTTCTCTTTAGTCCTATCTGTCCTGTACACTAGTTTAATTTGACAGGCAAAGGAATTTTTTTTTTTAAATGTAAATGGCTGTTCTGCCTTTTTCGTGTGTCTGTGAACTACCGTGGTACAAAACCCCTGGACTATAGGAGAGGTTTTTGGAACTGGAGTTCCAAATGGTTTGAGCCACCATGTGAGTGCTGAGATTTGAACCCATCACCTCCGAAAGAGCAACTAGTGCTCTTAACCTCTGAGTCATCTCCCCAGTCCTCAAACGGCTCTGTTCTTCAGTAAGCATTCACGCCTTGTTCCCACCCAGAACTGCCTCCGCAGAGCCCGCCCACTGTGCATAAGAACCACACAGCTTCTGGGGGCAACTCTGTATCCCACCCTCTTCAAGACCACATGTCTCTAATCCACAATTTGTTTGGATTTTGTATTAATTATTTTATTCTTCTCTGTGCCTATGGGCAGCTGATGTGGACTCTAAATTCCAGCAGAGCAGAGAATGAGACTGGGTGTCTGTCATGTCAGACACTCAGGTAAAGAAGTCATTGGACACGATTAAAAAGATAACCCCAGGGCTGGAGAGATGGCTCAGTGGTTAAGAGCATTGCCTGCTCTTCCAAAGTTCCTGAGTTCAATTCCCGGCAACCACATGGTGGCTCACAACCATCTGTAATGATCTGTAATGAGGTCTGGTGCCCTCTTCTGGCCTGCAGGTATACATCCAGACAGAACACTGTATACATAATAAATAAACAAATCTTTAAAAAAAAAAGATAACCCCAAAAATGACCCTGAAATCAGAAGCATGAAGTCCTGACAGGCATTTCTGTAAACCAGGATTCATTTGCTGTGTTTAATACTTAAGTATATTTAAATTGACACATAATGGTTGCACTTATTTATGGCATAGGAATTGGGATTCTTTATCTGGGATTCATAAATTTAGGTGGGAAATAATGATCTGTTTTCCCAAACTCTACCTGAAATTTAATAATTTCTTCAGTTATTAATGCAAACAAGACAGAAATGCATGGGACTTTGTTATCAGTGAAGATTACTGACGTTTCATAACATCTTGAGTTATTATAGATATTATAAAATAATGTTTTGATTCATCTCTAATTCAAATTTGCAGGTAATTTGGTATATGATTTATACAGCAACTCCCAGGCTAGTGTTTGACTAAATGCAGCATTCCAACCTAGCCAATCTGATACTTGGAACCATCACCTTCTCCCAGAATGTTCTTGCTTTTCCTGTTTCCTTGGCCTTAAAATCTCTACTTTCTGGTCCCTGCTTCTCATCACCCATCATTTAGGTGTTTAGAAGTATCAGCTAAATGAACAAAGCAGTGAATCTCCCGGCTTAGGTGTTTCCAGTGTTCTGGACCATGGCAAACCGATGTAGCAGTTGCCTCCAGAATGTTCTGAAGTGCCACGTTAGGGGCTAAGTTCATGTGCTCTTTCTGTGAACGCAGCAGGTTAGCCTTTCCAGCCTTTTAGCCACCATTAGGAGAAATCTCAGGGTATTCTCTCCCCTCCTTCACACTTTGGACTATGTAAAGACAGTAGGGGTAGGTTTGGCCTCTGACAGCTTCATTATAGCATACCACAAGGCTGTTTTCTGTATTAGTTCATCACTTTTGGCTGAAGTTAAATGGGATAAACAGGATCAGGGACTTGGTTTTGTTTCATTTCTGTAGCTCCTGAACTCAAACAGTATCTGTTGTATTGTAGGAGCTTACTATTCACTGCTTGATGTTTGGACTAAAATTTTTATTTATTATTATTTTTTATATTTTATTTTTATTTTAAGTGTATAAGTATTCTACCTGCATGTATGTGTATGCACCGTGTTCATATCTGGTGCCTATGGAGGCCAGAAAAGGGTATCTGATCCCCTGGAACTGAATTACTGTGGTTGTAAGCCACAATATAGATGCTGGGAACCAAATCCATGTCCTCTACAAGAGCTACAAGGGTTCTTAACCACTAAGCCATCTGTGCAGACCCAGGCTAAAATTTTGTTCATTCCAATAGCTGTTGGAGGAAGGAGATCTGATGTTTCTACTTTGTTCTACTCTTTGCTTACTTTCATATTCAGAAACGTAATTTCTAAAAGATTTGTTTTATTTTAAGTTATGCATATATGTGCCTCTGTTACTGTGTATATGTGGATGGAGATGCCTGCAGAGGTCAGAGGCACTGGATCGCCTCTGGAACTGGAGTTACAGGCAGTTGTGAGGCACTCAATGTGGGTACTGGGACCCAAACCACATCATATCAGTACATAAAGATGTTTTGTCATCACCCTTCTTCACCTTTTCCTTCTCTTCTTCCTCCTTCTCAGTCTTATTTTTCATCTCCTTTATGTATGCACTGTGTGTGTACTACAGTTCATTTTATTAACCCATCATCTGTGATGGGCATTGAGATCTATTTCCAATATTTTGACATTACAAACTATGCTCCACAAAATTATCTGTTGTGGTTTTTTTTTTCATTTTTTGCATCTTCAGGCTCAATTCCTTGGGTTGGGAATTCTTGATCTATATACATGTGTGGATTTTATGGGTACTCTCCTACATCCCTCAATAGGAATTTGCCCTTTTGTCCTTCCTCAGAGATTCTGGGAGCGCTTGTTTTTTCACAGTCCAGTCAATCACATGCGTTAATCAGTTATTGAACTATTTGACAATCTAATAAGACAGAAATAATCTAATTAGACAGTTATCAACCTGTGGGTAATGACTCCTTAGGAGATAGGGTTCTCCTAAGACCACTGCATATCAGATATTTATATTACAATTCATAACAGTACCAAAATGACAGTTTTAAAGTACTAATGGAAATAATTTTACCACAACATGAGGAACTATATTAAAGGGTCTCAAATTGTGTAGCATTAGTTTAAGATGTGTTCTATTAATTTATACTGTGGAATATTTGTTTAATGATGCAAAGATGTGTTGCATTCTTTTATGTCACGTATGTTTAACTCTGTGAAGCTGTGTGACTTTGCCTGTTTAAAACACCTGATTGGTCTAATAAAGAGTTGAATGGCCAATAGGTAGGCAGGAGAGAGGGATAGGTGGGGCTTCCAGGCAGAGAGAATCCATGGGAGGAGATATCTAGACTCAAGGGAAGAAGAGCAAGGAGTGAGAAAAGAAGGAGAGGAGGATGCCAGGAGCCAGTCACCTAGCCACCCAGCCAGCCAGCCAGCCAGCCACTGAATAAGAAGGAAAGAAAATTGTATAGAATAAAGAAAGGTTAAAAGCCTAGAGGCAAAACATAATATACACAGAGGAGCAGGATAATTTGTTAGAAAAGCTGGCTAGAAACAAGCCAAGCTAAGGCCGGCATTCATAAACAAAAATAAGTCTTCGTGTCTTTATTTGGGAGCTGGGTGGCAGGCCCCAAGAGGAAAAAAAAAAAAAAAAAAAAAACTATAGTTGCAGCATTAGGAAGGTTGAGAAGCTGATCGAATGTTTAGTGAAGGTCTGGTCTCTTTCCTAATGACTCATCTTCCATCTCCTCTGTGCATTTTTGCTTTGCATATTACAGAAGATAAGCTGACCGTTTTCACCTCTGTCTTCATTGCATACGACAGTCCCACCAGCCCACCCCCTTCCCTCTGCTGTGCTGTGGTGGTAAGGTTGGCCCTCTTCCTGCTCCTTGAACTCCAGGTATCAGCCAGGCTTCTGCAGAGAAGCAGAGTCCAGGCGATATTCATCCTGGCAGCAACTGCAGGATGGCTCTTCAGAAGTCAACTTACAGCATGGATCTATACAGATACTTAGATCATTATATAAATATGGAACTTACTAATGTCAACATTTCTATATCTCTAAATCTATATGTATTCTATAAAAGCTCCAGTTTCCTCCTGTATGTATCAGTCAGTTGATTGACAGATAAATGCATAGACAAAAAATTTATTTTGAAAATTTAGTTCATGTTGCTGTGAGCTGATGAGTCTAAACTATGCACACAGGCTTGCAGCTGGGGCTTTCAGCAGGATCATTAGTGCTGCAGTCTGGAGGCAGGATTTCTTGGGAAAACCTGGCTTTGTTCTTCTATAAAAGCATGAGGCCCGTCTACAGTATAGACAATAATCTTTCAGTCACCTGATTAAGGATGTTAATCTACAGATACCACAATAACCTAGGAAGCACATGAAACATAATGGACAGAGGAATATAAATAAAATGCTAACTTTTGCATAAGAAAGAAGGGAGAATAATAGTGTGGTGGTATTTTTTTTAAAATTAGTTTAAAAAAAATCAGGAACCGAGAAAGGGATCTGGATTGAGCCTGATCAGATTCAGACAGCACATAGCATGGGCAGGTCACCGAACATCCCCTAGTATCCACCAGCATTGCACCGTGCTCCACCCCCTTCCAGGAAGGGTAATAAAAGGTTTATATACAGGTCAGCTGGGGTAAGCTGGGGCGGGTGGCAGATGCACAGAGGCTCATTCAAAGGTGGTCTTAGCAGTGATAAGGGACAAGTATCTCAATGGGCAGAGCCCCCAGAGATGGAGAGGTCTGGGACATACAGAAATGCACATTAAGTGTCAAGACTTTTTTAAGTCACAACTTAGAGACCAACAGAGAGCGTCTGATGTAGAAGACAATCAGGCAAAAGAAGGGATTTGACCAGGAGTTGTCTTCTGGCCTTTTGTACCTTCTAGCTAAAACTGGTACGTAGTACAAATGTGTACATGCAGTTATGATATAAAAATTTGTTCGGGATGGGAACATAGGCCAGTGGTAAAGAGCACATGCCTAGCATGTGTGAGACTCTGGGTTTGACACATGGCACTAAAAGACAAAGTTGAAGATTTCTGAATGAAAATGTCTATTTCCTTTTTACAACCAGTTAAATTTTAACTATCAACTCGACACAGTCTCATCAACTGAAAAGAGAGTTTTGATTGAATAACCGTCTCTATCAAGTTGGTCAGGGAGCATTTATATGAGGGACTATATGGTGGTTTGAATGAGAATGGCCCCTGTAGGCTCGTATGTTTGGAGACTTGGTCACCAGCTTGTGGAACTGTTTGGGAAGGATTAGGTGGGGTTGCCTTATTAGAGGAGGCGTGCCATGGAACAAAGCCACAGAGCAGGATGCAAGGACTGAGGCTTTAAACGTTTCCCATGGTCCCTGGTGTGGATCCAGATGCCAGTGCCTGGCTGCTGCTCTGGCGCCATGCCTGTCTGCCTGTTGCCATGTTCTCTGCTATGGCTGTGAGAGACTCCTATCTCTCTGGAAATGGTAAGCCCCAGATAAACTCTTTCTTTTATAAGTTGCCTCTTATGGCAATAGAAAAGTAATTAGGATAGACTGCCATGATTGTTAATTGATGGAGAATGCAGCTCACCAGGGGTGGTACCTGGGCAGACAGCCCTGGGCTGCACAAGAAGGCTAGTTAAGCATGAGACCAAGTGAGCCATCGAAAGGCGTTCTTCCATGGTTTCTGCTGCAGGTGCCCACATGGGTTCTTACCCCAGCTTCCCTACTTTAAGATTAAATAAATCCTTTCTCCCATCAGCTGCTTTTTGTCAGATCATTCTATCACAGCAAAGAGACTAGAACACCAGAAGAAATTACTTTTCTGCAAAGGAGCACACCTACTTACAAGGAACATATGTTTTTATTGCAAGAAAGAAATTAAACGATCGCATCTTTAAGGAGTTTCTACTGACCAACTTGGGATAATTTGAATACCAAAATGGATAACGATAAAAAGAATTGCAGCACACTGAATAAAAAGACAACCATAGCTGGATGTAGTTAAGTTCATACCTGTAATTCTGGAACTTAGGATGCTGAGACAGGAGGATGGCTATGATTTTTGAGGCTAGCCTTGGCTACATGTAACATGAAAGGGGACTGTTGTTGGAGTTTTTTTCTTTCCTGTCTGGTACCCCACAGCTGGCATGCCCCAAAGAAAATCATAAAGATCTCTATAAGTTATAAAGCTGATTGGCCCATTAGGTCAGGCAACTTATTAGCTCTTGTAGCCCATATTAACACATTATTCTGATCTATGTTAGCCATGTGGCTCAGTACCTTTTTCAGTGGGCAGATCACATCCTGCTGCTTTGGTGATCTGGGCAGGAGTGGGAGGAATCAACTTCCTCCTTCCCAGAATTCTCCTGTTCTCATAGCATCATTTATACTTCCTGTCTGGTTTTCCCACCTATACTTCCTGCCTGGCCAATCAGCGTTTATTTAAAACATGATTGGGGCTGAAGAGATGGCTCAGAGGTTAAGAGCACTGGCTGCTCTTCCAGAGGTCCTGAGTTCAATTCCCAGCAACCACATGGTGGCTCACAACCATCTGTACTGAGATCTGGCGCCCTCCTCTGGCATGTGGGCATACATCGAGGCAGAATGTTGTATATATAATAAATAAATAAATAAATAAATCTTTAAAAAAAAAACATGATTGACAATACAGACAATTCTCCTGCACTGTACTAGCTACATAGTGAGTTTAGGTCCAGATTGAGCTAAAGAGTGGGGCCTTCCCTCAAATTACCACCATCACTACTACCATCATCCTTAAATCCACTGCAACCTTTAAAATAAAATTCACTTGTTAGTGAGTGTGTGTACATGATGTATGTGGGGAGTAGGGCTGGCAGGTGTGCCCACAGCACATGCCTGACATGTGTACAGAGGCCAGAGAACAATTCTGTGAAGTCCGTTCTAAGGACCAAACTCCAGTTGTCAGGCTTGTGCGGCAGGTGCCTCCACCTGCTGTGTTGCCTCACTGCCTCTGCAGAGGAACAGAAGCCGAGAGATGCAGTAGCCGTGTCAACCAGAAAAATCATCAGTTGCAGCCACTTATTACTGTCGGTGAGACTCCATGACCTCTGCTGAACAGTGAGTAAAATGTTACTGGGGAGATAGGATAGTCACGTAGTTTCCAAACATCGCCTTACAGATAGCTCATTTATTATAAAGAGGTTAAAAAGCACACCATCATAGCCGTGTGATAAAGCTTTCCCTCCTTGGTGACAGAAGCTTGTTTTTGTTTTCTTCTCTTTGGGATGCACTGGGGAGATACTTCCTATGCTATGCTCTTGCCAGAATGTTCAGGCTGAATCTGCAACTAGAAAATAATAAGATACATGTAGATTATAGGATAAGTTTCAATTTAATAAGCTTTCCAAATGTCATCCAAAGTCAAATGAAAGGCAAGGAAACTCTTCTAGATTAAAGAAAAGAAAAGAGTTCTGGGACATGGCTCAGCGGGTGAAGCACAAGCGTGTCCGTCCGAGTTCAATACCCAGGAGGTATGGATAGCTAGAAGTCTCTGTGCTACTTTCAATGGAGGAAAAACTATTATACAGATAACCAAGATGATTTCAGTCAGTGCAGAAACATAATAACATTTAAAAAGACGAAGAGATTACAGCTCTTCATTGGAAGTTCCAGGATGGAGATGTGTACTCACTCCCCTGGATACGGGGAGGGAGAGACAGGAGACTTCTTGGGACTCACCGGCTAACTAGTCTAGCCTACTTGATGAGTCTTAGGTCACAGTGAGTGACCATGTCTCCAAAGCCAAGGTGGGATGTCCTGTAAAGGACAAATATGGTTGTCTCCTGCCCTTCCCCCACACTCACCTGTTCACCTTCATACACATATGAGCACAAAAGCAGACTAAAAGGTTATGAGCACCAACACATGTAACACATTATTCTCAATGGGATCCTGGATGAAAGCCAAAGTGAGGCAGCGAGAAGGTATGTTTTGTGTATGAAGTAGAGAAAAGTATGTATTGTATGTAAGTTAAAAATGACGTTAGTTAAGTCTCTGTGTATAATAATGATGCTATGACCGTGTGGCCAAGGTACTTCAGAGGGATTTATTTGGGTATTCATGGATGTTATTAGAGGGTAAGTCAGGTTGAAGAGTAGCTGGATTGATTAGTTATATAATTAATTTTAGTGTTCCTTTAAGCTTCTATATCAAAGTGATTTCAAAGTAAGAGTTGGTGGCAAAATGTTTTCAGAAATGATGTATTATATCCACACCCATAGAAAAAGCAATTTCATGCCCGCAGAACACGAAATAGAACAATTTCAAAGGCAAAAATTAATGAGTTGCAGTGCACAGACAAGACGGAAAGGTGGCGGACAGCCAAGAGAAGCTGACCATCAGCCTGCTAGAGCAGTAGGCCATGTGGTGATACAAGGATAAATAGAAATGGATTAATTTAAAAGAGCTAACTAGTAATAAACCTGAGTCATCGGCCAAACAATTATAGTTAAACATTAAGCCTCTGAGTGATTATTTTTTAAGCAGCTATGGGACTGGGTAGGATGAAGAAAAGTCTCCAGCTACAACCTTGAACTCCTGATTCTTCTACCTCCAGCTGGAGAAACAGAATTATAGACTTTGTTTAATTTTTTCTTAATACCTACTAAAGTAAGCCACTTTTTTGTTTACTGAAATAATTGACTTGCTGCTTTTGAAGCAAGTTCTTTTATGTACTAAATTCAAATTTGCAAAATACTTTTTAAAATTACAACTGTGGGTGCACCTGTCTCCCATCACTAGAAATCTCATGCCCTATTCTGTTTTGTTCCATCTTTTTTGTTAAGGTTCACCACTTCAGCTTTCCCTTCCCCACCATCAAAGACAGGGTATTGATTCTTGCAAGATGCTTACTGAAAGGGAGGTAGGTAAATGGATACCTTGAAGAAAGAATTGTTGTGGCTTATCAACTCACCTCCTTTATTTCAATTTCAGGTCTATGACATTGAAGTAACATCAGGGCCTCACTGATCATTTTCATACCAGCAACAGGGAAGAAGCTGAACAATGTCAGTCTTGAGTGAGTCTCAAAGCAGCCTTCAAGAATCTCACATGTTCACAAGGGAAGGGCTTGAAGAAGTTATTAAAGATGAGCAAGGAAATACGAGCCTTGGAACTTCTCTGGAATAATCTGCTTTCTTATTTAAATTTTATTTCTAAATCCTATGTTTTGTAAAATTCCAATTATATGTACATTTAAAAAAATGTCTGTACATAAAGGTAGTTCTAAAATGGAAAAAAACTATATCATACTATTATACTGGAGTGTAGCTCAGTGGTAATGTGCATGCTTAGAATGGGAAAGACTGTGTATTTGATCATCAGAAATCAGAACCCAAACACACACACACACACACACACACACACACACACACCCAACATACTACTGGAGTGTAGCTCAGTGGTAAAGTGCATACGTAGAATGGGAAAGACTGTGGATTGATCATCAGAACCCAAACACACACTCACACACACATGCAACAACAACATCACAAGACTGGACTGTTGCTCAATAATAAAGTGCATGCTTAGGATGGGAAAGACTTTGGCTCTGAAGACCAGAACACAAACACACACATACACACACATGAAACAACACATGATTGGAGTGTAGCTCAGTGGTAAAGGGCATTCTTAGAATGGGAAAGACTTTGGATTTGATTCTTACGTAACCTCTATCTTTATATACATTCAAGGTTAAACGTTCAGACTTTTCTCAAGTCTAAACCTCCTTAACTGAAAATAAAAGAATTTTCAAGCCCCAAAATATAGAGACTGATTTTTAGAATTTTACCAATGTTTGTGTCCACTGCTAAGGGAACAATCCGTTTATATAAACCAAGATGAATAATGTAATAGTGTGTTTTGATTTTGAATGAATTACAGTCTAAGTAAAAAAATGGCAGAGGATTGCTTATGATATATGAATGAGTGAGGCAATAATTTAATTATATGTTATTGCCATGTGAGTTTATTAAAGGGAAATAAGATTACTTTTTTAAAAAAAGTTACATTAAGAATTATATCTTTGTGTATAGAGACAAATAAACACACTACAATATCTTTTTGATAAAGACATCAAGATTCTGACTTGGGACATTGATATTACTGCTGTAGAGAATTTTATTTGTTGCTGAAAATCTGTAGCACTAGTTCAATGACAGTGTTGAAACAGAGCAAAATTCTAATTCTAGGTTATGTTTACTAACTGAAATTTTATTTTTCATGCCATTTGTACAGAAAAGAAAGCTGGGTACCTTGATTGCTCCTTAACACATTTTGATTTTGATAAGTAGAAATGATGCAATAACAAGTCAAATTTATGAGATTTATAGTTTAATTTTCAAATTACCTATTCACCCAAAATAGAATCAGTATTGTAATTTTTCCTTTGTAGATTAGCTAGCTCCCAAAATTCCTGTCTTCAAAATATCTTTTTTGCCCAAAGTTACACTTTGCCACAAATAAATCATTTTCCTATTTCTTCTGTTTTATCATGTTGTTGATGAAAAGTTCATCTTTTATTTTTAATTGCAGCTTTTACTTTTGACCATGGAGCATGGCTCCATGTTGAGGATTTTTGTTTCTCATGGCTTCTTTGCTATCAATCTTCTTTGGTTTTCTTTTCACCTTCCTGGCTATTTGGCCCACTTTGACTGATATGTCATAAGCCACCTTTTTGGGGTGACTTCTGCCAGGACCCTAGCCATGGTGGGTTCAAATGATCCAGGGTGTGAGGAGTAGAATTATTAGGCAAAAGGAACACACACACACACACACACACGAGAAATAAGAAACAGAAACATAGGATAGTATCGGGAAGGAGTGTCAGTGAATGCTAAAATTGCCTTTGTTTAATTTCCATTTGCTTAAATACTCCAACCCCAAAAGATAAGATAAGAAACTACATTCACATGATACAAGAAATGAACAGACCTGATGAAGGATTAGGGTCTACATTCTTAGTTAAGCATTCTGTTGCCAGAACAAGACAATAACACTCACACCTGTTGACTGAGATTTCTGTCCTGCCCAGATCTGTAGCTGTTAAGTCCCAAAGAAACACACAGAGGTCTACATTAATCATAAACTGGTTGGCTTATTAGTTCAGGCTTCTTATTAACTCTTTCATCCTATATTAACCCATAATTCTTGTCTGTGTCAGGCACATAGCTTGGTACGTTTTGTCAGTGAGGCATTCTCATATTGCTTCCTCTGTGTCTATGACTGCAAACTGAGTCTTTCCTTTTCCCAAAGTTCCCCTGGTCTTGTAGCCCCCACCTCTACTTCCTGCCTGGTTGCCCTGCCTATACTTCCTGCCTGGCTACTGGCCAATCAGCATTTTATTAAAACAGTACAAGTGACAGGGCACAAGACAATTGTGCCACAGCACACACCCAAGACCAAAACATTCTGTAGGCAAACCACTCCCTGGGTGGAATCTATAGTTATCTCCCTAAAGGAGTAGGAACCTAGTTGAATTCTTAGACTTTTGTTTGAGGTAGAAACAGCTCTGCTTATTAATACCTGAAATACCAGGTCTGGATATTAACCTCACCTGTTGACAATAACCTTGAAACAGAGCAGAACTCTCTGATCTGTTATTTGAACTGTTGACAATAACCTTGAAGGAAGAGAAGTAAGTTCCAACTCTCTGACTTTTAGTCAAGACAGAATGGACCCATTCCTATGGACCCTGTCAGACTGACTTCTCCATCCCTAAATAAATACTAGGGTATGGTAAGCTCCATCTTGAGCTATCTTTAAAATCATGCTTCATTTCCTGACCAGGTAATTCAACCCACTCTTTTATTTTTACTTATCAGTAAAATGTGTGCCCACCAAAATGAAATGGCATCAAATAAGTGAAAAGTATATTTTAATTTAAATACACAAAAGACTGTGAATAAATTAAATTCAGGGAGGAAAAACCTCATACGCATGAGTGGAACCCTGAATCTTTTCCCATGTGAGAACAATTTGTTACACAGCAGAGGAGCAAACGACACACTGCAGACAAAATTTTTCTGAGATAAGAAGTCATAACCATGTGAGATATAAACCATATCAATTTCTATCCAAAACATACATTTTTAGTATACAAAAAGTACCATGCAACAATCAGTGTATTCTCATTTTCGAACATATTTGCCTTCTGTAAAAGAAATCCACAGGTCTTCAATGAATCCCCAGCTGTCTTACTTTTCTACAGCTGTGAATAGACACAGTGACCAAGGCGACTTGTAGAAGAAAGAGTTTAATGGGGCTTGCTGTTTCAGAGGGTGAGTCCATGACCATTATGTTAGGAGCTTGGCAGTAGGCATCATGGTACCAGAGCAGTAGAAGAGATCTTATATTCTTGTCCACAAATAGGGGACAGTAAGGGAGAGACAGAGAGAGAGAGAGAGATAGAGATAGAGAGGGAGAGAGAGAGAGAGAGAGAGAGAGAGAGAGAGAAGAGGAGAGGGGGGAGAGAAAGAGGAGGAGAGAGAGAGGACAGAGAGAAGAGAGAGAGAGATAGAGGAGAGAGAGAGATAGCTAACTGGGAGTAGTCTGAGATTTTGAAACCTCAAAGCCTATTCCCAGTGACACACCTCCTCCAACAAGGCCATGCCTCCCAATCCTCTCCTAACAGTTCCACCAACTGGGAACCAAGCATTCAAACCTATGAGTTTATGGAGGTCCTTTTATTCAAACCTCCACACAAACTCCTAATCCCAGCTCTTTTCCCTGAGACCTGGCAATTTGCTAATTCATTTTCTTTATCATTGGATTTTCTTATTCTAAATATTTCATGTAAGTGGAATTATGAAATATAAAGTCTTAAGATCAGCTTATTTCACTTATAATATTTTCAAGATTCACCCATGCAACAAGTATTGGTTCCATCTTTTGTTTTACGTGTGTGTGTGTGTGTGTGTGTGTGTGTGTGTGTGTGTGTGTGTAGACCAGAGGTCAACTTTAGGGGGTCTTATTCAATTGCTCTCCCCCTTATTTTTTGAGATTGAACCCAGAGCTCATGAATTTTTCCAGACTGGCCAGCTAGCAAGCCCTAAAATTGTTTTTAAGATTATTTTCTGTGTATTGACTGTGTTGGTATGTTCAGGTCTTGCTGTGGTAAAGACAGCTGGACTCTGGTTGTGCCACACTGCTCTGATGTTGTTGATTGTTATCTTACACTGGCATTTAGGCATCTGGGCTTGGGCTGATTAGGACTAGGTCCTGATTTCTGACTTTTTCTTTGTTGGATGTGTGTTTTGTTCCTTGGTTTCTGTTTCCTCTTCTAGTCTTTGTGGCCTGAATTGCTGATGACCAGTGTGGTCTCTGATGAAGTAGGAGTCTCTGTCTGAGATGTGAGCTGGCCTTCTGGTGCTTACCTTGGCCTTTGGTGCAGCATTGAGAGTAAGGGATGGGCTCTGTTCTTCTGACTGGTGCACCTGATCAGAGACTAGCTTCAACAAGGATATCACTTACCAGAGTAGGTGTAATGGATTATTAAAAATTGCTTCCGGAATCCCGGCAGCAGCAGGCAGTGGGCAGGGATTCTGGAGAGCAGCCAGTCCTAGGCAGGGACTGCGCATGAGACCATGCCGCAGGTCTCTGAAGGTGGCTGGTCCCTGACAGCGAGCCATGTGGCTGTGGCAGGTGAGAGACAGCCAGATAGGCACACCATGTAGAGTGAGGTTAGATATTTATTAGGTGGGTTATGGAGGGGAAGGGAAAAGGGGAGAAAAGCAGAGAGAGAGGAGAGAGAGAAGAGAGAGAGAGAGAGAGAGAGAGAGAGAGAGAGAGAGAGAGAGAGAGAGAGAAAGAAGCGGAGGAAGGGGAGAAGTGGGGAGATGCAGAAGCTGCCTCTTCAAGAGAAAACTCAGGCTGGAAGCTGAAGATCACCCTGTCTCAGCAGACAGGGAGGGAGTGGGCATGGTCTGTCTCTTAAAGAGACAGAATAGATAATTACAGTAGGGGCATGAGGATTAGAAAAATAAGTAAAGAGAATGGAGAGGAGAGTGAAAATACTAAAACAAAAACAGGACAGTACTGACGGCCAATGAATACTGAAATGAAATCGCCCATGTTTAATTTTCTGAACACTTTTATATCCCAAAATAAAAAGGGGAAGAAGACAAAAGACTGTTTTAACGTGATACAAAGGACAAGCAGAACAGTCACTTGCTTCAATACTTAAGACATCGATTCATTAAATCTTGAGAAAAACTTTCTGTTGTTTAGGCAGTGAACCCACTCTAGACCAAGTATCCTGAAGGCAGCCTCTCCCTAGGTCAAACCTCCTAATTCAAAAAAAGAAGCAGAAGTATGCTAGAATTCCAACCTTTGGTCAGGGTGGAGTGGATCTACGTGTAAGGGCCATCTTAATGTCCAAAATACCAAAATACCACGTAACCACACCCTAGGTCAGGGTGTATAGCCACACTTGTTAACAACTTTGAGCAAACTAAAACTCTCCGATCTTCAGACAAGGTGGAAATAGGCTCACACTTTTTGGCCTCCACACATCTAAGCAGTGGAAGTCTGTTGGGATTGGGGAAAAGGCCCAGCAGTGGCTGGGGTGATGAGGTGGGAGGGCAAAGGTTGTGGGATGGGTCTTTGGGAACAGAATCTTGGGAGTGGGGCAGTTCAGTGGCCAGGCAAGCTCCTCACCTCTTCTGACTGTGGAGCTGGGGGGAGGGGGACAGGCTGGCCACAGGGAGGATGATGAGGTGTGAAGACTTGAGTATTGGAATGGGATTGTTTGACTACTTAGGCTAGTGTGAGCAAGTAACGCTACAGTGAATATTCCTTTTATGAGAACAGAGTGTTCCTGGTTTTCTTGGACATACACAGAACAGTGGAATTGCTGGGTCACTGGACAGCTCTATGTTCAACATTGTGAAGAAGTGTCAAACTGTTTTCCATGGTGGTTACATGGCTTCGAATTCCTATCAGCAACATAAGAAGGTTACAGTTTCTCCATATCCTCTCCAATATATATATATATAATTTCATAACCTTTTAAACCTATTGATTTGTTGTTTCTGGAAATGGAGTTTTGCCATATTTCCCAGACCAGGCTAAGTAATACCCTTGTTTGCAGGCCTATGCCACTATTCCCAGCTCTTTTTTTTTTTCTTCCATTGTGGTCACTAGAGTGGGTATGAAAAGACATTTAATTGACATATTGATTTGTATTTCCCTGTTAATGAAAGATTTTGAACATCTTTTCATTTACTTACTAATTTTTGTAGGCTTTTGATTAGTTTATTTATGTTTTCATATATCATTTCAGACTTATTATTAGGTAGAAATTTCCCACCCCCATTCCCATCCCTTATCTCTTCCTTTTTCTCTCTTTCCTTCCTTTAAACAAATTTGTGTAGTTTACAAACTAGCAGGTTACTCTATAGCATTTTCATCTGTGCTTAATTTCGGCTGATCCTGCTCTTGCACAGCGCCAGGTGCTTCTTTGTCTGGGTGGAGTGCAAAGATGGACTCCACTCTCAAGCACAAGCTCCTTTGAAGTTCTCTTTGTAGCCCAGACTAACCTTGATCTCCCCAAAGTCCTCTGACCTCAAACGTCCTGAGGCAGCCAAATCTATTTCTGGAGGCCTCTTTAGCATCTGTGCCATTTAGTTTCTCACAGAAGAGTGTGAGAACACGGAGAACCTGATAGGGCATGGAGCTTCACTCATGCTGCTGCCTGGCCTGCGTTCATCACTTGGCTTTGTCTCCAGAGAGGTCAACTGTAGGCCTTCCCTGTAGTGTTGAAAGCCCTTTGTGGCTGACCAGATGTGGTAATTGCTGAACATGCTCGTGATCTTGATCTTTTCCTTTTTGATCGGCACGATGGTGGTCAAATTCTCTTGCATAGCCACAAGAACCCAGATTGGTGGTTGCCAGGTGTCTTAGTTTGGGTTTCTCTTGCTGCAGCAAAACACTGTGAACAAAAAAACTTGGGGAGGAAAGGCTTAATTTCACTCAAAGCTCCACGTCACAGTTCATCATCAGAAGTAGTGGGGGCAGGAACCTGGAGGCAGAGCTGATACAGAGGCCATGGAGGAGTGCTGCTTACTGTCTTACTCACCATGGCTTGCTCATTCTGCTTTATCATAGAACCCGGGACCGCCAGCCCAGGAATGGCACCACCCACAATGGGCTGGACCCTCCCACATTAATCATTATTAAGGAAATACCACAGGATTGTCTGCAGCCAGATCATATAGAAGCATTTTCTTAATTGCAGTTTCCTCCTCTCAGAAGACTTTGGCTTGTGTCAAGTTGACATAAACTATCCACTACACCAGGGTTTAGAGATATGTGCTGGTTTGAACGAAAATGGCTTTCATAGATGTACAGGGAGTGGCGTTGTTGGAGGAAGTGTATCACAGTTTCAGAAGCTCAAGCCAGGTCCAGTGTCACTCTCTCTTCCTGCTGCCTGCAGAACTCTCAGCTTCCTCTCCAGCACCATGCTTGCCTGCATGCTGCCATCCTCCTGCTGTGCTTCCCTCTGCGACAATTCTAGACTAAACCTGAAACTGTAAGCCAGCCCCAGTGAAATGCTTTCATTTGTAAGAGTTTCTGACTCCTGATGTCTCTTCACAGCAATAAAACCCTAAGCCTGGAGTTGAGTGGGGAGTGACCATAAAAATAGCAGGAAGGTAATCTCTGTGGTGATATGCAGTGATGGTTACATGAGTTTACAGGTGACAAAGTGGCACATAGCTACACACACATCGTACCTGTGTAGAATATGGTTTTCATGTTGTACGGTGCTTATATGGGATAGAGCAGCCAGAGGGCACAGCATAAGTGCCCAAGATCATTTTGCATGATCTTTGCAACTTTCTTGTGAACTAGTCATAATTTCTAAGTAAAATGTTATAACATAAAACATCATTAGATGGCTTTCGCCATAAAATTCTTTTAGTTGTTGATTTTTTTAAAACATGGTCTTTTGATGTATCCCGAACTGGCCCAGAACTTTCTCCTTTGGTCTCAAACCTAAGATTCTCCTGCCTTGGCTTCCAATGATGCTGTGCTATGCCCAGCTCACATTATATTTTCTGGAGGCAGTTCCTTTGGTATCTCCTTCTTGGTGACATGTTGGGGAAAAGTGAAGGTAGGAGAAAGGTCAGGGAATCCAAGAGGCATTGCTATGTAAGTGTTGTGAGCCACATGGACTGCCTGTGTGTCTTCTCAGGGTTAGAGGCCTTTCAAATAGGAAGGCTCGAAAATAAATAATCCATCTTGATGTTATCTCACAAATAGCTGTAGTCACCGCGAGGCTCTTAGTCATAGGGATGGGAAGAAAGAAGAGGCAGAAGTGTCCAGATTCTTCCAGTTCCTCACTCACTGTAGAGGAAATCTGCAGTGAATTTTACCCCCCTCTCTCTCCTTGCCATTCTAAAATCTTCCTATTATCTCTGGAGCAATTTAGTTTGTTTAGTTTTGTTTCAGGGGGATGTGGATCATATCTAGGTCATGTTTTGCTCCAAGAACTTGTGGTGGGATGCTTTTCTGTTTGGACCTTGATTTCTTTATATTCAATAACAATTTAGTTGGAGTACCTCGTTTTGTTTTCTTTTTCTTGCAGCCTTATATCTGGCTTCATATCTGTTTAAGAGCAGACACTACCACCCCCTTGTAGAAATGTTGAAATGACCTGAGCATTCAGAACCAGAGCTAGTGTAAAGAAGAAACTGGAGACTGTGGTTCAGATCCTAGCTCTCTAGACTGGAAATGTATTTCTAATCTCTAAGCCTTATGTTTTCAGTTTGGAGAAAAAGGAGGATAAGAATGTTCTTTGCAGATCTTAGGGAGGATAAACAAGTGTCTACGTCCTGCTCTACAGTTTGCTCTTGCTGTTCCCATTTCAAGTTGTACGAGCACTTTCCACTTCACTCCAAGCATTCTGCAATCTTTCATTATAACATTTTTTTAAATTTATTTATTTCTTTATTAATTAATTAAAGATTTCTGTCTCTTCCCCACTGCCGCCTCCCCTTTCCCTCCCCCTCCCCCAACCAAGTCCCCCTCCCTCATCAGCCCAAAGAGCAATCAGGGTTCCCTGCCCTGTGGGAAGTCCAAGGACCACCCACCTCCATCCAGGTCTAGTAAGGTGAGCATCGAAACTGCCTAGGCTCCCACAAAACCAATAGGTGCAGTAGGATCAAAAACCCATTGCCATTGTTCTTGGGGTCTTAGGAGTCCTCATTGTCCGCTATGTTCAGCAAGACCGGTTTTAACCCAGGCTTTTTCAGACCCAGGCCAGCTGGCCTTGGTGAGTTCCTGATAGGACATCCCCATTGTCTCAGTGTGTGGGTGCCCCCCTCGCGGTCCTGAGTTCCTTGCTCGTGCTCGCTCTCCTGGTACTCCTGATTTGGACCTTGAGGTTTCAGTCCGGTGCTCCAATGTGGGTCTCTGTCTCTGTCTCCTTTCATCACCTGATGAAGGTTAATATTCAGGAGGATGCCTATATGTTTTTCTTTGGGTTCTCCTTCTTATTTAGCTTCTCTAAGAACCCGAATTATAGGCTCAATGTCCTTTATTTATGGCTAGAAACCAAATATGAGTGAGTACATCCCATGTTCCTCTTTTTGGGTCTGGCTTACCTCACTCAGGATAGTGTTTTCTATTTCCATCCATTTGCCTGCAAACTTCAAGAAGTCCTTGTTTTTTACTGCTGAGTAGTACTCTAATATGTATATATTCCATACTTTCTTCATATTTTCTTCAATTGAAGGGCATCTAGGTTGTTTCCAGGTTCTGACTATTACAAACAATGCTGCTATGAACATAGTAGAGCATATACTTTTGTTGTATGATAAGGCCTCTCTTGGGTATATTCCCAAGAGTGGTATTGCTGGGTCCATGGTTAGGTTGATCCCAAATTTCCTGAGAAACCTCCACACTGCTTTCCAGAGTGGTTGCACAAGTTTGCATTCCCACCAGCAATGGATGAGTGTACCCCTTTCTCCACAACCTCTCCAGCAAAGGCTATTATTGGTGTTTTTGATTTTAGCCATTCTGACAGGTGTAAGATAGTATCTTAAAGTTGTCTTGATTTGCATTTCCCTGATCGCTAAGGAAGTTGAACAGTCAACTACTGAATCACACCTGGGTCAAGGAAGAAATTAAGAAAGAAATTAAAGTCTTCCTTGAATTTAATGAAAATAAAGAGACAACATACTCAAACCTATGGGACACGATGAAAGCAGTGCTAAGAGGAAAGTTCATAGCCCTAAGTACACACTTAAAGAAAATGGAGAAAGCATATATCGGGGACTTAACAGCACACCTGAAAGCTTTAGAAAAAAAAGAAGCAGACATGCCCAGGAGGAGTAGAAGACTGGAAATAATCAAACTGAGGGCAGAAATCAACAAAATAGAAACACAGAAAACAGTCCAAAAAAATCAATGAAACAAAAAGTTGGTTCTTGGAGAAAATCAACAAGATCGACAAACCCCTATCATTATAATGTTTTGCTTTACACTGTTTGTGCATAAGAAACACACAGGTTAAGTAGCTGTCCTAACAGCAAGTTGATAGCCTTGAATCACTTGCTAAATCATATCCAGGGTGGCGAGCGCAAACCACTGCCATTATTAGGATAATAATGTATTTGATTGCCTTACTGTGTCAGCGTTTTACACAATTAAGGACATCTTCTGTGAGCACTCATTTCACACCATAGGGCTATCTGACTCCTTTTTTTGTCCTCTTTTTCCTATGTTGACTGTACTATCCACGTTATCAGGACGGTGTTTATCTCCCACTTTGAATCTTGAACAAGGTAGTTTCAAATTTTCGGTGACTTGTGCTCCTCAGACCAGGTATCACTCTATGGTCACGGGCCCGTGACAAAGCTCAGGCTTCGTCCCTCTTAGAGTCCCTCTTCCAGGTTCCTTTGCTCCAGGACCCGCCCCTAGGTTTCGCCTGGAGTCCTTGCTTAGGTCTCGAATCTCAGGCCCCGCCCCTCGGTCCAGGCCTCACCCAGGAGCCAGGACCCTGCCCCAGACCTAGCTCCGCCCCTCCGCCCAGGCTCCGCCCTTCCGCCGGTCCGGGTTTTCCTCGGCTCCTCCCCCGGTCAGCGAGGGGTGGGGCCCGCCCACTCGGTTCTTGGGCGGGGCCAGAGTGGCGTGCCCTGAGGCGCCGACGCCCTGACGTGAGACACCGCCGGTTGACGTCGCCGCAGTGCCGTTGGCCTCCGCTGCTGCCCCGGCTCTGCTCCTCCGCCCCATGGGCGTCCGAGGTTGTCGGCGGCGGAGCTGGAGTTGCGCAGGCTGAGGGTGCAGGCATCGACGGAGGTCCCGGCTCGGGCCTGCCGCGCTGTCAGGTGAGAGGAGCTCGCGAGGCTGCGTGCGGCGAGGGCCTGGCGGTCGTGAGGTGGGCAGCGCCTTCCCGGGCGCGTCCCTCGGGGAGGTTGGCGGGGTCGCGGCCGTGGCGCGGGGCTGGGGACGCGGGGTCGGCGGTTGCGGTCGAGGCCTAGCAGGCCCTGGGGCACGCGCGGAGCTGGCGGAGAAAGCAGAGCAGGGCCGAAGTCCCCGGTATGGCCCGGCTGCCCTGATGCGGGAAGGCTCGTCCAGTAGGGCACACACCTCAGTGGACAGCTCTCCGGCCAGAAGCAGGGCCGGAACGGTTGTCTTCCTTCCGGGGTGTCTTAGTTACTGTCCTTCCTCGCCCCGTTGGTTCCCGTGTAGACAGCGGGGTGTCTGGTGAAGGGAAGGAGTTCTTGTAAATTTCCTCTGAGGAAGTCACAGGTTCTGGAACTGAGAGAGTAGGTTTCGGCTGGTCTCCTGGTGCTGTTTTCATCCCATGCATGACAGTGAAGCTGATGTAGTCTGACAAGTGTAAAAATGGGTGAATTCGTGAGACTATCTGACATATCAGCATTTAACTGGTGTGGTGTCATATAATAGTGCCAGCACTATTAGGAGCCGTCCCCACACTTTGTGGCTGAGAACCTTGAAGCACAACTGTTTCAAACCTGGCATTCTCGCTTCTTTATAGCCCCTCAGTCAGCATGCAACCCAATCCCCCAAATGTCTTAGAGTTTGCAAGGCAACTGTCATTTGGTAAACAGTGTGCCCGGTGTCCAGAGTAGAAGGGAAACTAAGTCACGCTTCTTTTCCAGGGAAGACTCGGTGTCAATAGGAAAACTCTTTCAAGGACACACTTTCCTGACTCCTACCTCAGTGACTCCTAGATCACATCCTTTTCTTTTCTTTTCTTTTTCTTTTTTTTTTCAGAGACAGGGTTTCTCTGTAGTTTTTGGTTCCTGTCCTGGAACTAGCTCTTGTAGACCAGGCTGGCCCCGAACTCAGAGATCCGCCTGCCTCTCATCCTTTTCATATGTAGAGTGGTTTTGAAAAGTTCAGTTTTATTTGAGGTCTAGGAGTTCTTATTGGACCAGTATCGGAAGTTTTCTGGCGTGTTAAATAATTTAATTTGAAAGCGTCACTAACAAAGTTAGGATACCCTTTATAATTGGTTAATATGCTGTGCTTTTCAGACTTAAGATGAAACGCTACAGAAGGGCCCTTCAGAAGTGGAAAGATAAACAACATTGAAGATTAAAAAAATATGTTGTGTAAGTATTTTTGCCTAAGATTAAAAAAAATCAAATTTCTTATTAAAGCCCAGATAGAAAAATGTTGGATTTATGCTTCTTTTGTGTTCGGTACATCTGTGACCACCAAGTCATGTTGTCTGAATTTTGGACTGTTGATACATGATTGATAGTAAGTCAAGTACTTAGCTTTTCTGTTGGCAGAGGTAAGCCCAGAGAAACCCTTGCTTCATTACCAAGTTCCAGTATTCTTGTCTTTTGCTTGCTTTATTAGCTGCTCATGTTTATAGAAGGTTTAAAAAAGAATATTTATATGTATCTCTGTTTGACATTGTTTGTTTTTTGAGCCCATATCTCCAAAGTCAAGGCTTGTCTGGAACTAGAGATCTTCCTGCTTCAGCTTCTTGGTATCAACTTGCAATATTACCGAACTTAAAGCCTTTTCTTTTTTTTTCTTTTCTTTCTTTCCTTTAATTTTGGGTTCTGTAGATATAGTAAAAGACATGGTTAAACATGATTGCAAGTAGTTTAATTCATTTAATAGATATTTATAGAGTACTATTAATTTTGGGTTCTGTAGAGATAGTAAAAGACATGGTTAAACATGATTGCAAGTAGTTTAATTCATTTAATAGATATTTATAGAGTACTATATGTATAGTTAGGGTTAGGGATATATATATATATCAGGATGGTAGAAGAAGAGGAAAGAACCCCTTTTGTTTCTCCCCAATCATTTACTGTATGAAGATCGTGCAGTAGATTCTTATATTAGAGGAACTTCTTATAGTAGAGGAACTTCCAGCTCCTCTTCATTAAGCAGTTGTTGTACTATGAGATGTGTCTGCACTGTGTAGCCCTAGTTCCTGTGGATACCCTCTTGCCTTGATCCTTATGCTAGAATACCACACTGTTCTTACTCAAAGGCTGAATTAGTTTCTTTTCTATTGCTGTGATAAGACACCATGACTGAAATCCTGTCTCGAAAAACTTAAAAAAAAAAAAAAAGACACCCTGACCAAGGCAACTCAATTTGGTTTGTGATTCAGAGGATTCGAGTCTATGGAGGTGGAGCAAAGGCATGGTGCCGGACAGCTGCAGTAGCAGCTAAGAGCTTACATCTTGATATAAAACATGCATCATAAGCAGGAGACAGAGAGCACTAAGAATGACATTAGTCTTTGAAACCTTAAAGCCTGTCAGCAGTGACATACCTATTCCAAGGCCTTACTTCCGAATCCTTCCCAAACAGTTTCACCAACTGGGAATAAATATTTAAACATATAGCCAATGAAGTTCATATTCTTGTTCAAACCACTGCATTTCACTCTTGGGCACCCATTTACGCATAGCCATATCATAATTCAAAATTTAGGCCAACTTCAAAAATTTCCTTAGTTTTTCAGTCTCAACACTTTTGAAAAATCCAAAGTTTAAAGACTCTCCTGAGACTTAATTAAGGCAATCTTTTTATTGTAAACCCTTATAAAATGAAACAGCACTTTAAATACTTTAAATATACAATGGTTTAGAATATTGATTACCATTCTAAAGGGGAAGAATTTGGTACATAGTAATGAAATACAGGCCCAAAAGAAAGAGAGAAACTCAACAGGAAAAAACCCTGAGCTCCGTGTCTGATGTCAAAGGGTTTAGATGACTTCTCTTCCAGCTTTTCTGCCTGGACAGAAATCTCTTGGGCTTATTCCACTCCCCGTACTCAGCTCTCCCTGCAGATATCCTATGGCTCTGACATCTCTTAACAACTTGGGGTATCCCACACAACTCAGGCTTCATTTTCGCTGCTATCCTTAGGCACTGAGGGAGTTTCTATAACTTCTTTAGTCTTTTATCCTTCATGATTCTAAAGCCAGAACAGTGTGAAAAACCCTGCTAAATTCTGCTGCTCACTTGGGATGGAGCCTGGCCTCACATTTACTGCAGCTTTATTTGTTTTTGCTTTTAAATTCCTTAGGCCTTTTCAAGTTGGAGGCTTAGTTGGCTGGGGTCTTTCCCTTAGTGTGCCCCTCCCTTTATTCCAGTGCAGATCAGGCCTAGCCTTGATCTTACTTCCTTCAGTAGAAGCCTTGCTTCCAACACTAAATATCCGGCTGTTCTTTTTCTCTTCAAGCTGTACATTTTGTATTTTTATTTACCCTACTTGCTCTTATTCTTTGTAGATGTGCGTACATTAACAACTGTGTGACAGTCAATATTAGGCTGTCTTGAGATCTCCACTGCCAAAGAAATTAGTTCATTACTATTCAATTTAGCCTCAGGCAAAGTTTTAGGACAAGGGTAGAAGGCAGCTTCTTTGCTAAAATATCACAAAAATGGTCTGTAGTCCAGTTGCTAATATTAATATTGTTCCTATCTGAAACTTCTTCAGCTGGGTCTCCATGGTCAATATTGTTCTTAGTAAGTCTGTCTTCCAAGCTCCTACTAGTTTGGCCTATTAATCTCAATTTACAGCACTCAACTGCTTTTCTAGTCCAAAGTCTCAAAGTCTTCCATATTTTCCCCAAACAACAACAAAAACAGCATGGTCAGGACTGTCACAGCAACAACCCCCTTCCTAGTATCAACTTAGTTTCTATTACTATGATAAAGACACTATGACCAAGGCAACTTATAAAAGAAAGTTTTATTTGGCTTATGGTTCCAGATGGTTATTTATGATGGCAGAGCAAAGATGGTAGCAGATGGCTGGATGGATCCACAAGTGGGAGGCAGAGAGGGGAGTCCTGGCAATGATAAGTTGTTTTTTTTTTTTTTTTTTTTGCTTTTTTTCAAGACAGGGTTTCTTTGTAGCTTTGGAGCATGTCCTGGGACTAGTTCTTATAGACCAGGCTGGCCTTGAACTCACAGAGATCCCACTTGCCGCTGCCTCGTGAGTGCGCTACCACTGCTAAGTTTTTTAAAACCATAAACCCTTTCCCCAGTAACATATTTCCTCAACAAAGTCACACCTCCTAATCTTTTCCAAAGAATTCTACCAACTGGGAACCAAGTATTTAAACATATGCGCCTATGGAAGTCATTCTTGTTCAAAGTATCATCACAGAGTAGTTTCTTTATTTGCTTGAGATATGTTTTTAACATTGGGTTTTTGTCTGATGATTTTTCTTAAATGTTTTGCATTCATCTTATACTGGGGAGAATGTTGGTAGATACTTATGGCTTTCCAGCCTCAACACCCTCTTTCTCCATTCCTTTCATAAGAATGATGAGCTGTTATATCACATGGTGGTGATTTTGGTTGAGGATTCTACCTTTTTTTGTGGATGGGTTGCATTTTTTGGACTTGATTAGAAACATATTTTTGTGTAGAGGCTCAAATGCGGAACATATATACCTCACCTAACCTTGTTTCCTTCAGTAAATACTCATTTTACATCTCTAAATGATAAAAAAATAAGCATAAATAGGTACATACAATTTTATCACATGTAATTCACAACTTTATCACATGTAATTCATTATAAAATGTGTGGATATTTACTTAACATGCTTTTTGATATAAATTTTACTGGATTTAAATTTGTGATTCTCTAGGTTTAGCCACCTGAGGAACTGAGATTATAGGAGTAATTACATTACTATCAATTATGTTAATATACTAATTACAGAAGTTACTAGATCTGTCTAGGTATGCTCTTGGCCTTCTTTTTTTCCTTTTTTTTTTCTTTCAGTATTAGGTATCAAATGTGTGTTCTCATATTTGTTTTTATATCGGTGGGTCTTTCAAAGTATTTTACCCATTTAAATAGTGTTGAACAAAAGACAAAAGAGAATTCATGGGTTATAAAGTGATCGCTTCCTTCTAAAATTTAGGCTGGTGATTGACAGGTCTTTCAGTGCTTTTAAAAATATAAGAATCTGTTTTACTCAGTTTGTAAACAGTGGGAGAAAAATTTAAAAGTAGAAACATTTCTCCATTTTTTTCTCTAGCTTTTTTGCTGTTTCATGGTATTGTCACTGTCTACTGTTGCATGTGTCCCCCTTTTACTTTTCAGAGACGTTTTGTTTTCATCTTTATGCTATGCTAAGATTTCAGCTATATATATGTGTGTGTATGTATATATGTTTTTATATACATACACATATGAAAATTATATCTATTGTGATCTCCAAAGTGAGAGTCATGGCAAACAAACAAAAAATATGTTTAGAAAGTTGACATGTCATAGTCATTGAATTTCAGTGAAAAACTTGTCCTCATACATTCTTTGCATGTCCTGAAAATTTTACTATTATTATTTTTATTCCCCCAAAACTTACCTGTGCTACTTGGTCTAAAGGAATATTAATGATACAGTTTTCCTTATGATTCCTTATCCTCAATTTCTTTGAGTTTTTTAAATTTTTATTATAAGTGGAGACTGTTGTTAGTGGATTGGGTTAATTGTATTATATTGTACTAAAAGGAAAATGCCTCTTGTTTTTTATTATAATGTAAGAACTTTCTTATTTTTAGTTCATTCTTTATAAAATAATCATAATCATGCTACTTGCCTGTCTATGTATGTGGATATAAATACTGTCTTAATCACTGTTCTATTGCTGTGAAGAGACACTGTGAGCAAGGCAGCTCTTATAAAAGAAAGCATTTAACTGGGGGCTTTCTTACAATTTCAGAGGGTTAGTTCATTATTATGGTGGGGAGCATGATGGCAGGCATGGTAGGCATGGCAGGCATGGTGCTGGAAAAGTAGTTGATAACTACATCTTGATCAACAGGCGCAGAGAGAGAGAGAGATGGAGGGAGGGTGGGTGGGTGCGAGGGAGACCAAGCTTGGCATGGGCTTTTGACACCTCAGAGTCCACTCTGAGTAACATATTTCTTCAGTAAGGCTACATACACCTTTTAATCTTTCTGATCTTATCAAAGAGTTCCACTCCCTGGTGACTAACCATTTAAATATCTGCACTTATGGGTTCATCTTACTCAAACCAGGACAAATACATATCTATATGCATATTTATCTACACAGTTGACCATGTCTGTTCATAGCTTGACAATTTATTATAATATTTTTCCCGAACATGTGATGGCAAGAGATCATTTAACTTTTCACATGCTATCCGGAGGAAGCATGTGACTAGGAAGATTATTATCCTGTCGAATATTGGTGAATACACAGAGGTGATGGAAATTATGAAGACTTATTTAATATATAATTATAATATTAAGTACTAACTTTGAGGAAAAATCTAGCTGAATATTAATAATATATTCATTATCCATTATATTATTTGCAATAACATACCATTAATTACACATTAATTAATACAATTAATTAAAATTTAATTAAAACATAATTTATTAGGAATTATATTGTTTATGCAATATATGTGTTTATATAATGATTATTATTAATGATGACTAAAAAGTATATAGATGATTAATATTCCTTATTAAAGTAGATTTTTACTATGATCTTTAATAGCAATCATGCCTCTCTCAGTACTACTCTTTTAATTTGTTTTTGAAAGAGGTTATCTTTATGTAACCCTGGCCATTCTGTAACTTGCTATGTAGACCATAAGTAGACCTCAAACTCACAGAGATTTGCTTATCTTGATTGTAAAATCAAGGCATTGCTAATGTGAACCATGGACTTCTATTTAGATAGAAATATGTACAAACATTTCATTTGTTATTTACTTGCAATCCCAGTGAAAGACATAAAAAGTAACTTTAAAACCTCGTTAATTCACCTTTTACTGTTTTACGTGATTTCTGTTGGAGTTTTATGAATCTTTGATTCTAAGTTTAACTGTTGATCTCTTTTAGGCCTTTAGATGTTCTGAAAAAATATCAGTAATGGATCAAAGGAAGAATGACAGCATTGTCCCCAGTATCACTCAATTAGAAGATTTTCTTACAGAACACAATTCCAATGTTGTTTGGCTTCTTGTTGGTAAGTAGAATATATTTTAAAAAGTAATTTTGTTGTGTTTTCTTCCAAGTATTAACAACTGTCAGATTTTAGGCAGTGGTGGCTCAACCTGAAATGCTAGAGTGGCATTCATTTATCTTTAGGAAGGGGGATTTTATATATGCCTTTTGATTATTTCCTCTGGAAACTACTCTGTATTGTTTTTGTTTTTCTTAGGTTGCTAAGTTATCTGACTTATGAGCTGGGGGAGAGAAAAGGCATTGATTATGCTGAGCTTATTTTTCCTGTTTTAAATTACTTTCCCCACCCGTATTCCAACACATACACAAACATTTTTAATATAAGCTTAATAAACGTTCATTGTAAATAATATTTTGTAGTGAAATAACATATATTTAATACTTTATTTTAATTTCTTTTTTTCCCCACTGGAAAAATTGTTGTGGTTTATTCTGTTTATTACTTTTTTGTGTAATGGTCTAGAAGTTTTCTCGGTATATGCAGATAGTTCAAAACAGTGCTAATTAAATGGAAGAGAAGGGAGAGAGAGAGGGAAGAAATGAAGGAATGAATATGAAGGAAAAGGAAGATGTATAAAATAATATTAATGAGTAAAGAGATTATTGAAGGCTGCTATTCCTGCACAAGTTGACGTGAAATCATGCTGTTTGAGTTGGATTTTTGTGTAGGAGCCCCAGATGTAGAAGGGAAATTAGGAAGGGTAGAAAGGAAAAGGAGACACTGATATTTTTCAACATATTTGGTATACTGAATATAATAGGAAGTTTGTATATGTTGTTTCATTGCTCAAAGCAGTTTTATGAAGATAGGTTTTAATTTTCTCTTTTTAATAATAGCATGGATTACATGCTATGGATTACATATCAGTGTTTACTAAATGCATGATTTTGCGTCTATATGACTTGATGTCATATGCTATAAGGCAGGAATATGGGCAGAGGTGATGAATATCCTGAAGGAATAATGATGCTTCATAACATGTAGGTAGGACTGAATTACAACTTAGACTTAGAGTTCTATAGTTTCTATTTGACAAAAGAAAACTACTGTAAATTATTAATAAAATCCAAAAAAATGAAACAAAGCTATTGCTTTGTTTTTAAAAACTGTAGCATTATTTTGAACAAAGTGAAGATCTTACTATGATGTTGGTAGGTCACATTTTAACCTGCTACACATAACTTTTTCCTCACTTAGAAAGCAGTCATACATTTAAAATAAAGGTCAGTTCATTATAAAAACAATGGCTTTTCTGTTTTTCCTTTTGTGTATTGATGAACAGGGTATTTAAAAAATACAATTTTAAAAAATATAAATTTTAGATGACAACTTTTCATGACTAGTTAAGTTTAGGCTATCATTTATTTCTACCATAATCAGTGACATTTTTAATAAGTAAGTTATTGTCACAACAGTTACAAATATTTAGGAGAGGGTAGCATTTTAGTTAGGATTTCTGTTGCTGTGAAGAGACATGGCAGCTCTTAGAAAGGAAAACATTCAGTTGGGGCTGGTTTACAGTTTCCTGCTATAATGGCAGGAAACATGGCAGCACTTAGGCAGACCTGAGGAAGGAGCTGAGAGATCAACATCTTGATCTGCAGGCAGCAGGAAGTAAACTGAGGCACACTTCCTCCAACAGTACCACACCTGCTCCAGCTAGGCTACACCTCCTAGTAGTATCTGTCACTCCCTATCGGGCGCCAGTTACATTCACAGGACCACAGGTAGCCTATTTAATGTTTCTTTGACAAAATTTCTTGGATTCTATTTCTTTTCTTAGTATGTGTTTATGCACATTTGTATTGGTGTATGTGTGTGATGTACATACATTTGTGAAGACAGAGTCTTTCAATAAACTTGGAGCTCATTGCTTTCACTAGGCTGGCTGGCCAGTGAAACTCTGGGGATTGCGCTATCTCTGGCTTCTGCTTCCCAGGTCTTTTCTACAGGTTGCATGTGCCGAGCCCAATTTATGTGAGTGCTGGTGATCCAAAATCAGGTCCTTATGCATGCACTGTACCAACTGAGCCATTTCCTCAGCTCCTGTTACTTTTTTAACAGTAGAGATTGTTGATTAAAAAAACAATGATTTTTGTCTAAGTTGAAAAAAAAAAAAAAACCAAGAGGCATGGCTAAGGTAGTAACTCCAGTATCTGTGACCTAACCAGGAATGGTATGGTTGTGGAGCAGCCCTTGAGTTGCTCACCTGTCCCTGGAGCTGATTTATTCCTTAACTGGCTCATTGTACCAGACTTCTGCTGAGCGGGGCACAGCTGGGAGGAGTGAAGCTTTATAGACGTAGAATCTGTGGGGGAATAAACTGGGTACGGATGGAATGCAGCTATCCAACAGGCCAGTGGTGGAAGAATAACACTAGTTTGAATAGTGAAGGAACAAAAGAAAATTGAAAACAAATCTTTGGGACTTGAAAAGGAGGAGATAGCACCATGAGTGACTGCCTGGAGGAAGACCAGGCATGTGGGATGCCACATACAGACTTTGTAACCCACCTATTTCTCTTTCCTTCTTGTTTATATATCGTCTAATTCAATTGAATGGACCAGTTTTGTTCTGCTCTGCTCTCTCCCCCCCCCCTTTTTTTTTTTTGGCTTTTCTTAAAAACATAGATTGGCCAGGATTTCTGGGTCTTCTTGCTTCAGTTTCCCAAGTGCTGGGGTGGCTTTAGGTTGTTTGATTACATTTCTTTACATTTTTCTCTTTCCATTTTGCTATCCAATGGAGCTGCTTTTTCTCTTCCCCTTATCTTTACTGTTACATCCTTTTATTCATTTTTCCTTCTTTTATTTTCTGTGTGCTGCTCTAATACTTATGACTAGTTTTACTTTCTTTCCATACTGTTCTTAGTCTCTAATACCTTGTTACATACTGTGCTTTTGTACTCATCCAAAATTTAGGGTTGGGCAGTTATTTTAATTGAGGATAATTGTTTTCATAATAGACTTGTCCTGAAATTAGTGGTTTGGTCTCAGAGATGAGTCAAGTCCAATGGGGGAAAATGACACTTTAACCATATTATAACATAGTTCCACTTGAACACCGCAGATATTTGCGCTGAAGAAAATATGGTGGTTAAAAAAAAATATTCCAGCCAGTGACTCATTCCAGATGCTTAAATCCCAATACAGAAATGCAAAAACAAAACAACAAGACATTTAAAAAACCAAGGCTATAACTATGCGCTTGAAAATTCCCAATTTTCCCAATTTTGTAGTAATAGACTTCAATGAGAGCAAATTGGATGAAATCTCATGGAAGTCAAAAGAATAATATAAGGGCTGGGCAGTGGTGACGTATGCCTTTAATCCCAGCATTTGGGAGGCAGAGGCCGGCGGATCTCTGAGAGTTTGACGCCAGCCTGATTTACAGAGAGAGTGCCAGGACAGGCCCAAAGCTACACAGAGAAACTCCTCTTTCTCAAAAGTAATAATAGTGATGATGATGATGATGTCCAGTGAAAGAAAAGAAGACATGAGGAAACTGAATGAATTCAAGGAGCACAAACAATTGAATGAAATAAGGAAGGTAATACAGAGAGATAAGATAGAAGAATTCAATAGAGACATGGGAGTGCTGAAAATGAATCAGTTTGAAATTTTGAAAATGAAAATGTCAATAGGTCAAAATAAAAAACTTAGGGAAAACCTCACTAATAAAATAGATCAAATGGAATTGAATTCCAGGTCTTGAAGACATGATAGACAAATTGGAATATTCAGAGGATAATCAAGGTGAAATAGTAAGAGAGAAAAAAAACAACATACAGGATTTATGGAATACAATTGAGAGGACACATTTGGGAATCATGGGCAGAGAAGAGGAGCAGAGCATATACAGAACAAGGAAGAATGTTGACGGCTGTAAGAGGCACCAGTTTACATGTAAAGGCAAAAACTTAGAATAATTGCTAATTTAGTTTTCTTAACCAAAACTTAAAGCAGAGGCATGGAACAATACCTTTCAAGTTCTTGAAGCATTGCACTTTAATCTGATTAGAATCTACATTTAAAATATTTATTTAGGCAAATAACTGAAGAAAAAAGGTTATATAAGAACCCATGATTTTAAAATTCCAAGTATTAAATTGTTAAAATACAGATTTGAAATACAGATATGAACGTAAATCTTTGCTGATTTGTTTTCCCTCTGAACAGCTACCATTTTGTCTTGTGGATGGATTATTTATCTCACCTACTATAATTCTCGGAATGTTGGTCTTATTTTAACACTGGTCCTTAATAGATTGTATAAACATGGCTATATCCATATTGGTAAGTGTGTTTAACACTATATTTTTCTTTTACATTATAATGACATAATGTTATAAATTTATATTTTGTAAACAAATAGTAGCTTTAGAGCATCATTTGGTTCAGTAGTTTGAAGTAATCCATCTGATTGGCTTTTCCGGTAACATTCCTTAGATAGTAATAAACTGCCATTTGGTTACTTTTACGTACCATATTGTCATTGCTTAAAGTGTTTCTATAGTAACTTTTTGGCTTTTTTTTTCTTAAAAAATATGCTTATAAAAATATTTGAAAAACAAAATATTTAAATTGAGTTTCCTTAAAGTTTGTCTTGAATTTGAATATTAATATAGATTTCCCCCTTTTATAAAGTTGCTATTTTAAAAATTTATAAGTTGAGATAATTTTGTGTATTTAATTTGTGTCTACTTTTAGTCGACTTCTTGTTGTCAGAAGAAATTTTGCATGAGGATGGGCGTTTGCATTAGGAAAGCATGTTCCTTGGGAAGAAGCCCAGTAGTTAATTGGGTGGGATGGAATGAGGGTGGCAGGATAGAGCCACTCCAGTATGCTTCATAAACTTCTTAATAAGCACAAGTAAATCTCCTCTGAAGCATAAATTGTCTTCTGTTAATTAGGAAAAATGACTGATGCAGACAGATTAATGAGAAAAATGATGAGTTAGGTATTATTTGTGTATGTGTAGTGGCTGCTTTTAATTAAAGGATCTACCTATATGGAACAGTTATAGAAATGTTTATTTAGTAGTTCAGCCCATACTGATAATTTTAGCCCTTTTTATTTCATTGGGGAAAGAAAAATGAGAGATTTATAAGACTTGTGAGTATATGGAGAAGGGAATGGAATAAGATGAATTATTTATTAATTTAAAGGCTTAAGATTAGTCTACACTCTAAATGCTCTACTATGCATTAAAAGAATTACTGTAGTTACCATTGTTTTTTCTCTGTAACAGGTTCCTTCTCTTTCTCTGTTCTCTCTGGCAAAGTCATGGTTCGTGAAATATATTACATTACAGAAGATATGTCTATTAGGTAACAAGAAATGAACAGAGATCCAAACAAATGTGAACTATTATAAAAATGTTCTTAATATGGTTTTATTTAATATGATTTGTTTATTCAAATAAACCATAAATCAAAAGTTGTTTATTCAGCAATGTTTAAAATTATTTAGACCAGCAAAATACTTCCTACCTATCAGTTCATAGAAATGAATATTTTCATTTGATTTGTAACTGGAAAATTGAACCATTGTGTTAGCTGACTATTCCAGTCGTTGTTACATGGCATGCGCGTTAGCGTTAGGGCTATTGGTATGGTTCATCAGTTTTCTCAAGGTCAGCATGCAAGTATTGAGTACATATTAGCAACTATAATTTTGCTGTGAGAATATAAAACTAATCTAGTATAATAGGAAATAACAATATGATTAAAGTGTTTTCTGTAAGCTTTGAAGAAAAGCTTACTCTATTTTTGTGTTTTTTCAAAATTTGTGACTTAGAAAAAAAGTTTAGATTGAGAGATACTATGATTGGCATTGCTTATATGTCATTTAAAACTGGGAAGCAACTTTTGTGGTAGCCTATAATATTTCTAAATCAAAGTAAAAATCTCAGGATCTTTTTAAGCTATGAAATCATAGGTAATTGATAGATAGGAAGGAGTATTTTAGAAATTTTTCCCTGAGTTTATTAACACCTTCTTTAAGATTTGACTTTTTAAATATGTTTTATGCTTTAAAATGTTATTTAAAATATATTTTTTCTTGCACTTCATTTTTCTGTAAATATATTAGCATTATGTTTTACGTAGTTAGAAGAGCCCAGTGATTTTTATGTGTTATACATGATAAATCTGTACAATTTTTATCAATTAAATGAACATTCTTTCTTAATTTGGAGTTAGGCAGTTCTTTATTTTTTTTCCTGAAAGAGGATGAAACAAGGATGAGCTAAGGAATGCTATGTGTGGTGGGGAAGGTGGAGACCAGAATGACCTGAAAGAAGTTCAAGGTCATCTTTGGCTTCACAGCAATTTTGAGGTCTAAAAAATGAGTTCAGTAAATTGTTTTCTTGCTTTTGTAATCTGGTATAATTTGCCTTCCCTCAGGATTCAAGATGGATTTCTCATTTTTCGGTGGTGGAAAATGTATAACCCAAAGCAGAAACAGCATGGTAAATTCTCTTTTTTTATATGTTTCAAAGGTATTTAATCATATAATCATAATTTTCCTTTATATGTATTAAATATTTTACATAATAGATAATTTTTAATAACTTGGCGTTTACAAAGCTCTTATTTTATCTGTTGCTTAATCATTCATTTTGCTGTATTATCCAGTCATGTCCCCAGTATGCTCTGTCCATGTTTCTAGTATCTGTTGAATATGTGGACCTAACCTATTAGTATCCAAATAAAATGGCCCGCATCACTCTAATGTTTGCAAGACATCCACATTCTTGAGCTTCTCTTCACTAATATGTGCTGTGTCACCCAGTTTGGTCTTGACCTCACGGGTACAAGAGATGCGTGTGCTCCTGCTTTTCTAGTAGCTGGGTCCTTAAGTATGTGCCGCCACCTCATGTGATTGGTGGTGCTAACTGCTTGTCTGTTCACATTCATTACGTCTCTTGTTTGTTTCTTCCTGTAGAGTACTTTAAGTTCCTTATATATTTTGTGTACAGTTTTTATCAGAGGACTTCTTTATCAGTTAATATGGTTTGAAAATATTTGCTCCCAATGATTAGTTTGTACCTTCTGTTAATTATTCCCTTTATTATGAATATACTTTTATTTCGACAGAATACAGTTGGTCTTTTTTACCTGTGTTTTTTGGGGTCAAGTTTAAATATCAGTACCTGTTATTGTTATTATTTTTTCCTAGTAGTTTTATGATTTGGGGTTTTAAAGTCTTCAGACTCTTTTTGTGTATGTGGTTTTTGAGATGAGGGCCTGTATGTAGATTTATAGTTGTCAGCACCATTTTTTAAAGAGATTTGTTTTCCATTGTATGTTTTTGTTGCTTTTGTTGAAAATCAATTTACTGTAGGTCCTTGGGTTCATTGGTAGACTCTTGTGTTTTGTTACTGTTCTAGGTGTCTCTCTTATGCCAGTTTTGTGCTGTTCTAGTGGTAATCACTTTGTATATAGTTAAACATTGAATATGTGAGCTATTGCTAGCATTGTTTTTGTGCTGTGGTTTCCTTGACAATTTGAATTCTTCTGTAATTCCACATGACCTTTAGGATTATTTTTTCTTTAGCTGTTATCTTGATCAGTGTTCTATTGTTGTGAACACACACCATGACCATGACAACGCTTAAAAAGGAAAGCATTTAATTGGGGCTGGTTTGTAGTACAGTTTCAAGTTTCACCATTATCATCATGGTGACACGCAGGCAGACATGATGCTAGAGTAGTAGCCAAGAGTCTACATCCAGATATACAGGCATCAGGAAGAGAGGGACCTTGGACTTGGAATGAGCTTTTTGAAACCTCAAAGTTAGTGACATACTTTCTCCAACAAGGCCCACCACCTGCTAATGCTTTCAAATAGTGCTACTCACATTTATGAGCCTGTGGGGGCTATTCTCATTTACAACACCACAGCTGTGAAAAGTGATACTGAATTTTGAGGGAATTATATCGACTCTGTAGATGGCTTTCATTAGTAAAATTTAACAGTATTGTTTCTTCTAACCCATGAATATGGAATGTGTTTTCTCTTGGGTCTAGGACTTTAACTCCTTTAGTTAATTTAATATTAAGTACTTTATATATATATTTTTTCTGGCAACTTGTTGAGATTGTTTGCCTGAAAAATTGCTGTTAGTGTGGAGAAATGTTAATGATTTCCATATGTTGATTATCTTCAGTCTTGTAACTTTGCTGAATTCTTTTTTTTCCATTTTTAAGAGTTTTTGGTGAAATATTGAGGATTTTCTAACAAGACCATGTTGTCAGCAAACAACAATTTAATGACTTTCTTTCCTATTGATACCTAATTTATTTCTTTTGGCTTAATTGCTTAGACAAGGAACTACAACAATTTTGAAAAGACATGAGGGTAGGTAGGTGTTCATTGAGTCTTAGAGGAAAGAATTCTACTTTTCACTATTAGTTAATGTTAGCTGTGAGCTTATTATATATTCTATGTACTTTTTAAGGGAATTCTCTATTATGGAAGTTGATGTTCTTAGTAATGTGCTCACAGTCATATCTGTCAAAAATAAAGTCATGTGAAATAGCAAGGTAGAATGCACCGTTGAATCTCTATATATTATTAGTCTTTTATGATTTGGGAATCAAAGTTTTAGAATAAAGTGCATAGAGAAGTGAATAGGTTAGAATTTAGCACTGACAAAATCCAAGCACTATTAGTAGATTATGTAATTATTTTTAACATATAATAAGAGTGGACTATATTCTCTAGTAAGTCTTTATAGCAGATATATAATTTCTTGCTGATTTATGGGCAGATTGATGTATGTGCTTTGACAATTATCCAGACAGTATAGGTGGTTGACATTCCTTGATGAAAATCTTAGAAGTCTTGCTAGAGTGTGGGCCTGAAAATAGTAGAGGCTACACAGACTTCCAAGGAGGTGAATTAAAGACTGCATCTTGGAGCTGGGCTGTGGTTGTGTGCATGCCTTTAATCCTCAGCTCTCAGGGAGGCAGAGGTAGTTGAGTCTCTGTGAGTTCAAGGCCAGCCTGACCTACAGAGTGAGTTCCAAGACAGCCAGAGATACACAGAGAAACCCTGGCTCGAGAGGGAAAAAAAAAAAAAAAAAAGAAAGTGCCTCTTGGTAGGGCTAAGATTTCCATTAGAAATTAGAGTTGTTTGATTGGAAGAAAAGAGTGATGATCACAAATCTTTTTTTTAACTTTCTTTTTATTTATTCTTTGTGTCTTTCACATCATGTGTCTTGATTCCATTCATTTCCCCCATCCCTTTGTATGTGCCCTCTGCTCTTGCAACTCCCACCCCCAAGATAAAATAAAATTTAAGAGAAAAAAAAGGATAATAAAAAAGGAAAGACCAATCTCGTCGTAAAAGCTACGGTATGGCACAGTGAGTCATGCAGTAAATCCTTTTATCCATATATTTACTTGGTTTGAGGCCTCTGGTTTCTGCTACACTATTGATGCCGGACCCTTTCTGGGACTTCTCTTGGCTATCCTGTTGTTGCCCTGTGTTGTGGAGATCCTGCATCTTTGGGTCTGCATGATTGTTCCCTTTACTTGCTCCAGCAGATCATGGATGGGGTACTTGTTGGGGTGGGCCAACTTATAACCCTCCTTCTAGGCCTGGGTAGTTGCAGGGTTGAGCAACTGGCTAGCTAGCTCTCCCTGTCCTCACCACCAGAGTGCGCTCTCCGGCATTGTCCTAATTAGTTCACTACTGGCAGAAATGAGCAAGGGGCAGCCCAGTTCTCCAGCTTTCATGCCCTCAGGATTGGCTCTCCATATCTACACCATTTCAGTCCACTCCTCTCCTGGGTGCTGCAGCTGGTGAGGGGCGGGGAACAGCTCTCCTACTCTTATGACCTCATGGCCCGTTTTCTCCCTGGCACAGGTGGGGAGGAAGGAGGCATCTCTTCCCCCATCCACACTACCATAGGGTCCACAAATCCTTTGTTATAGACATTGGTTGGAATAATTTTATCCAGGAATACATTGAAATTTGTTGGTTGTTCAGGATTGTCTTAAAAAACGAAAGGAAAAAAAAAGAGAAAAGAGACATTTAATGAATTTGGTTTAAAATATTCTCTGTTATGAAATGAGTTATTTGCAATAAATAGAGTCTGCAATAAATAAAGTCTCTGTTTTAGGATAATTGATTTTAAGTCATTCTTTTAGAAAATAATTAGCTAGCATCACCAGTTGCATCTTAATGTGTTATATTGTTTAGATGAATATGGACCTGAATAATTAGGCATTTTTCTTGCCCAGAAGGGATTCTTATATTAAGAAGTGGACAGGATAGATAATAAAGTATGCCCTTTTCTGTCATTTTGGTGATTACATGTTTTAGTGTTATATCATTTAGTACTTTTAAAAATTTTTACAGCTAAATATTTGCTTTCATACATTAATATAACTGGATAGGTAATTTTCTGTTTAAGGGTCAATATTTAGAAACTTAGTTTCCAGTCTTCTTGAGGTTTCTATAATGAGCTTCAACTGTTAACTGTTTCAACTTGTATGAGAAGATGTGAGTAAAAGTGCCTAGACTAAAGCCAAAAATATCGTCACTGTTGAACACAGGCATACTACTTTTATTACTACCGTACTATATTACATTATATCACATCACAGAATAAAAACCTGCTTCAAAAGCATAACTCAAAAGCTAATACTATTCATCCTCAGTATGAGTAGAAGATTGGCTTCAGGACACCCCTCTTTCTTGTATGGGTGGTGAAGTTAAAGAATATTCAAGTATTTTACATAAAAACATAGTGTTTGCAGTTCTGCTTTATTTTATATAGTATTCATTTGTTTATTTATCACGTGTTGATCCCATTAGGAATAAATCAGGTTCGGTAGCTAATCCATTGGCCTTTGTAGCATAAACTTGATTGATGCTTAAGGGGCATTTGTGCTAAAGGATCATTACTAAACTATTGGATAACTTAAACCTGAAACCATGTGCCTTAGTGAGTTTAAAGGTGAATTGTTTATGACCTTGAAGAATTGTGTAATAATTTCTACGTGTACAACTCTATGTGTGAATGTAAAAATATTCTACACATATTTATTGTTTTACTTATTAAGTATTCAAACAGAATAAGATCTCACTATTAACGTAGGATTTTTGCTTTCCTAGAAGTACGACTTGTAGGAAGATGCTCTGTTTTTTTGTTTTGTTTTGTTTTGTACAAATGAACTCTTCTATACATTTAGCATTCTTCTAGATACTAGGAATTTATCAGTGAGTAAAATGGTCCCACTGTTCACTGAGCTTCCTAAATTCATGTTGGGAAGATTCAGATAATCAGCAAGTAATGAGGAAAATACAGAAATGAAAAAATATAATATAAAACCAGGGCAAGTTGAATGTGGAGTACTTTTTGGGAAATCAGGAGCCTCCATTGGTAGAGGAGAGTTAAAAGAGAACAGTACAGCAAGTAAGGGAGTATGTAACTTACTGTCTCAGGGAGAGCTTTCTGTGGTTCTTCTGTTCCTCTTTCATTGCCAGTTCTACTAGGCTAATTTACTTGGAGTTGGGGTAGAAAGCAGGATTACCACGTGAGAGTGTAGATTGTTTAGAACTTAGGTATTTGAAAGGCCATATTGTTTTTCTGGGTCAGATAGGAAGATTAGAAAGTTTATGAATAGAGGATGAGATGTCTTGAGTTTTATATAGCCTGGTCAATGTGTTAAGCACAAGCATGAGAAGAGCAGAACAAAAGCACAGACTAGTTGGGAGACTGTTATAAGACGTGCACAGAGATGGTGACTTGAGCCTGAGCATTAAAAAGTGGTTAGATTCTGGATGTTTAAGAAAAGCTGTCAGGATTGTCTGGTTATCTATAGGACATGAATGAACAGTCAAAACTTTTGACTTTTTCGTTATGGAAAAGACAGATTTGCTATTGATGAGGAATATTGGATTTGGATAGGGAAATCAGGTGTTGGTTAAGTCTTATTTCAGGAAAGTTTGAGACATTGAGGACGGCCCACTTACTCTTTGACCTTGGAGTGTGGGGTGCACCATTGTTGATTACTAAGCAAAGGTTTAAACCTGATGCAAAATAGAGTTTGATTTACTTGTTTATTTAAAATGGGTAATTATGGTTTCTGGTTTCCAGAATTATACTTTATATATATTAATAAAAATTCCTTTTACTGTCAGTTTTAAGAATTTGATATGCAGTAAGGAAGAATGATGGAATGGTTGATGTAATGAGCACGGTCTTAGCTCTTAGTTATGTGGTAAAACTGAAGAGAGAGCAGAGAATCTAGGCCAGAGAATAAATGACAGATCAGAGAACTACATAAATGACAGCTCATAGCTATCAGGTATCTGGAGTTAATATTACTTTATTTTTACTACCATTGATTTTTTTTTAAAGGACTGAATTTATTCTGCTTTCCCTAGTTGCCCTAGAAAATGATGAGAAAATACCTTAATTGAAGTTAACATGATTACTATGTGAAAAATAAATATTAATGATTTGTTTTTCTTAGTTTTCTTTTAAAAAATGTGAATGGCAGTGTATTTTGTTAGTTACAAATTTATATTTGCTTACACTTTTGAACATTACAATTTTTTTGCAAGAAACATGAAAAAAGTAGTTTTGATGAAATTTGGTATCTTCAGGAAGGTTAGACACTTCTTATTTTAATTTGGCATAGCAACTTCATCTACTACTAAGATGAAAGTTAGTAAGTTCTTCACTCATTTTTAAATGTTAAGGGTATTTTTGAACTGACTATCCAATTTTAAAGACTATTCAATAGAATCTGGTAGATAGAAGTAGAAAATAGACTAAGATTACAAAAGATGTTACAAAAATGTAACATTTTAGAACAAAAGAAATCCTAGGTAAATTTCTCCTGCTATGGTTAACATGAGATAGATGACTTGAAACTTCCTCTGTAGAAGCAAATGTCCTCTCTCTTATAAGTAAGTTTGTTTTACTTTGTGAGAAAAGATTTGACAAAAATATTTTGATTAAAATTCTTGAAAAGTTGATTGAAACCTTTCTTTTCATTATTCTCTTTCTTGCACTTATTTATTTATTTATTTATTTATTTATTTTGCTGGCATGTCTTTAGATCCAAAGGCAGAAACCAGATTATATATCACAGTTAATGACTTTGAATTTCATGTCTACAATCGTTCGGATCTTTATGGACGTCTCCAAGAGTTGTTTGGTTTGGAACCAACTATAATTCCACCCAAGAAGGATGATGATAAGACACGGGAAAATGGAAGAACAAGAACTCAATCCAAAATCGAAAGGTTGTAAAATAAAAACTTGTATTTTATTAATTTACAATATTTAAACTCTTTTTAGTAGAATATCATCAACAATGTACAGAATCTTATCCCTTTGTGTTTTTTTTTATATTTATTTATTTAACCTGCATGCCTGCGTGCGCGGGTACACACACACCAGAAGAGGGCACCAGATCTCATTATAGATGGTTATGAGCTACCATGTGGTTGCTGGGAATTGAACTCAGGACCTCTTTAAAGAGCAGCCAGTGCTCCTAACCTCTGAGCCATCTCTCCAGCCCTTATCCCTTTTTTTTATAGCTATATAATCTTTTAAAAATTAAACTAATGCAAGATTAGTTTTTATAAAAAGTTCCATCTCTTAACATGTTAGTCCATTTTCATAGACTGTTATATAATTTGCCTTTTATCCTTTTAATATATGTACATAAACACACACCATATTTATATGTTCAAAGTACACATGTAAGAATTGTGTTCTTTGTGTTTCTTAAAATTACATGTGGCCTCTTGCGTAACTTCTTTCTTCTGCTCTGTTCTGTTCTGTTTTGTTTTTTCTTCTTGGTGGTGCTAGGGATTGAACCCAGGCCTTGCCCATTCTAAGTGAGCAATCTATCACTGAGCTAATTCCCTGTAATCTGCTCGTTATCTGGAAATATATATTTAAATCTTTCTGTATCTGTATACTTTAAATATATAACAATTTTTACAAAGGAAAATAGAATAATCTGTATTTGCCATAAAATATATATCATTATCACTTATCTTTGTGTGTGTGTATGTATATATATATATATATATGTTGTTGAAAGGGCAAGAGACAGAACAGGAACACATGAATAAAAGGAAATCTATTATAGAAAAAGAAATATCTTTAAGAAGGCACTTATAAAATAATAGAGTCAACACAATGTTTAATGTGTAGTAATTTACTATGAGTCTTGGAAAATAAGCCACAATTAGAAAATGATTAGGAAATGAAATGACTTGTGTACCCTTTCTAGAGATATTAAAGTTACTTAAGTTAAAAGCTTTATTCAGGAGTTCTTTTTAAGAATCAAACTATTATTTTTAAATGAAGCTCATTATATTTTTAACTTACTGTTACGTTTTAGACACTGATTCTCCTTTTATTTATTTTTTAATTTGAAAATTGTTCCATTGTATGAAATATTAATCCTTTTTTTAAAAAAAGGAAATCTTATTATTTGCAACAAAATAGATATTATGAAATAAGCCAAGCCTAGAAAGACAATACAGCATAATCTTGTTTATATGTGGAGTTTAAAATAATTGAGCCCACCTGGGCTTAAGGGACAAATGTGAATGTAAGATCAGCTATATAGTAAGAATGAAATGAAATCTTTGCCATGCAGTGCTGAAGCAGGCATGGACAGCCCGTATATGGCAGTTCTGTTGAACTTGTCCTTATTGGGTTTTATGATCTAAGTTGATGAGGATGACTGACCAGGTCTCTTCCTCAAGAGGACACCAGATCTCATTACAGATGGTTGTGAACCCCCAAGTGGTTGCTGGGAATTGAACTCAGGACCCTCGGAAGAGCAGGCAGTTCTCTTAACCTTAAATCTTTGAGAAGTTCCCTTTTTTTTTTCCTCACTAAAAATACATAGTAAGGCCCTTTCTCAAAAAAAGAAAGAAAGAAACAAACAAACAAACAAAAAAAACCAAAACAAAACAAAAAAAAATGGAACTTGTCAAAGAATTAATAAAAATACTCTTAAAAACATGTTAAAAAACAAAAAGGAAACCAACAACATAGATCTCTTCTCCCCCAATCTTAAACTCAAAGAAATAGAGTAGAATTGTGGTTGCCAGGGGCCAGAGGTGATGAGAATTAATACTGACTTTATACCTTGATTACATAAATCACATGGCTGATTAACCTTGTTGTGTTACAAAGTGGGGTGATAAAAATGAGTATCACAGTACAATAATAGTGTCATATTCTACTCTAGAGTGTTATTATAGAAAGATGGTTTTTCATTATAGCTTGTAAAAAAGTATGAAAAAGTACATGCCAAAAGATACTTTTAGGGATGTTACTTAATATCTCTAATAAATACCTAATAATATAGCTAATAAACATGTCTTCACATGTTTATTGTTTTGTTTACTTGAATACTTATTAGTTTTGGAAAATGCAGTTGGCATGATGTGTGTATGTTATGAGGAAGTTTAATTTTATACCCTTAAGTTTTTCTTCATGTCAGTTTTATTTTTCTCATCAGAGTTAAAGTAAAAACAGAGTCTCAAGACCCCACATCTTCGTGGAGATCACTTATCCCAGTTATTAAGGTCAATGTGAGCACAGTAAGTAAATTATGTTTGAGTCAGTGTTTGACACATTAACCCATAGAACTTATTATTATTTGCAAATACAAAGTCCATATAAGAAAATAAGTTTTTTGCACATTTTAGTTCCTATTTCTGCAGGGTATGAATGAACTGTTTTAACACCAGCTGTGTATTTAGGTGCTTATTAAACCTGAAGGACTATTTACAAGTGGTTAAGTTACTCTAAACTTATCTTTATTTTCTTTGAATATTGATTTAAATAAATGATTATTATTTTAAATAATGATTTAAATAGCATATACAGCTAAAATGGAATCAGTTATTGCTTGAGAATGTTGGTTATTAGGTCAGCTAAGGAAAAACAATGACTATGCTGATATAGTATCTCTTTTATGTTTTTAGGGACGTTTGGCCTTTGGGAACCATTACCAACCTCAGACTCTGTGCATCAACTTTGATGATGCTTTCTTAACTTATACTACAAAACCACCTTCAAGTCATCTTGACCAGTTCATGCACATTGTGAAAGGAAAGCTTGAAAATGTTCGAGTAATGCTTGTTCCTAGTCCAAGATATGTTGGTCTACAAAACGATGAGTAAGAAAACATCATAAAAATAGTAACTTCTTTGTAGATAATATAAGGAGCCTGTAGTATCCTCATTTCTGTAGTAGAAGTTGTACAGCAATCACATATATTTTCAGTCTGTTAGAGCTTTTGTGTGAAAAGTAATAGGTATACTTTTCAATGTGTTTCTGTATGATTATAATGATATTTTTTTTACTTTCTCATTTATTTTGGATTAAATTAAGCTCTGATATTTATGTTAGGACATGCTCATTAAAGGTGTATTTTTGTATCTAGAAGGCTAGGATAAGTAATAAATTGAAGGGATTAATTACAACTCTCTCTTGGGAAAATTGGTTAAGGTAGAGTGGTCCAATTTTGAGATAGCCACTTGACTTTTCCTATCTAGCTTTTCAACTTCTCCCTGTGCTCAAATAGCTGTTTTATTTAGAAGAACATTGCATTATACTCATCAGTATGGTGAGACATTTATGCAAGAATAGACTAGATCCTGAAGAAACAGCCCTTTATTAACTCCTGCCAGACACTAAGTCACCTGTTTTTAGAATAACAGTCCCCAATCTTTCTCAATCTCTTTTATTTTTATAAGAACTCTTGCTGAAGTTGTATAATTTTAAGTATATACATAGAAAATTTATATTGTAATATTTCAGCTTTTTCTTATATCAGCAATGTAAGTTTTTTATGAAATTATGAAAACCAAATTTTAATTCTTGGCTGACACTCAATTAAAATTTCCAGGATTGGCTAGCATGGTAGAAAGGGTTTCCTCTGTATGATTTCCAAGTGGCTATGTGTCCATTTGGTTTTACTCTTAATTATTGTTGTATTTAGCCTCTGTTTTAAATAGATTTATCTCATTCAAAACTTAAAGTGAGGACTATAAGCCAATTTTTCATTTTCCTGAACTAATTTATCAATAGATTTCAGGGTCATTTTTATCACTTAACCTGATACAGTATACAACTAGAGTAACTTGTTACATTTGTTACGGTGTTTCTGTGAAATATTTTTTTAAGATACAATCTCTTGCACCCAGGAGAGTTGGAGGCCAGCCTGGCCTACAAGGGCTAGTTCCAGGACAGACTCCAAAGTTACAGAGAAACCCTGTTTCGAAAAACCAAACCAAACCAAACCAAAAAGATACAATCTGTCATGTACTTAGTAGTTTATCTCCCCCTTTTTCTCTTCACTCTTAACTGTTGTTCACTAGAGTGCTGAGCATTTTACAGTCTGAGATGTATTTATTAATTTGTTGTGTTTCACACTTGTTCTCATAGACCACCAAGACTAATGGGAGAGGGTTTTGTGGTGATGCAGTCAAATGATGTTGACATCTACTATTACATGGATGAGCCAGGTGTGTCCTCTTTGAAACTATGTCTCATAGGACTGGTTCTGTTTCTTCTGTGAAATGTGATTGTATGCATATTTCAAAATTCTGAAAGTTAGCATCAGTAAATGTTAAACACGACAGGGTGTCAAATTCCAAAAAAAGGTATCATGTCTTAAGAGTTGAGTATTGCATTACTGTTTTGTAGACTAATCTTTCCTACAAATGCATTTCATAGATATACTAAAAAATTGTAAACAAGTAACCCCAAGAAAAACCTCAGGATGTGTGTTAACAGGGTAGTTTGTCTTAACTTAGAGGAAAAAAAAAATCACAATTTGTTACATTTTAATTTCAGAACTTAAAAATTGAGACTTAGCTACTCTCATTGTTTGATAGATGGCTTCCATTTGAGAAAAGTTCCTAATGTTGGATTGTTTGAGCTCTTTTATCATGCTTCTGTTCTTTTTGCCTCCCAATGGTTTGTGTGGTCACAGTGTTTTCAGTACAGGACCAGGATCCTTGTCCCTTTGTCATGACATTGTAGAAGCAATAGTATTCAGAAGTTACTGCTACACATTTGTGGTTCAACAGAAAATGTCAATTCTCAAAAGAATTCCTTGTTGAAACCATAAAAAATATCAATTTTATTACCTTTTTAGCCTTAAGTAGTCTTTGCACTTGGTATGATGAACTGGGAAGGAAGTGTCATGGAGCACTTGTGCTGTAAGAGTTCAGAAAGAGTACCCACTTATTGAGTCATAAGCCTGCTCGCTTTTCTTCATGGAACACTGATTTTACTTGAAAGAATAATTCAAGACAAACCATATAGTTTTTCAAGTGAAAATAAGAATTTTGGAAACTTTGGTGCTGTATCCCAGTATTCACAGCTTTTCTAATGAAACTGTGAGTGATAATAACATGTGGTTTTAGGAAAAGTTTAAGAATTAATTTGCCAATTTTTATGAAAATGAACATAATGAACCACTGTTTTCCAAATAATCAGTACATAATTTTACACAGACATGCATGGACAAAAGATTCACACAGAATACAAGAGAGAGCAGTAGGTTTTAACATGAGACAGTTTGAAAATTTTAATAATGTGTTTCATTACTACATTGTAATCTTTTGAAGTGTCATTTGTTGAATTTTGCTCTAGTACATATATATATATATATATATATGTGCTGTTGAAATGTTTCTTCCTTTTCTATCTATACTGATGGCGAGATTGCCTCAGACTCTTTTAACAATATTATCTAGTGTAAAGTGGC
>NW_026067911.1:6107425-6132654 GCF_014885135.2 Alexandromys fortis
AAGGTCCTGAGTTCAATTCCCAGCAACCACATGGTGGCTCACAACCATCTGTAATGGGGTCTGGTGCCCTCTTCTGGCCTGCAGGCGTACACACTGACAGAATATTGTATACATAATAAATAAATAAATAAATATTAAAAAAAAAAGAAATGAAAGACTGCAATAGCTTTAATGAAGCCGTGATAAGTGAGGAAGGGTCTTGGTGACAGGCTCAAAGACAGTAGCGGTTTCTGAGTATTAAATAGCAAAGCATTGCTGGGATATTGCCTCAGCAGCAGAAACTTGTCTAATCAAGTTCTGGAGTTCAAGAGTCACACTTGGAGGTATTAGCAATATTGGTCCTTTTGAGCATCATGAGAGGTGGATGTGTCCCAGCCCCTTTTTGGAGCTAAGGCAACGTGTGTTGGCTCCTCTTTTGACATGCCCTGTCCCAGAGTCTGTTGATCTCTTTTTTTGAGGAGCACACCAGCCATGTAGGGGTAGGGTATTTTCTGATGACCCTTCACAAACTCATCTTTAAAGTCCCTGTCACCAAATACAGCCATGTATTAAAGGATTTAAACTTAGGATTTAAACATGAATTTTTAGGGTACAGTTTGGCTTGTAACAAGTTGTTCTCATTAAAGATTAGCACAGTGAATAAAGAAGGCCTTATTAGAGGGAATGTGAGTATGGTTAAGATAAGCAGAAGTTTGTGAGGCGAAAGACAGGGGTATGACTAATCAAGGAAAGATGAATAAGGACAGTAAAAAATTGCCCTGAAGGTCTTGTAGGTAGTTCAGAGTTCTGTACTAAAGAGACATGGCAGGTACAGTGATTCATGCCTGTCATTTCAGCATGCCAGAGGGGTCTGTGTAGGAGAATTGTGAGGTAGAGGCCAACCTGAGTTATGAAGTGAGACTCCTCCCCCAACCTAGAAAGCCAGGGGCTGAGGCTTTAAATAAATGTTAGAATGCTTGCCTACCTAATATGCAAGGCCTTAAGGAAAGAATAAATTAATAGATAAATGCAGGTATGGGTTTTATAGTAATGAGGAGTACCAGAAGGGCTTTGTTTGCCTATGTGTTCGTTTTGAGGTGGGGCTGTTGTTCAATCTGGTCTTAAACTCTGGGTTCAACTGATCCTTTTGCTTTAGTGTCCTGAGTATCTGGAACTATATATACTCTTCAGTATCATACTTGCTTACCTGGAAGATTTTTTAAACTAAACTAGTCTTCCATTTTAAAATAACTTATTTATAATATATTATGACCAATTTCCTACTGCTGAAGAATTTAGGAGACATTTAGCACTGATTATTAGGGGACATTGAGAAATTAGACACTGGGTGGTAGTGGCTCACACCTTTAATCTCAGCACTTGGGAGACAGAGGCAGGTGGATCTTAGTGAGTTTGAGGCCAGCCTGGTCTACAGAGCAAATTCCAGGACTGTTAGGTAGAGAAACCTTATTTCTGTGGGGGGCGGGGGTGAGTGAGAGAGAGAGAAATTGGAGTAGACATTACTTAGTATTAGGCTAGTTTTGTACTTATGATCTAGTTTTCTTGAAAAAAGAGAGATAAGCCAGGGCTAGAGAGATGGCTTAGTGGTTAAGAGCATTGCCTGCTCTTCCGAAGGTCCTGAGTTCAATTCCCAGCAACCACATGGTGGCTCACAACCATCTGTAATGCGATCTGGCGCCCTCTTCTGGCCTGCAGGCACACATGGAGGCAGAATATTGTATAATAAATAAATAAATAAATAAATAAATAAATAAATAAATAAGAGAGATAAGCCAGTCCCTCAGTGAATCAGGTATTTTTACTGTTGATGGAATGCTGAAATTAATTCTTGATACATTGGCTTTTTTAGCTTTTTACTTTTAAATGAGTTCCCTACTAAGTACTGTTGGAAAAATTACACACTGTCAAATAATATGGTCTTTCTTCTTTTTAAAAAATGGTATTAGAGATAAAACCAGGATCCAACATATTCTAGGCAAGTATTCTCAGCATATTTTTTTTTGTTATTTTTTTACTTTTATCATCTTCCCATCTGCTCACATCCTTTCTCTGCTCTTGCAGCCTCCCCTCAAAAGAAAGCCAAATTTAAAAGAAAACCCAAACCAGATAAAACAAAAAAGCAAAACAAAATAAAAACAACAATAACAAAACAGTAGAAGAATCTTGTTGTGGAAGCCGTAGTGTGACCTGTTGAGTCACATAGTTTACGCTTTAGTCCATTCAACTTTACTTACAAGTGTTCTTGCCAAGCGTTATCGATCTGGCTTGAGGCCTCTGGCTTCTGCTGTGCCACAGATAGTGGGCTCTCACTGGAGCTCCTCTTGGATGTCCTGTTTTTATCCTATGTTGTGGAGATCCTGCATTTTTTGATCAGTAGATTTGTCCCCTTCACATGCTCACACAGTTCACAGACAAGGTGAATGTTGGGGTGGGCCACTCCATAACCCTGGTTCTGGGCCTGGGTGGTAGCTGGATTGGTCAGCTCCCTAGCTTTCCCTCATCATCACTACCTAGGTGAGCGCTCCAGCACTGCCTCAGCTAACTCACACAGTACAGCCTACAGCAAGAAGCAGGACTAGTTCTGCTCTCAGGCTCCTCATATTTGGCTCACCTACACTCACACCACCAGGGCCAGCTCTATTGTTTTAGCCAGGCTAGGTGCAGGCTAGGCTTTCTCTCAATTGCTGCAGGGGTCGCACAAGGGGCGGGGTCAGTTCTCCTACTCTGACACCCTTAGAGCTGACTCACCTGCTCCCCTCCTCCCCCCAACAACAGGGTTAGCTTTAGTGTGCTGCCCTGGCAGGGTTCAGGGTCAGTTCTCCTGTGTGCTACAGCTGGTGAGGGGCAGGGCTAGTTCTCTCACTCATGTACCGTGGGACCAACTCTCATCTACAGACCTCTTCATGGTTCTTAGTGGCCACAGGAGTCACAGACATCAACACAGGCCCCCTTCATGGCTACTTCAGGGCCTCAGACCCAGAACTGGTCTTTGGCAATAGCCCAGGCTCAATCATCACCTTAGACTTGGGTGACTAACAGGCTATTCACGTCAGCCTGTTCCTTACCATGCTCACCTCTAAACATGGCCCCTTGAACCATTCTGCCTTTTCCATTTTCCCACCATCTACTCATCATAATAGTGCCCATTCACTCTGTGCCAGGCTCTTGATTGGGTTACAGGTGGCACTTGGTTGAGTCTTGCCTGCCCTAGCCACAAGGCTTGGCACAGAGCTGTTGTTTTTCTTTTCTCACATGGCTGGGCCTAGGAACCCTCAGGTAGTGTTTGGTGTGATGGTGCCTGACCAAGAAATCTGGGAGGAGCCACTAGCTCAGGCCTGGAATGGGCCTAACACTTCTGCTTGATTGTTCATTATATACTTTTCATGTTAATATTTCAGGTATATTGAAATAACATGCCTCAGATGTTTGAACAGTTGTTCAAAATCTGGAATAAATTTTTTGAAAACCTTGGAAATATGTTAATATATTTACTATGCTAGATTATTAAATTTGAGCATCAATGGAGCCTAAAATTTCAGGTTTGAAAACGACTTTATGTTACTAGATTTTAATCTTCCTCTTGTAGTATTTTTTTAGTTTAATGATGCTGTAGTCACTGTGGCATCAGTTGATAATGAGAGGTTTCTATGAAGTAATAACTGACACTATTTGAACTGTATTCAGAAATCTTAGGAGAAATTAGTCTTTTTTTGGGGGGTGTCCTGGTGAACAGTTAGTTATATTAGGAAAATAACTATGAAATGTTTTTGTATTTTTTAACTTGAATAAACCATGATTCTTCTTAAATTATATTTAATCTTGCTATACTTAAAAAATTTCAGCACATATTTACTCAAAAGCCCGAGTTAAATTTTCATAATAAGTTTTTTTTTTAATTTTGTTTTGAGACAGGGTCTCTACATAGCTGTCCTCCTGGACCTGTGTAGACCAGGCTTGCCTTAAATACAAAAAGATTCATCAGCCTCTTCCTAAGTGCTGGAATTAAAGGCATGTGCCTCCATGCCAGACACAAATACTCACGTTAGAGACTAACCAATCTTAGTATTATTTAGAGAAATGGTACTGCATTTATATGCACTTTCACAACCCTCTCTAGCATGTTTTCCCCTGCTGAGAGAGAACACCAGTGTTTTTAAAAATTAGACTCAGAGCACATTAAATCTCAAGGTTTTACTCATGCTCTTTAAATCAAAAGGTTTGTTTTTCAGTGTGCTTTGTTCATATGGTACCTTACTCATGGAAAGATGGCTGTGTGATGTGGGGAAGGTATTAAAGCAGTAGTAAGGGCCATGGTTCAGATCAGCTCTTCTACTCTGTTCTTTCCATTACAGCCTAATGCCTGTAGCTCTGGGTGTGCTGTATTTTTTGGATTAGTGTGTTGTGAGTCTCAGAACATTTGCAGAATTTTTGTGCATTTTTACGTAATTATGACAAGTTTAACTCTGTGAATTTCAGTTTTCAGATTTTGTTGTGTTCATCTATTTTTTCCAAGTCTCTTAAGTAGTCTTTACTGTCACTACTGACTCCTTCAACCCTATTATTTAAAAGACATGCACTGCTCCCTTCTGTGAACATATGCTAAACTGATGTTGGCCCACATAGAAGACTCTGAGTTGAACATTTGTTGAGTTCTTTCATCCTTGTCAAATGATATAGGGAGACATATATTAGGCTCAGCAACTAAATACTTGTTTACTTTTTAGAATATATTGCTCTTTGTCCTTTCAGTGATATTATGTTGATTAAAAGACATGGTCTCAGCTGGGCGGTGGTGGCGCACGCCTTTAATCCCAGCACTCGGGAGGCAGAGGCAGGCGGATCTCTGTGAGTTCGAGGCCAGCCTGGTCTAGAAGAGCTAGTTCCAGGACAGGAACCAAAAAAGCTATGGAGAAACCCTGTCTCGAAAGTCCAAAAAAAAAAAAAAAAAAAAGACATGGTCTGGTGGTTCAGAGCACTGGTTAGTCTTGCAGAGGACTTGGGGTTACCAGTACCCACATAGTGGCTTACAACTGTTTATAATTGTTGTCTCAGGGGATCTTATGTTTTTTCTTTTATCCTTCACACACTGCATCCATGAAATGCACAATATATGTGCAAGCAAAATACCCATATACATAAAATAAAAATAAAGTTAATTTTTTAAATGATTGTGACAGTAATACAAAATTCTTCCGTGTGTCACACACTGTTAAGTATTTTTTAATCCTCAGTGCCACTCTCTGAGATAAGTTATTTTTATACACAAGGAAACTGATCAGGTTTTCTCAGAAAGATTGATTCACTTGCTTAGGGAGAAATGATGAATTAAGCTATCTTTCTTCAGTTCTTGATCATTTACACAACTGATATGCTTATAGTCTGTTTTTACAACTCATATACATTTAGATTGGGGCCTGCCCATGTTTCACTCAGTACTAGTGTATTAGGTGTTCAAAGTTTATTGTTATCTATATGATATGGAAAAATAGTTTGTCAAATGAGATAGCAATGATAGGTTAAAATAAGATTTTAGTTACTTATCAAAGATGATTGTGTTTGACTAACATGCCATTATTCCTTTTCCTTGATATGTAGAGATTGTTTATGGAAGTTTTTCTTTCCACCTGACTATCAAGTTCTGAAAGTTTCTGAGATCGCACAGCCTGGGAGACCAAGACAGATCCTTGCGTTTGAACTACGAATGAATATTATTGCAGATGCGACCATTGACTTGCTATTTACTAAAAACAGGGTATTTATTATAAGATAATAGAAAATAGTGTTTAAAATTTGAAAATTATTTTTTGGGTCATAATTCTATGCTTAGCTTCATTTCTATTTTATGTTTACAATACTTTGTTAAATGCCAAATAATGAAAAGAAATTAATAATGATTAATAGTAATAACAGTGAACTTTTAAGTTATCTTCTAATTTTTCCTTTGTATTTTGTTAAATTGCTTTAGTATAATTTTGGTGTAAATCTGAACCTTTGTTTTTCCAAATTTTTAATACTTCATATTATTAATTATATTTCTTTGATAATTTAAAAGTAAAATGATAGGAATATAAATACAATAAATCTCATGTAATTAATCTTGTTCTTTTGGTAGGAAACAAATGCTGTACATGTAAATGTAGGGGCTGGCTCATATTTAGAAATTAATATTCCAATGACAGTTGAAGAAAATGGTAAGTTATCATTATTTTGCCTGAAATGATTAGTGACATGATTAATGTGGTAATGTAGTTTGTTAGTCCTTCCAGATTAATAATAGTAATGTTTTACTTTAATTTTTTGTCTATTAATTTAAGTATAGTTTAGGTTTTTACTGATACATAAAAGTGTATCTATTTATGAGGTGCCATGTGATGTTTGAACCCATGTATATAGACTTACAATGTTCAAGTCAAAGTAAATGTGTTTCTACATTTATAACTTCTGTGTGGTAAAAGAATTTAAAATCCTTTTGTTTAGTTTCGCACTTACTTATTTTTTTGAAACAGCATCTCATTATGTAGACCATGCTGAGCAAGGACTTGCTATGTAGCTTAGGCTTGTCCCCAACTTGAGATGCTCCCTTCCTCAGACTCTCAAGTGCTGTGATTGCAGATTGGAACTACCATGCTGACCAGCTTTCCTTGAGCTTTTTGAAGTGTATAACATTCTCATTATCTGTGGATCAGCCTACAATTTGTATCTATAACTTAGTAGTCACTCCTAACCCTTCCTTTCTCAGTATTCCCCCCAGCCTTGAGTAACTACCATTCTGCTCTCAACTTCTATAAGCTCAGTGTTTATTTTTTTTTCTTGTTTTAGGTTGCATGCACTAATGAGATCATTAATAAGATCACATCCTTTTTTGTGTGTCTTATTTCACTTGACAATGACTTTCATTTGGAGCCATTTTGTCTTATCATTTGATAAGAATTCAACCTTTTTTTTGTGGCTAGATTCCCATTTCACATATGTACCATATTTTATTTTGTTCATTCATCAGTTGATGGATACCGTACTTAATTTGTTTTCATGTCATGACTTTTGTGCATGGTGCTACCATGAACATGGGCATGCAGATGGTTCTTCAGCCCACTTATTCATTGCCTTTGGAGATAGACTCAATAATGGGGTTGCTGAATCATGTGATAGTCCTATTTGTAAGTTTTTGAACTATCCTTGAGCAGATGAGGGCATAGTTTTACATTTCAATGTACCTGTACTTTAAGTGATTACATAATATTTGAGTATCTAGCAAGAACAATTTTTGACTTGTTAGAGATAGTAATTCTATATTTTTCTTATATTGTACACATCTCTTGTAGGTCTGATAATTTTTCTAGTTAAGCTTCGGTACTGTGAGAGTGGATACTGTATCATTCACAGGTCTCGTACTTACTTCAGATTCTGGAATTTGAACAGTAATTGTTTGATAAATAGGCTTAAATTTTTGCTTTGTTTTTGTTTTTTGAGATAGAGTTTCTCTGTGTAACAGCTCTGACTGTCCTGGAACTCATTCTGTAGACCACACTGGCCTCGAACTCACAGTGATCAAACTACCTCTGCCTCTCAGGTGCTGGGGTTATAGGTGTGCACCACCCCTGCCTGGCACAAATTTTTTTAGGGTGTGACATTAATAGATATTTTTTTCATAGACTAAGCTGGGTACTTAGAACAGTGTAACTGTGAGAAAGAAAAAAAGTGCATATTAAAATACTAAATAATTCTCTTACAGCTACAATTTCATCTGAGCTACTATAATTCATTGCATATTTGAAATTTGGGCACTTAATCAGTAACATGAATAAATAGTGCTTTAGGTTAAGTTTGCTTTCTTTAACTCCCACTTTAGTATGTTTGTTACTGAGGAGAGTCAAGATGAAATTGTGTACATAGTCACTTTCTTGGTGTAAAGAGAATAGAGATAGACTTTATTTTAAGGTAATTAAATGGCAATGATAGTATGGATATCTATCATTAATTTTTTATTCATATTGTATTTAGCTCTCCTATCTTGTTTCTGTCATCTATATCTATGCTCCTATATAAAGCGAGAAAGAGAGGTTGATTCATTTCTTATATTTACATAAAATTTACAGCATTTGGGCTTTTCTGTTTAAATAATCCATTGAAACAGTGACTGAGGATGGCATAATATATACTCCCACCCAACTCCAGGTTCCTTTTCTTGTAAAGAACTAGAGCTCATGTGAGCTCTTGAAGGAGAGATCTGAGATCCTCTAGCGCTGCCTGATTCATAGGAGTTATTTGGTAAGAAAAGTCTGTTAGATATACTTTAGTTACAGTGTATCACAGGGGAGAAAGAAAGTTGGAAGTTGTATAAAATTAATAATGGTTCAAATATGGGAGTGTTCTGACCTTTTAGTTCCTAGCACCAACCACATGGTGGTTTACAACCCACTATAACATTCTCTCTGGCATGAACACACATGGTGCACATCCATAAAGGCAGGCAAAATACTTACAAAATAAAATTTTTAAGTTGATCAATCAATCATTTTCTTAGTTACGTGTTTTTATTTTATTTATTTATTTATTTATTTGGTTTTTCGAGACAGGGTTTCTGTGGCTTTGGAGCCTGTCCGAACTAGCTCTTGTAGACCAGGCTGGCCTTGAACTCTTAGAGATCCTCCTGCCTCTGCTTCCTCCCCCCCCCCCCCCCCCCCCCCCAGTGCCCTACTAGTTACGATTTCTATTGCTGCAATGAAACACCATGACCTGAAAGCAAGTTGGGGAGGAAAGGGTTTTTTGTCTTACCTTTCATATTGTTTTTTTTTTTTAACTTTTTTTTAAAGATTTATTTATTTATTTATTTATTATGTGTACAGCATTCCTTCCATGTGTGCCCGCAGGCCAGAAGAGGGCGCCGGGTCTCATTATAGATGGCTGTGAGCCACCATGTGGTTGCTGGTAATTGAACTCAGGACCTCTGGAAGAGCAGTCAGTGCTCTTAACCACTGAGCCATCTCTCCAGCCCCCACCTTTCATATTGTTAAGGAAGTCAGGATAGGAACTCAAACAGAGCAGGAACTTGGAGGCAGGAGCTGATGCAGAGACCATGGAGGGGTGCTGCTTACTGGCTTGCTTCCTGTATCTTGCTCAGTTTGCTTTCTATAAAGAACCCAGGACAACCAGCCCAGGGATGGCGCCACCATAGGCTGAGCCCTCCCACATCAATCACTAATTAAGAGAACACCTTACAGTTGGATCTTATTTCTCTCACTTGTAGTTCTCCTCTTCCAGATAACTCTAGCTTGTGTCAAGTTGACTTAAGACTAGCCTGCACAATAATGCACATAGTAAATATCCTTGTGTAATTTCACAGTGCATAGCTATTGTACAAATGTTGGCACACTGAGATAAATGTGGGCCCAGCTGAGGATTGAGGAATCAGTATTCCAAACACCCATATGCTAGAAAAAAAGGACCAGTTTTCACAGGGTACCCTCTGACCTCCACACAGACATATACCCAAATGCATAAAATGTAACAAAAGTTGTCAAAAGGATTTGGCGGATTTTTAAGATGACTTTGTGGAGCTTAGGAATGACAAATGGACTTAGGAATCATGAAAAGGACAACACATGGCTCCAAACACACAGAAACCTAAAGTATTTTTCAAATTCAAATATTTAGGATGGAAAAGAAAGCCTATAGCGGAGTGTGTTGTAGATATGCTATAAAACTCTTAGTATAATAACATACAGCTAGTTAGAAAAGGAGGCTCATTAGGGAAGGAAATGGCATTTTAAACTTTCCTGCTTCTGCCGAGAATGGCATTTATTGATGTGAAAGTGTCATTATAAGAGAAATAGATGATATTTGGCAACCGTAGTTATACAGGGAATAGTAGATGAAAAATAATATACGTGAGTCAGTGAATAAAAGTATGGAGCTTGTGTTAATATTTGAAAAGTATTCCTTGGGCCGGAGAGATGGCTCAGTGCTCTTCCAAAGGTCCTGAGTTCAATTTCCAGCAACCACATGGTAGCTCACAATCATCTGTAATGAGATTTGGTGCCCTCTTCTGGCCTGCAGGGATACATGCAGGTAGAGCACTGTATATATAATAAGTAACTTTTTTTTTAAAGAAAAGTATTCCTTAGAGAGTAAACATGCAGTAAGTCTTCATATCTATAGGCTTCAATATGAAAATATTTAAGTAAAGTTGAGTTTGTACTGTATACTTTTTCCTTGTCATTCCCTAAACAGCACTGTTTAGTGGTTATTATGTAGTGTTTACATTGCATTAAAGATTAAGTGTAAGTAATATGGGATAATTTGGCATATGTGGAAGAAGTATGAAATAATGTGAAATACTTTGACAATTCACATAAAGGTCTTGAACATCATAGATTTTGGTTTAATTATGGGATCTTGGAACCATCCTGAATGGATACGGAGAGAGCATTGTAGGTTCATACTTCAAAGCAAACTAGAGTAGATATCAATGATGATGATGATTCCTTATTATATTAGCAAGCTCTTTTACTAAAGAATACTTAAGCTGTTTCTCAGGGATTATTTTTTTTTGAGTTGGTTTTACTACAAAAATTATAATTGTATAGTTTTTATTCTAGTCCTTACGTTTTATATTTCTATTTACTAGGTTACACCCCTGCAATTAAAGGACAACTATTGCATGTTGATGCTACTACCAGCATGCAGTATCGAACCCTGTTAGAAGCAGAAATGTTAGCAGTAAGTCTAAATATATGAATGTATTCTTTTAGTAGTCATAATTTGGTTTCAATTTTCAGTGTAAAATTAAAAATTATCTGTTTTCTTATTTAAGAACTGCCAAGTAGGTACTTTAGTTATACCATACTAGGGAAGAGAAGTTGATTCCAGATACTGTGTACTGCCTTTGCATTCCTTTATTGCCCTGCTTCTTTCCTTCCTTCCTTCCCTCCCTCACTTGCTCCTTCCGTCCTTCCTTCCCTCTCTCCCTCTCTCTTTGTCTCTCTCTTTCCTTCCCTTGCTCCCTCTTCTCTTCCTTCCTTTTTTCTTTTCATTTTTTTTCTTCAAATTTTTGGAGACAGGGTTCTTCTGTATTATCCAGGATGTCCTGGAACTTGCTTTGTAGACCAGGCTAGTCTCAAACTCACAAATCTACCTGCCCCTGCCTCCTAAGTGCTGGGATTAAAGGCATATGCTACCTCCACCAGGCTTATTGCTCTGCTTCTAATATATAGGAAGTGAGTAGAAGGCTCCAAAAGTTGTTTGAATGCTAATTTTCAACTTCATGTGTTTTTCCTAAATTATAAGTAAAATAATTTTTGAGCATGTATTGACCTTGTTGGATTTTCTCTCAGAGCTTAACATTTTATTCTTTCAAGTCAGTGACTAAGTTTAAAGGAAGAAAATTTTGATGGTACTTTGGGTTGTCTGACAGTACATGTAGTTTAAATTTCAGATTAAGATACTCATTAATCTGGGACTTAAAAAGAAAAGTCAGTAACAACAACAACAGCCCAGTGTTTAGAATAGTTGGTATTCATTGAAGATTCATTTATATAAGATGATGTCATAAGGTTCTTAATTACTTGCCTTAAGCTAACATTTTACACATAACCTACAAGTAAATAGAAGAAAATTTCACAATTACTAAGAAAAACCCATATATATTTATATAATTATCTACAGCAGCATTCACAAATAGTCAGGTTTGTTGGCTTAGCCTGAGAGTCAGTGTGTAGTCTTTTCTGTTGACATGAATTAAGTTGATGCCAACATTGTTGAAAAAAACCTTATTTTTTTGGAGCATTCATATTTCATAGGTATAAAAATGTGCCTTAGTATATGAATAATATAAAATTACTACAGAAATCTATTATTACGTAAAATCTAGCATTAAAATCTATCAAAATCAGTATTCCTTACAGTTCAGCACTTGTTAGAATTCTCAAGCTATTGCTGATAAATAGGGCTATGTAAAATATTGCTGCTACTCTTAAGCAGGCAGCTTTTTCCTTTGCAGAAATGCCAGGATCAGGTTGTAGGATGGTGTGCATGGTATTCCACCCTCCTTCTATTAACAGAGGAGGAATTAGGGGCATGGTTTATTACCTGCTACATTAGTTAGCTGGTTTAAACTAGAGCAGAAATCCTTGTTCTCAGAAAATTTTGACTATACCAAAGCTTAATATTTCAAAGATGTGAGTATTGACCAGAAATACTGACCTTTTGCTACAGCAAGTTGTTTTTTTAAATTTACTTTTAATTTATTTTTCTCTCATATATTACATTCAAATCGATGTTTTCACTCCCTCCTCTTTTTCCAGTCCCTTCCCCCAATCTACTTTTCTTCATTTCCCTTCAGAAAAGGGCAGGCCTCCCAGGGATATAAGCCAAACATGGCATAACAAGTCACAACAAGAGTAGGTGCCTCCCCTCATATTAAGGCAATCCAACAGGAGGAAAAGTCCCTAAAGCAGGCAAAAAAAAAAAAAAAAAAAAAATCAGAGACAGTCCCCATTCTCACTTTTAGGAGTCTCACAAGAACACCTGGCTATACAATCATAATGTATACAGAGGACAGTCCCATAGAGGCTCTCTGACTGTCACTTCAGTCTCTGTGAGCCCCTATAAGCCCTGTTTAGTTGATTCTGTGGGCTGTTTTTTTTTTTTTTTTTTTTTTTTGGTGTGTGTGTGTGTGTGTGTGTGTGTGTGTGTGTGTGTATTGAATCCTTCGGCTCCCACAGTCCTTCTTTGCAGCCTTCATCAGAATTCGCCTAATGTTTGGATGTGGGTCTCTGCATCTGTTCCCATCAGCTGCTGGATGAAGCCTCTCTGATGACAATTTTGCTAGGCTCTAGTATAGAAGTATAGCAGAGTATCATTAGAATCATTTCATTGACTTTTTTTCTTGTTTTTATTTTACTGGTTGTGTTACAACAGTTTTAAAAGTCTCAGACACCTTCTGTTCTGCTCAGCGGGAAAATAAATTTTAATTACTCACTAGTGTGTGTGACTTCATTTCCAATGCTGTTAGCATTGTCACATTTTAAGCTCTAACATTTGTTTTGCAGTTTCACATCAATGCCAGCTATCCCAGAATTTGGAACATGCCACAAACCTGGCAGTGTGAATTAGAGGTTTATAAAGCCACCTACCACTTCATCTTTGCACAGAAGAACTTCTTTACAGGTATTTTTTGGTAAACATAGAGTGATTTATTGTGATGAGCTTATTTCTATTCTGTAGGTTTACTTTTATATTCAATATAGGGATTTGGTGATATTGTTTATGCTATCTTAATTTGTTTTAGGCTGAGAATACCAAAGGAACTATTTTAATATAAATTTTTTGTTTTCGTCAATTCCAAACAATGGCAGTGAAAATATTAAACCAATTTTGAGCTTAGAAACAAATGGAAGAGCTTAGTTTAGACTATGGCTTTGGATCAGGCTAGTAAAACATAAAGCACTGATGAGCCAGTTGCCGCCTTTTCCAGCTTTATATCATCATCTATGACCGTATACTCAAATAGTAAAATATATTATTTTAGCTCAAACTTTTCTGTTAGTATGGAGTATGTCAATGCCATCATAGTTGGAAATAAAAAAAAACCAACTTCTTGGTGCATTCATATTTCATAAAAAACAGGTAGTCTGGGTCTATGAATGTTATAAATATTACTACATCAAATCTAGTAGCTTTTATGATTATGGCTCTAGAAGTTCATCCTACAGAGTTGATCTGATTTATTAGGATCAACAGCTGCTTTATGGAGATACAATATTTGCTTCACTGCTTCTTACTATTTAAATCTTTCAAAGACTTTTCCTAGTTTCAGATACTTTCTTTCAGGCATTTCATTTTTGCATCAGCAGTATTAGAAATAGAGTTGAGTTAAAAATCTTAATGATTTAAAAAAATGTACTTTAAAGTTGCTCTTTAAACTAGATGTTTTGTTACTTTTAAATACTCGATTACACATTTCTTTAATTAGAACAGATTTTCTGTACTTTTTTGTCACTCTAATTCTTATGCTTTTCCTGTTTAATTCATTCTTTTTTATAGTGTGTTTGTACCATTTGAGTTCTCATTTCTTAGATAACTGTCACATTTGACCGCTTTATATTGATTCTGGAAGACATGATAGCATAGTAACTTCAGGAGTACCTTTTAAATTTACTAATTTTACTGAAAGGCTACCTCTTAGATATTAATAGTGGTTCATCCCTGAGTGAATATCCTTGGTCACTGCTTGAATTGTTTTCTCTGTTGACAGAATCTACAAGAAATAAGTTCTCTAGCTGGTGTGAGGGAATGCCCTTTGTTCAACAGCAATTCTCTTTTTCTTTTGGTGTTTCTATTAATTAATTCCTTTTATTAATTAAAATTTTCTATGTATTTCACATCCTGATCACAGTTTATCCTCCCTCCTCTCCTCCCATTTCCCCTCGGCCCTTCTCCAAAATCCATTACTCCATTTCTGTTTAGAAAAGGGCAGGCCTCCTATGGCTATCAACAAAGCATGGCAAGACAAGATTTCCTGAGTAAATTGGGAGCATGGGGACCTTGAGGGAGGGTTGAAGTGGGGAGGGCAGAGGCAGGGAGGGGAACAGAGAAAAATGTATAGCTCAATAAAAAAAATCAATAAAAAAAAAGCATGGCATATCAAGTTGCTGTAGTACTAAGCACTTCTTGTATTAAGGATGGGCAAGGCACCCAGTATGAGGAATAGATTCCCCAAAGCCAGGCAGTGTTAGGGACAGCCCTGCTCCCATTGTTGGGAGTCCTGCAAGTAGACCAAGCTATATAACTGTCACATATTATCTAGAGGGCTTAGATTGGTTCCATGTAGGCTCTCTGGTTCAGTTCAGACTCTCTGAGGTCCTATGAGTCCAGCAGTGATTCTTACGCCTTTTATAATAAGGTAAAATAGTTCTTTAGAAATTTGGATGTGGGGCAGAGCTTTATCATAAATACAATGCCCCAGGAGTTGAAGCTGTCAAATAAAGGTGGAAACTGAAGCCTCTTGTGGAAATAGATTGATTTAAGAATATTATGATGGGGGGACAATTATGGACTGATACAAAGCTCTGATACCAACTGGTTGACATTTTATGGGGTATTATTTATAATAATTTAGTTCTCTTTTCTTTTTTATTTTCCTTTTTCTTTTTTTCTGATATTTTGAGACAAGGTTCTGTGTAACAGCCCTAGCTGTCCTGAACCTAGCTTTTGTGGATCAAGCTGGCCTCAAACTCCCAGAGATCCACCTGCCTCTGCCTCCTGAGTGCTGGGATTATAGGCGTGCACTACACTACCCAGTTAACAATTTAGTTCTAAAGTAAGTTGGTAGTGTGTTTTTCAGATTAATTTTTAACTTACTGTGTTTATAATTTTTAAATTTCTTGCACAAATGAATTAGGTCATAAAGAAAGTGCTTCATTTTTCTAATCACATTATTTGATAAGACCATCTGGTAATGTGAGTAGCTTTTGATCTGAAGAAAAAAAGTGCTATTAAAGTGCAACAAGTGCTTGTTACAGATACTAATTAAAATGGTTTTGGCAATCACTTTTTAGACTCTGGTTATTGTACCATAGTCTTCTGTAAGACAGAGTTACTTCTTGCTGTGTGACTGCTAACATTCGCAGTAGGTTACTTGCTGTAGCAGTTTTCCTTGGCTTACTACCACTGTGGTGTTAGGTGGTAGGTGATGTTATAGGGCCTTTGATTAAGTATTTAATTTTCATCTTTCTTGGACCCATTTGGCCTCTCAGTTGAACAGGGATTTCTGTTAAACAGTTTGAAGTTATTGTCTCTTGTAGCAGAAACTTAATAAAGTTTCTGTTATGTGTGTGAAAAATATTTTTCACCCCAATTCTTAATATTTATCAGTAAAAATATAGAAGCTTGTGTGAAGATAATACTGTATGATGATATTATAAACTTTCAAATAAGGTTTTAAAATCTAAGATTTAGTAAAGTGGAAATTAGCAATTTATACCATTTCAATTACTACTGAAGAAAAACATTAAGATTTGTTAAAATAGAAGGTGGCGAATAAATTTATTTAGAAACTGCATTCATTTCCTGAGCTATTAAATGATTCGAATTTCTGTTTTTTACTAAATTCATGTTGTGCTTTTAACCAATGTAAGTATATGGTAGATAGATGCTTTTACTAGACATTCCAAATCTCATAGTAATTTAAAACAATTACTGAATATGATTTCTGCCCACAGAGAACTTATGGACATATCACTTAGGTTTTTTCTTGTTTTAATTAGTAATCTCAAGTACATCGATAGACACACTAGATATAAAATGAAACAATGCAAAACATTGTTTATGTTGAGCTAGAGTAAACTATGGTCCTTCCACTGCATCTGAGATGGAAGGACATCAGAAATTAATGCCATCTGAAGGCATAAATAAAGAAGGTTCATTAATGATGGAAATGGACTTTATAAAGTCAACCTTGATATAATAGGAATGATTTATGTAACATTTTGGCATTTACAAAGCTCATTAATTTATATTTTCTTCATATAACTCTAAAAAGAAACAATATTATTGTCTCTAAGTTAACAGTTAGAAACTTGAAGAAAACCTGGGTGGTGGTGGTGCACATTTTTAATCCCAGCACTCGGGAGGCAGACGCAGGTGGATCTCTGTGAGCTTGAGGCCAGCCTGGTCTACAAGAGCTAGTTCCAGGACAGGTTCCAAAGCCACAGAGAAACCCTGCCTCGAAAAAACAAAACAAAACAAAACAAGATAAACAAAAAACCAAAATCTTGAAGAAAATAGAATTATTGAAGCAGGTATTTGTATAGTATCTGCCATTAGAAATGGTTGTTTTCCTTCCACATAAAGGATATGAATGACAGAGTAGTCATTACTTCATATCCATAGATTATTGGTTCCTTGTATATACAAAATCTGTAGATGCTCAGTAACTTCTATGAAATGGTATGGTTCTGGAATATAAATTATATATCTTCCTGTATACCTTCATTAATCTGCAAGTTATTTAAAATACTTATCACAGTGTTGATATTTCATAAAAAATACTTGTAGTATCTAAGGAATAATGACAGGCAAATGTTTAGTTCGTATACAAAGAAAAACATTTTCAACCCATGGTAGATCGTATCTATGGTTATGGAAAGATGACTATATTAGTTTCAGACAGGTTAAATAGTGTGTATGTGTGTGTGTATAGTATATATATATAGTGCATATGCTGAACTATAAGAGTTTACTAAGGAGAAAAATGAAGAAGTCAGTCTGGAAAATGTTGAATTTTATTATGAAATTGATTATTTCCAGGGATGAATTTTGAAGGAATAAATCTTGAAAGAAACAGAGTCAGACTTCTTCAAGAGGCTGGGATATAGAACTGAAGTTTAAGTGTCTCCTCGAATGTTTTCCCTTTTTTTTCTTTCTGTTTTTTGAGGCAAATGTCTACCTTTGTAAAACAGGGAAGAAGATAACTTTGGGAGTGGATGGAAGTGGAGATGTATTGCATGTATGCCAGTCACAATGAAGCTTGTATGCAGGATGTTTGCCCCTGTAGTTTTGGTATAAACACTTCCTTTGTTAGAAAATAAAACAATGAGTGTGTATATATGTTTCCAAGGTAAGCATAGGTGCAATAGGAGTGGCTACCCTCAGTAATTTTTAAATGAAATAAAGGTATATTTAAAGTAAATTTGACATACTAAGATTTCCCTTTTCCTTTAATAGTAAAGGTTAATAGTTACATACCTTTTATTTGATTTATTTTTCTTAATAATGAGATTAATTATAGTTAAGATTGCTATTTATTAAGTCAGGATTAGGCAGCTAATTTTTACTTGAAATCATATGATACATCTATGACTGCTTTCTATCATGAATCTTTTTTTCTTTTCTTTTTTTTTATTGAGAAAAGGAAAAAAAAAGTTTCCGCCTCCTCCCAGCCTCCCATTTCCCTCCCCCTCCTCCCACCCTTCTCCCCCTTCCTCACTCCTCTCCCCCTCCCCCCACTCCTCTCCCCCTCCCTCTCCAGTCCAAAGAGCAGTCAGGGTTCCCTGCCCTGTGGAAAGTCCACGGTCCTTCCCCCTCCATCCATGTCTAGAAAGGTTAACATCCACACTGGCTAGGCTCCCACCAAGCCAGAACATGAAGTAGGATCAAAACCCCATGCCATTGTCCTTGGCTTCTCATCAGCCCTCATTGTTCGCCATGATCAGAGAGTCCGGTTTTATCCCATGCTTTTTCAGTCACAGTCCAGCTGGCCTTGGTGAGCTCCCAATAGATCAGCCCCACTGTCTCAGTGGGTGGGTGCACCCCTCGTGGTCCTGACATCCTTGCTCGTGTTCTCCCTCCATCTGCTCCTCATTGGGACCTTGGGAGCTCAGTCCAGTGCTCCAGTGTGGGTCTCTGTCTCTATCTCCATCCATCACCAGATGAAGGTTCTATGGTGATATGAAAGATATTCGTCAGTATTGCTATAGGATAGGGTCATTTCAGGTTCCCTATCCTCAGCTTCCCAAGGGACTAACTGGGGACATCGCCTTGGGCTCCTGGGAGCCACTCTAGGTTCAAGTCTCTTGCCAACACTAAGGTGGCTCCCTTAACTAAGATATGTGCTTCCCTGCTCCCCTATCCAACCTTCCTTTATCCCAATCTTCCTGTTTCCCCAAGTTCCCCCAATCCTCCCCTTCTCACTTTTCTCTCCCCGTCCCCCCTTATCCCCAACCCACCCCACCCCCAAGATCCCAATTTTCTCCCCGGCAATTTTATCTACTTCCCTTAGCCAAGAGGATAACTATATGTTTTTTCTTGGGTTCACCTTCTTCTTTAGCTTCTTTAGGTTCACCAGGTATACACTCCGTGACCTTTATTTATGGCTAGAAACCAATTATGAGTGAGTACATCCCATGTTCATCTTTTTGGGTCTGGGTTACCTCGCTCAGGATAGTGTTTTCTATTTCCATCCATTTGCATGCAAAATTCGAGAAGTCATTGTTTTTTACCGCAGCATAATACTCTAATGTGTATATATTCCACACTTTCTTCATCCATTCTTCCATTGAAGGGCATCTAGGTTGTTTCCAGGTTCTGGCTATTACAAATAATGCTGCTATGAACATAGTTGAACAAATGCTTTTGTCATATGATAGGGCATCTCTTGGGTATATTCCCAAGAGTGGTATTGCTGGGTCCAGGGGTAGGTTGATCCCGAATTTCCTGAGAAACCGAAACACTGATTTCCAAAGTGGTTGCACAAGATTGCATTCCCACCAGCAATGGATGAGGGTACCCCTTCCTCCACAGCCTCTCCAGCAAAGGCTATCATCGGTGCTTTTGATTTTAGCCATTCTGACAGGTGTGAGATGATATCTCAAAGTTGTTTTGATTTGCATTTCCCTGATTGCTAATGAGGTTGAGCATGACCTTAGGTGTCTTTTGGCCATTTGAACTTCTTCTTTTGAGAATTCTCTGTTCAGTTCAGTGCCCCATTTTTTAATTGGGTTAATTAGCATTTTAAAGTCTAGTTTCTTGAGTTCTCTATATATTTTGGAGATCAGACCTTTGTCTGTTGTGGGGTTGCATCTAACTCATTTTTTCAGTTTAAAGATCCTCTTTAAAAACAAAGTGACATTAAATATTTAGGTTTTATTTGTAAATTCCCTTCAAGTAGTCTCAATGATAAGTCTAATTTATGGAGTGCCTACTTGATGCCATTTAGTTGTTAAAATGTTACATAAATCATTTCAATTCTTCCAATAAGTTAGGGAAATTGTCTTTATTCTTATTGTCTTTATTTAGGAGAAAGTAGTAATACTTAAGTTATATTCTCAAAATTATATTGCTAATAAAGCCAGAACTTGAAGTTATTATGGTCTGATAAGAGAACCAAAAATGCACACCTAATTTCATGTACATGTCATGAGGCTTTTATGTATTATAAGTGTACAAAGCTGAATTTGACATCTCTAAGAATAGACCTATTTCTCAAGAAATGTTGATCTTGATGATTATATACAATCCTTACAAATGACAGGAAAACAGAAGAAAAAGTTGTGGAAACTACTGTACTTCCAAAGCTAGTATGAACATATACAGAACCTTTACTTCTTTCTTTCTTCCTTTTTTTTTTTTTTTTTTTTTTTTTTTTTTTTTTTTTTTNTTTTTTTTTTTTTTTTTTTTTTTTTTTTTTTTTTTTTTTTTTAGTTTTTTGAAACAGGGTTCTTCTGGGTAACAGCTCTGGCTGTCCTGAAACTCATTTTGTAGACCAGGCTGGCCTCAAACTCACAAAGATCCACCTGTCTCCTCAGTGCTGGGATTAAAAGCGTGTAACACCAACAGCCTAATGAGAGCCTTTACTTCCTAAATTTAAAAGAAAATTAATTTAACAGAGAAACAGACTAGATATATAAAGACAAATTTAAAAGACTTAACTAGGAACCGGTACAATAATCCACATGTAAAAATGCTTGCTGCTGCATAAGTCTGGTAATCTAAATCTGACCCCTATAGCCTGTGTAAAGGTGAAAGGAGAAAACTGACTCCACACACTTATTCTCATATGTACACTATGGCATGGTTATGGCCTGACACCTACATCACACTCAATAGTAATAATAAATAAAAATTATAAAACACTTTTAAAAAGCAGCAATTCAAGCTTAACACATAGGCACTAATGGTTGTTTTAAACTTTCAGATGACTGTATCTGTTTATTTCATTGCAGTCCCAGAGTTTAGAACAGAGGTTCCCATACAATAGGTACTCAGTGGATACTTATTTCATGAACAGTTATGAAAATTTTATCTGTATTTAAGACAAGGTCTTACTATGTACCTCGGCTGGCCTGGAACTCACAGATTATCTGCCTTGGCCTCCTTAGTGGTAGGATTAAAGGGGTTCACTGCCATGCTTAGCTATATTTGTTATTTAAAAAGTTGGTTGAAATAAGATATTTTTCACTCATAGCAAACCCCTCATGCCCCCCAATTAACAGATAGGTAGAAATAAGCACAATAAAAAGAGGATTCAAAGAAGTAAGTGTGCAAGTATATAAAGTTTTTAATTTACAAAAGAATTTATTTTTGAGGAACTAGGGTGTATATGTGTGTGTGAATGTGTAAACAAACATACATGCGTGTTCATGTTTAATCAGTTTTACTTTTTATTCTTTGTTTTAAGATCTGATTCAAGATTGGTCTAGTGATAATGCTCCAGATATTTTTTCATTTGTTCCATACACATGGAATTTTAAAATCATGTTCCATCAATTTGAAATGATTTGGGCTGCCAATCAACATAACTGGATTGACTGTTCCACTAAACAACAGGAAAATGGTAAGAGTGTTACAAGTTTGTTAATCTACTCATTAAGATGTGCCAACAAAAATGAGGTTAAAATACATAGATTTCCTCCCTCCCTTCTTTTCTGTCTCCTAAAAATCCGGCAGTGTGCTTTTGCAGTCTGTCCTTTAAGACAAAAATTTGATAGGTGCCTATGGTGATGGAACATTCAAGGATTTGCAGAAAAAGTAAGCTCCTTCTACCTACAAGATAAATTTATCCTGTTAGTGCCTCTCTTCCCAGCAGGTAGGTCAGGCCAAATTATATAAATGCTGCAAAGAATTCCTACCCAGTAAAATTTAGAAGTCAGCAGTCCCTTTGTTCTCAGTATTAAAAGCTCTTCTCTTCACCCTGTTATACCCATCCCTACCCTAGTGCTACACATGGTGAATATTTTCTCTAGGGCAGTTCCTTCTTCAGGGCCACAATTCCTATTAAAGTCCTTCTGAAGGCTTACCTCATGACAACCCTTAGTCCATGAATCTGCTTCTCTTTTCTTTCACTTACAACAGCTGGAGTGGATTTTCCTATATTATCTTCTGAGACTATTTCATAATTGTTTTTAGATTTTTATGCTTTCATACAGTTCACTTTATTTAATTGTAATTTAATGTAGTTTTGCTCTTTTAAATTTTGTTGACATTAAACTAGATTTACTTTACATTTTTTTATAGTATATCTGGCAGCCTGTGGGGAAACATTGAACATTGATTTTTCTTTGCCTTTTACGGACTTCGTTCCAGCTACGTGTAATACCAGATTCTCCTTAAGAGTATGTATAATTGGATGCATTGTTTATTCCAGAGGTTTGTTAGTAGACTTGATTTCCCAGAGTTTCTGTGTGCTCTTGTTCATCCCATTGCCACCATGAGAGTGTAGCAACCTTCAGTTACTAATAGCTTTAGTGTCAGTGTTACTCCTCTGTCCTGACAGCCTCTAGAAATTGATCTGAGAAATACAGCTTCTTCCACCTATACTGTACTATAAACAAATTTTGTTTCTTTATTCTTCTTGATTCCTAGATAAACCAGAAATTCAGAGATTAAGTACTTCTCTCTACTATATCTAAGAGGTAGCAATTATGTACTTCTGAGCTCAAAATTTTATGATGTATCTAATGTTAAGGTACGGGTAATAATTACCAATAATATTATTTGAATCAAAGTAGTAAGAATAAAATAATAAGCAATAATAAAAGGACCAACTAATAACTATTAACCCCTTTTAAATGTACCATTGTTCAGAGTGCTATATGCGTAGTATAGTTCTCATTTAGTTCTCAAAAAACCTTCTTGGCATAGTTGCCTATATTTGTATCTTAGAAAACTGAGATGTATTTGGGTATGATGCCTGTAATTCTAGTATTCAGAACTCAAAGGCAGGATGATCACACATTGAGGAGAATCTGAGCTACTTGGGAAGTTAGGAGGGAATATGCATAATAATTGGGAGACAGCTTATGTAAGTTTTCATGCAGCTAGTGAGTTGCCATGTTGGATTTTGAACCCTGGCAATGTAGCTTTTAACCACCCTATTCTACTGTTCTACTATGTTACCCGCTGAGAAACTAGGCATTGAAATAAATGAAGAATAGAGGGTCCATAAGAAAAACATGAAATCCAACCAAGGTCTAGTGGCTAAGTTATTTTAAAAGTTAAGAAATGATAGAAGATATTCTACCTGATTCCATATTAGAGTTTTGATTCTCTTAAATTGTGTTTCTTGTAATACCCAGTAACAACTATTGAAGATAGTCATTGTATTGTTACTTGGAAACTATGCACTACTTTCTGTAATACCTGTTTTATACTTTTCAATAAGGATTTAATTTTAGTCATTGTATAATCTTATTCCAGATATCTATCTAACTTTTCAGTGTTAAATATGCTATTTAAAATTTATCATTTAATTTTCAGTTTGTTTTCAAGATTTTAGAAATAGATTAAGTATAGATACTGTGCTATCATATTCATGTACTGATTTTTTTATTATAAATTATCTTTTAGGGAGAAGATGTTGATCTTCATTTATTTCTACCAGATTGCCACCCTAGTAAATATTCATTATTTATGCTGGTAAAGAATTGTCACCCAAATAAAATGGTTCCTGAAACTGGTATTCCTGCTGAGTGTCAGAGTGGCCAGAAAACAGTTAAACCAAAATGGCGCAACGTTACTCAGGAAAAGTAAGAGCATAAAAATAGTGGTCTGAGAATTTTGTAAGCTTATAGGTAGAGAAATTTCTTTCAAATCATAAGCTTTATCTGTAAAAAAAAAAAGGTGCTTTTATACAACTAAAGATTAAGTGTCTGAATAGATTTTTGTTTTTGTTTATATTTGGAAGGGCTGGTTGGGTTGAATGCTGGACTGTCCCAAGTGTCATGCTTACCATTGATTATACCTGGCATCCAATTTATCCACAGAAAGCAGATGAACAGCTAAAACAGTCCTGTAAGTGTTTTGAATATCATTTGTGTTTTGAAACAGCTGCTGTTTAAATAGATACCTAATAAAATATAGAAAAGATAAAATTAATTTACAGGTATGTAGTCTCAAATACATGATTTTGTATTCTTTTAACTATTTTGAAATAATTATAAATAATTTTTATTGAGTACTTACTCTGTATCAAAAACTGAATCAGGTAGTTTTTCATTACTTAATTTCCCATTTAATCCTTATGAGCACTCTGTGATACAGGTAATATACTTATGCTTATTTTAGAGTTAAAGAGATACATTTTCTCCAAGGTCTACCAAAGTAAAAATAGCAAAGTACAGTGTCTTAAATAGTATATTTATAACACTAATTGAAAAGAAAGTTAGTTTTTAATGCAGTTTTACAACTATCATGTATTTCTGGATTATCAAAGCTAACTTTTTACATTTCTGAGTATAGAAAAAGAATTCAAGAGTTAAGTGATTTTGTTTTTGTATTTTCCAATTTGTTATGATCAAAGAACAGTTTTCATAGTTATTCATACTTATAGTATTTAATAATGTCACACATTTAAATAACTATATATGTGAAAACTCTAATGCCTATAGATATAATTGATGCCTAATTGTGACCTGAATTTCTATTTTAGGGACTTGTAATATTATATGTAATAGAAGCTTTTCATTTATTCTGTTCATAAATTCTAATTTATGCATATCTCTCCTTATGTTAGTGAAATTTTTTTTCTTTATTATTGATCTTTCAGTTTTTTGTTAAATATTACAGATACAATATTTAACTTTTATGTAAGTATAGTGAAATTTCTTATAATTATCTTGAAGAACTTCTAAAAAGCCATTTACTTTTTTTCTGACATACTAATCTTTCCACCTCCATCAATTTATTCTAGTGTCAGAAATGGAAGAAACAATGCTATCTGTATTAAGGCCAGCCCAGAAAACATCAGAGAGAGTTGTTTCTTCTCCATCTACTTCACCACGCCCTCCTGTTGATCCCTCAGAACTTCCACCTGATAAACTTCATGTGGAAATGGAACTGTCCCCAGATTCTCAGATAACTCTCTATGGACCACTCTTAAATGCCTTTTTGTGTATAAAGGTATTAAGAATTTTTTTCTTTTGGTTTTTCGAGATAAGGTTTCTCTGTGTAACAGCCCTGGCTGTCCTGAAACTCACTTGGTAGCCTCAAACTCACTAACATCCACCTGCCTCTGCCTTCCAAGTGCTGGGATTAAAGGCGAGCACCACCATGGTCCAGCTAAGAAAAAGGTTTAAGCATGTGCTATAAACAGTGATAATAAAAAATTAGGGTCATAAGAAATACTAGTTGGATGATTTAAATTGTTGTTGAGGTATTATGTGTGTTACTGGACATTTTTTTTCTCCCTAAAGACCAAGGTTTTTTTTTTTTTTTTTCTTTCTTTTTTTTTTTTT
>NW_026067911.1:6134515-6160777 GCF_014885135.2 Alexandromys fortis
GGTCTTCTATGCGATTCCATTGGTCGACTTCTCTGTTTTTATGCCAATACCACACTGTTTTCATTACTGTAGCTCTGTGATAGAGTTTGAAGTCAGGGATGGTAATGCCTCCAGAAGATCCTTTATTGTATAGGATTGTTTTGGCTATCCTGGGTTTTTTATTTTTCCATATAAAATTGATTATTGTCCTCTCAAGATCCGTGAAGAATTTTGATGGGACCTTGATGGGAATTGCATTGAATCTATAAATTGCCTTTGGTAGAATTGCCATTTTTACTATGTTGATCCTCCCAATCCAAGAGCAAGGGAGGTCCTTCCATTTTCTGGTATCCTCATCAATTTCTTTCTTCAATGCTTTAAAGTTCTTGTCAAATAGATCTTTCACTTCCTCAACTCCAAAAAATCATTCGCCTTCTTATACACAAAGGATATGGAAGCAGAGAGGGAAATCAGAGAAGCTTCACCTTTCACAATAGCCACAAACAGCATAAAGTATCTCGGGGTAACTCTAACCAAGGTTTTTTTTATTAAATTTTTTTTCATGTTTTGCCCTCCCTGAGCTCCTCTTAGATCCTCCCTACCTCTCTACAAACATAACTTTCTTTCTCTTTGTCTCTTTCAAAAAAACAAAGAACAAAACTAGAAATGAAAAGAAAAAGTAAAAATACAAGAAACACAGGTGAATACTGTTTTGTTGTGTAAATTTATCACATTTTCTTATCCTTTCAATATTTTCTTATTGAGGTTTATTTTGAGGTTAAACCCATTAACTCTTTCAGAGTCCAGAAAGATTTGCCAGGGCAGGTGAAAACTGGCTGGGGAAAGGAATCCTGCATGTTTATTTATTCCTTGGGAGAAGGAAAGGAAGAAGAAGGGGGAAAAGGGACTGTTCTCTTCAAAGCTTTCAGTTTATATAGGCATACAGACAAGTTAGCAATTTCATAGGCTGTAACAGTAGTATCAAGCATGCATTTTCAGAGTCACAAACAAACAAACAAAACCTGTGGGGTGAGCCGGGCGGTGGTGGCGCACGCCTTTAATCCCAGCACTCGGGAGGCAGAGGCAGGCGGATCTCTGTGAGTTCGAGACCAGCCTGGTCTACAGAGCTAGTTCCAGGACAGGCTTCAAAGCCACAGAGAAACCCTGTCTCGAAAAACCAAAAAAAAAAAAAAACCAAAAAAAAAAAACAAAAAACAAAAAAAAAAACCAACCAAAACCTGTGGGGTGGATCAGACAAGGAGGCACCTTATGTCTCAGAGGGGTTATGACTGTAAAGCTCTCAGAAGGCTTGGAACACAGCATTGGTAACCATAGTGACCTAATGGCTTGATTTGCATTAGCCTTTTACTGGTTGAGTTAAAGGGAATCTCTTTTGGTACTCCAGCTAGATGCCCAAGTGAGAATTTTTCTCTCTGAACCACAAGTATTAGAGACTCAGTACTTTTTCCTGTATAAACAGTTAATTTCCTTTACTATGTTAACTGAAACCAAGGCGAAGGATAAACACAGAATATCTGTAGTTTGTTAAGAGCTGAAGACCAGTAGATTACACCTTTCTGAGTTTCTGTTAGAGCAGACATACTGCCTCCTGTTTAGGGCTCCTTTCTTATCAGTGAGTGCTGTCAGTAAAGTAAATTGTGCGGACTAGTTTTATGTAAATTTTGGCTATGAGAACAAGGTTTGACTGAGTGAATGCTTTCACACCAGGGCTTCATGGTGTGAGGGAAGGTATCCAATTGTCCTACAGCAAAGTCAGGTTTACACTGCTGGGATAATACAGAAAGGAGAAATGTCGTGATTCCACAAGATTTATATAGAATTAACAGCGACTTATCCAAAATATAGATGTTCCCACAGCTCTGCAAAATGGATTCTTCACAATATTATATTATTTGTGAATTTTTCTAGTGGTCTATCAGCTGTACTTTTACTAAGTATAATACTTGTGGGCTCACCACACATTTTTTGTTTTGTTTGTTTTTCTTTTTTTATTGATTTTTATTGAGCTCTACATTTTTTCTACATTTTCAACCCTCCCCCAAAGTTCCCATGCTCCCAATTTACTCACACATTTTTATGGATACCTATGCTTTTCCAGTTTCTGGCTTTTATTAATAGAGCAGCAGTGGACATGAATGAACAAGTGTCTCTCTAGAAGGATGTTGAGCTCTCTGGGTGTATGCTCAAGAGTAGTATAGCTGAATCTTGAGGTAGATCTATTCTCAGCTTCGTTAATAACCACCATGCTAATTTCCATAGTGGTTGTACAAATTAGCATTCCCACCAGTAATGGATGATTGGGCCCTTATCCCACATCCTCACTAGCATGAACTGTTATTTGTTTTATTCATTTTGGTCATGCTGACTGCTATAAGATGAAATCTCAAATAGTTTTAATTTCCATTTCCCTGATGGCTAAAGGATGTTGAACATGTTTAAAGTGTTTCTCAGCCATTTATGTTTCATACATGAGAACTGTTTAGCTTTGTACCCATTTTTAAATTGAGTTGTTTTCTTGATTTTCAGCTTTTATAGTTCTTTATAATACTAAGCCTCCATCATATTTGCAATTGGTAAAGACCTTTTCCCATTCTGATGGTTTCTTTTTTCTATACATAAACTTTTCAATTTCATAAGGTTCCATTAATTAATTATTTGTCTTAGTGCTTGTACTTCCAGTGCCCTGTTCAGAAAATCTTTTCCTATACAAATGAGTATCCTACATTCGCTACATTCTCTTCTATTAGATTCAGGGTATCTGACCTTATGTTGAGGTCCTTGAGTTATTTGGAGTTGAGTGTTGTACAGATTGAAAGATACGGATCTATTTGCATTCTTCTACATGCAGCCATCCAGTTAGTACTAGTTGCTAGTGGGATAGAAACTAAAGGAGTAAAAGAAGGAGAGACATACTTTAATATATTGTAACTAATAAAACAGAAGAATCACTCAATATTTGAGCATAATTAGCTATGATTTCTTTTGAGCTATATTCTACAAACAGAAAGTAATTTATCTCAGAATAAACCAAATTAATAAGTTTTAAGTAAATGAATGAATGAATGAATGAATGAATGAAGATTGAATCTAGAACTGCTTCCTTTTGGTGTAATTTTTCTGCTGATGTTGTTCTTTTGGTTTTTTGAGATAGGGTTTCTCTGTAGCTTTGGAGCCTATCCTGGAACTAGCTCTTATAGACCGGGCTGTCCTTGAACTTCTCTTGTAGCCTAAGCTGGATTTGAGCTCACAGCAGTCTTCTTGCCTCCATCTCCTAAGTACTTAAGATTACTGTATGAGCCAACATAATTGGCTTTCTCTCTCTCCAGGATTATAATAAACCTTTGTACCTGTCCTTTTCTCACTACAAACCATCCCAGTATTACTCATTGTTTTCCAAATTCATGGCCTTTTATTTCACTAATTGTTATTGTTTGCGTATGTGTATTTATATATATTTCTAAATATGATCAATCAAGTGTCCTTCCTTGGAGAAGACAATTTCTTCTGCTCTCAGCATTCCTTAGTTGCCTGTAGTTCTTTTTATAGGATTGAGGTCTCTCGTGGGCCTTTCCTGTCTTTGGCATGCTCATTTGTGTTGTCCATGTTTAGCTCATTTCAGGCAATCAAGTTGGTGAGACTTGGGTGTGGTTTCTGGCATTACTGGGAGACACAGTCTCACAGCAGACTCCCTGATCTTATGGTCCTTACAATATTTCTTCCCTCCTTACTCAGTGTTCTCTTAACCTTAGGTGGGAGAGTGTTAGCAGATGTACTTCTTGGGACTCACAACTCTGTATTTTGATCAATTGTGGTTTTCTGTAGTGGTCTTTATCAGTTGCAAAGCCAAGTTTCCTAGATGAAGGGTGAAGAGTACACTTACCTGTGGGTCTAAGGACAAATGTTTAGATTTTTTAGGTATTGTTCTGGTTTAGTAGTAGCTGTAGATTTTCTTTACAATATTCATGACTTTGCAGCACTGAATAATTAGCTAGGTTTCAAGTACCACGTATGGTTTCACTCTTGTTGAGCAGGCCTTAAGTCTAGTTAGAGAGCTATTGGTTACCACTGAGGTACACGTGCCACTACTGCCCCCATCAGAGTTATTATGCTGTGCTAGTGGTTGTTCGGGTTCATGCATTATAACTGTGTAAAACTGTTGGTTGGCTGGCTAGTTGGTTGGTTGGTTGGATGGTTGGTTGGTTGGTTGGTTGGTTGGTTGGTTGGTTGGTTGGTTTGTAGTTGGCTCAGATGTTTGGGTCAGAAAGCTGTTTACAGATAAAATGACCTGAAGGATTTTTATCTGCTTCATACTTGTTTGGACTCTATGCCTGCCACATACCTGCTGAACCTGTCTCCAAGAAATGAATGGTGTGTGTTTTTAAAAACAGAATGGTTTGGATTGAGTTTGATCAATAAACATATTCATCTTCCTTCTTTCCTTTCTTCTCTTTCCTTCCTTTTTTCCTTTCTTTTGTCCTTTCTCTATTTCTTTCTCTTTTTGTCTATTTTTTCTCTCTGTGTCTCTCTCTGTCTTTTTTCTTTCTTCTCTCTCTTCCTTTCTTTGATTCATTCTCTTCTCCCCTCTCTCCCCTCCCTTCCCTCTTTCTCTTTTGTTCTCTTTTTTCTTTCTCTTTTTCTCTCCGTTCCTCTTTTTTCTTTCTCTGTCATCTTTCTTTTTTCTATTCTCTCTCTCTCTCTCTCTCTCTCTCTCTCTCTCTCTCTCTCTCTCTCTCTCTGTCTCTCTCTCTCTCTCTTCTTTCTCCCTCCCACCCCCATCTCCTTCTCTTTCCCCAGAGAAATGGCTCAGTGGGTAGAAGAACTTGCTTTGCAATCATAAGCACTCATATAAAGTCATGTGCAGTTGTGTGTGCTTATAACACTAGTGTTGTGGGTCAGAGGCAAGTAGATCAGGGAAACATACTGGCCAGCCAGCCTAGTTGAATGGTGCTTCTGCAGTTCAGTGAGGTTGTGTTCTCAAAGGATAAGAAGACACCTGACACCCTTCTCTGGCCTCTGCATGTGCATACACCATTTATTCATATATTACACACATGTAGTACACATGCATATATGTGAATTTAATGTTGGAATTAAGATATAACAGTGTTATATAAATATAACTTTTTGCCTCAATTTGTTTCTATTTCTGATTTATGAGGACAATTATCAAGATTTTAGTTGCATCTGTATTATTTAGAAGTGGACAGCACTAGATAACAGTAGGATTTTAATTTTAGTGTTTCTGTTTTGTATAAGCTTAAAAAATATCCTTTCCTAGGAAAAGGTGCTGCGGCCTGATGTTTATAACCTAGTCATAAAATAAAGTTGTCAGTAATCGTAGTACATATGCCAAAATGCCGACTCGGTTCTCATATTTAACAATATAACAGTGATAATACTTAACAGCTTTTCTTTCATGCTCACAGATCAAATAGGTAAAATGGAAATTTATTCAGTGGAAAAAAGAACTTCAATCAAAACTGAATTTGTTTCTTAAGACAAAACATGTTATTTGCAAATTTGAGGAAATCAGAATAATAACACTTGTGTATAAAATAAAAATCAGTGAACTATCTGAAAAGAAATTTGATAATTGCTGGTAAAGCATGTTTGCATTTCATTAACAATACAAGCTGGATGTTCTTAAGAGCTTTTGAATATCTGATAAAAATTTCAACTGGAATATCTATAATTATATATTTATCTAATTGAACTTAGCCAAATTAATTTTCAGTAAATGGATCTGTTTTGCTCAAAGCATTTCCCTGGCATTGTCTCATGACTCTGAGAAGCAAAGATGGAAAGCAATTGAGCTCTTCTTACCTTCAGTTGTCTCTTTGAGGATTTAAATTTTTGTAAATTGTCAAAGAGCTTTACTGTATTGCATATTTCTATGCAGGATGTTTATTTACTAAGAGAAATACATTTTTTCATATGATGTAAGTAGACCTAATGTTTTTAATTAAATACAGCAGTTTAGAAAGATGAATATTGTGTAAATGTAGGGCTTATAATCGTATCTCTTATTAATAATTTCTTATTTAATAATAATTGTAGAAAATTTATTATATACCTTTTTTAGTGGCAGCTTACTTTTAAAATATTTACAGGAAAACTACTTTGGAGAAGATGACATGTACATGGATTTTGAAGAGGCTGTCTCAAGCCCTGTCCTGTCACTGTCAACATCCTCCAGTTCTGGGTGGACCGGTGTTGGAGTGGACAGTGACAAAAAAGAAAATGAAAGTTCAACCAAATCTATTCATCCACTTGCCTTGCGTCCCTGGGATATTACAGTGCTTGTTAATTTGTATAAGGTTCATGGGCGTCTTCCTGTGGTAAGTGTTCAAGATAAAAATGATATTGGGGTATATTATGTTATCTGTCTGCCATAGGACACTGTATATTTGTGCTTTGTTATACCCACATTAAAAAAAACTTAAATTCAAAAGCTTCTGAAATTATCTCTTTATGTTTTTCTTCATTATATAATTATTTGATCATCAATGATTTTACTTGTGTTTTTTGTTTGTTTTCACTTAAGCTTCTCTTTCCGTGTGCTGTGTAACCTTAGAACATTTTGCTGTGATGTTGCAGTAACCTAGTGGCTATTCTGGAACCTTATATTTTCTTAGATTCTTGTCATGTGACCACAACCAGTTTGGGGCATTCTGGCTGCATAGGAACCCCACTCCCACCCCACCCCCACCCACAAGAAAGGTTCAGGCTTGACTCTGGAGGTTGAATTGTGTTATAGGTTTTGGTTTAGTTTTGGTTCTGCTTCACAAAGCTTGTTCTTGAACTTGTTGAAGCTGACTGTTCCTGACATATTTCCCTAAGAAGCCAGGGGCTTCAGGCCAGGGCCATTCAAGGAAGAGGGGACTCTGGAGCATCTTCTATACTGCAGGTCATATAGTTCTTATGTTGTTAAATAGGGGACAGGACAATTAGTTTGGTTAGTATGTACTTTTATTCCTTTTGAGGAATCAAATTCTCTTAATCATGGTAAATTTTATTTTTGAAGTTTGTTTTGATAGTGAATTTTTTTTTTTTAACTGTAGCATGGAACTACTGATGGTCCTGAATGTCCAACAGCATTCTTGGAAAGACTGTGTTTTGAAATGAAAAAAGGATTCAGGGAGACCATGCTGCAACTTGTCCTGTCACCCTTGAATGTGTTTGTCAGTGATAACTATCAGGTAATGTCAACATAATACGCAATTTATTATTAATACTTATGGGGTCAAAACAGTTTTAGCTTCCATATGTAGTTCTTTTTAGGTTATGTTTTTATTTTCACTGTAGTAGTTTTGTATGAATGTGGACATAGAAGAGTTGTTTGAAGAGTCCATCTTTTTTCTTTTGTGTGATTCCCTATTTATGTGATCCTAATTATGTTTTACTTCTTTTGCTGTTAGAAATGGAATGAAATAGTTCATGACTTTCTGATGTGTTTATAGAAGGGAAATAAATTCTATTAGCCAGTACCATACAAATTTAAAACACACATGTATATCCTTCTCTACCCACATTGTTTTATATTATAAGACTTTTATGCAATTATAGTTCAGTCTCACACATTACATTGGTATGTGCTCCAAAGTTTGGCATTATTTTATCATGTGTATATTCATGTGAATACCATCAAAAGGAAAAGACAGAACTGTCATCACAGAGATCTCATTTGCACAAAACTTTAACTTGTAGAATTTGAGAAAAATCTTGCCCCTCTTTTCTGTGATGAGTGAGTGACTACAGCTGGCTTATTTCTGGGTATGTGTGTGAAGAGGAAAGGAAACCCATCTCAGTTTCTTCTTACCCTTGATGAAATTAATACAGGGGAAAAAATCTCTTATGAGGAATTCTGAGAATCTTAGATGAATTTTTAGTTTCTTCAAATTACAGAATCATGCTTCAGTTTTTAATTTCCTCATTCACAGATTTTACCAGATTAAAAAAAACCATTTTGTTTGTTGAGTTCATTATGAAGGTTCACATTAACCCATATTATTGAAGTACAACAAGTTTATAGAGATGAAATTATAAAATATAATTTGAGAATTAGAAAAATAGTTCATGGGAAGGAGATGTGAAAGCAGTTATAAAAATCCTGTTGATGTTTTGTTTTCTACATTATTTGGATTTCATATTTCTTCCCAAAGGCAAGGGAACTGTGTACATCCTTTTGAGATTTGCTTGCCTATTTACTTTGCTCACATTCTGTTAGAGTAAGAAAGCTCTTCTTTATTTGTTTAGACTGTTTAATGTGCTTTTGTGATAGAAAGCTTCACAATGTGACCCCCAAGGCTCACTGATGAACCACTCAAACTTTCATTATTTACTCCTCGTAGCGTTACTTTTAACTCATCCTTTAAAATAAAGGTTCTGAAGTGAATATTGGTTGCTAGTACGATAAATGAAGCAACACACCTTTTTACTTTATGGTCATTTCTGGTCTGTTTTGGTTGCCGAAAGCTATACAATAAAGTTAGTAGGGCTGTTAGCACTGAAGACTGTGGACCACTTCCTGGCTTTTCTTTGGTGCTGGGAGTTCTCAGCAGTCCTTGGTATTTCTGAGTTTGCAGATGCGTTGCTCATATTACTGCCTCAGTTTTCAGTGACACCCTCCCTGTGCACTGTGCATCTAGTTGTCCTAATTTTTCTCTTTCTGTATGAACACTGGTTATGGTATTGTCCATTCACAACCTCATCTTAAAGTTATTGGTACCAGGTGGGACAGAAACCCCAACTAGCAGGACCCCTACATGATTGTACCTGCAAAAATTGTGTTTTCAAAATAATGTCATATTCTCAGGCTTCAGGACTGTGAGCCTATATTTTTAAGAATTATGATTCAGCTTGATGGAATATAATGCAAAGCATAACATTTAAAATATAATACTTACTTTGATGAATCAGAAAAGTCAAAAATCCTGAGGATTTTTCCAGTAGAAACTTTTATTAACTATTCTCTTGCATTCTTTCTGATTAGAGGAGTTAAAAAAGCATAGAGAATAGATTGAATTTTATATAAAGTCATACAGTTCATATAAAATTAAAATTGTACAAAAAGAGCTAGCTATTGCAGTCATAATTTGAAATTTCCTTTAGAAAATTTCTTACAAGATTTAGCACTTATCTTTTATAAATATTAAAAAATACATTTTCAGAAATGTATTGTAAGGCAGGAACACTAACTTCATGATAAGACCTACACACTAACACAAAAGAAAAACCATAGTAGTAATAGTTTTCTAAATATCTGTAAATTATTTTAATGTATTTTCGTTGTTGACCCAACAAAACCCCAACAAAAGAGCTCTGTCTAACTATTTAGTAGCTTCTACTTTTCATGTAACATTGTTAGATAAAGTGAGATTGTTGGTGAGCAAAACAGTAATGGTTATTACTCAAGTGATTTGGGGGAGAAGATAAAATTGATAAAATTGAAATTAAAATAAATAATTTCAAGTATAAAAAGTACACAAGAAGATGTATATAGTGCTTTGATGTCATGTTATAGGGTCTGGAGGCAAGAATTGATCATATTTGCATTTTTGAAAGATCTATTTGGTTGTTGGTAGAGTGGGAACAAAAAGATAAAAGGTACATGTTAGAACACTGTGCAAGGTTCTTACAGGAGGTGATACTAAATGAAAAAAAGATGATAGATAAGATTGGAAACATATCCAGTATAGACATTTTTCAACGTGTGTGTGTGTCTTGGTAGCAAACAAACTCAGGGTTTGTATGCTAGGCAAAATTCTATCATTGGGCTAGAATACACCCATGCCTGTATATATTCTTAATAATGTTTTCTGAAGCCAGTGTATCAAAAAACAGTTTTTTTTAAAAAAATATTTCCTTTGTTTCTCTAAGTATGTCTTAGATAATCTTAGCTAAAAAGCTTAGAATTCTGAATGTCTTAGATTTCTCTCTGAAATACATGCTTTTTGATTGTAAGTATATAAAGTCCTCAAAATCTGTATGAACCTTGGTCCCCCTTTTAGTCCCCATATTCTTGATTATATAGTCTTTTCTCAGTTTTCTTCTTCATTTGAGCATTTTAATATCATGATTCCTAGTCTCACCATAAGATTGACCTTTTATCTTTCCTGTCAGATACTAAATTTTTTTTATTAATGTACAGCTACCTGCCTGAGAGCTGCATACTTTCAGGATTTAGTACTTTTCCTTGTGGTGGGCTCCATAGATACTGTATCAGCTAAACACAAAATGCCTAAGGTTAATTATGAAGTCTTACTTTCCAGAGAGCATAATTTTATAAATTTTTATAAAGTAAATATCGGGGGTGGGGGCAGGTAAAGCAGCTAGAAATTGCAGTGTGTTTTCTTGGACTTCTTATTGTTTTCAGCAGCGACCACCTGTGGATGAAGTACTCAGGGAAGGCCACATCAATTTGTCAGGTCTCCAGCTGAGAGCACATGCAATGTTCTCAGCAGAAGGTCTTCCCTTAGGAAGTGACTCTTTAGAATACGCATGGCTGATTGATGTGCAGGCTGGAAACCTTACAGCTAAAGTCACAGCACCACAGGTAGGTTCTCCCACTGCTGTCTCCATAGGTTCATTCTCACAGTACTGTCTCCTGCCATCTCCTTTGTTTCCTTACTCACCTTCCTAAGAATTGCTGTATGCCATGTTCATTGCATTCCAGTAGTGCCATGCTAATGGGAGCCATTCTTGACTCTCAGAACATACCAATAGGCAAGTCGTTGGCAAGTTTTACTTTTCTGAGCCATATATAATTGACTAATATGTAATTCTACTTAGCACATGAATTTTAGACTTTATGTGAGGTAAAACGATGCTCTAATATTGGAAGCTAAATATGCTGTAATAGTAAAGCTAAAGCTAATTTAGCTTTAAAATATATTACTTATAGAACAGTGCTTATCACTTGGGCTTTTCTTATATGGGAGCCACATTATTTTAATTCATAGGTAATTTTAGGTTTATTGTATTCTTTGTTTTAAATGTAAAGTTCATATAGCCTAATTTCTGAAATTATGTATTTTAGAATGACATGATGTGTACCCATCGCTCAATGTGTTTATTGTTAACAACTCTAATAAATTATACAATCTGAAGAATTATTCTATTCACTGAAGCTATTAAATAAACAGAAATGCTTTAATCATCAAAGTACCTAGTTTTTTAAAATTGAAAATAAATGTTATCATAGACAATTAGATTTTTCAAAATTAAATCTTTATTATTATGAGGTTTTAGTGCCCTTTTCTGCAATTACTTATGAAATGGATCGAGTTAGCTTTAGACAATTAGAAGTATAACCCTTGATTTAAAAAGTATTTACTTTAGAAGTTGCTGAAGTGGATATTTTAGTTGAAATTGATTTTCATTTAACAATGTATTGACATTCACAAATGAAAAGCAGAAAGTTTATAAATGGTCTCAACATAGAAAATCATTGGATAGCCAGTATTTATTAAGTAGCAGTTATAAAATTTTGAGTTATTTCAGGTCATTTTAGACTTCATAAGCTTTTGATACTGACACTTGTTTAGGATGCTAATAGTATTAACACCTGTTATTATCTGTAGCTGGCATGTCTCTTAGAATGGGGGCAGACGTTTGTTTTTCATGTGGTATGTCGGGAATATGAACTGGAAAGGCCAAAGTCAGTAATAATATGCCAGCATGGAATTGATCGTCGGGTCTGTGAATCCAAGGTAAGTTAACAAGCTTGCTGGTGATGTTATAACCATTTTTGCGTTTTAGGCTTAGCTTTAAATCAAATGAACATAGCCTTGAAGTTAATAAATAGCTCACTAATTTGAATAAATGATTTTGTAAATTTATAGCCATTTAGTTGTATCTAGAATGAGGTCACATGAAAACAATTTTTTATTACTTTGCATTTTTACTCTTAAGATTCATATCTCATTGCACTATGATACTATCCATCTGTAGTTTAGCTGTGCATATATATATATATTTTGAAAGTGAAGCAATAAGACCAAGTAAATGCCTTATGTAACTCGATTCACACAGTATCCCAAAACATACTTTTAGTATGGGCATTTGTCAATATCTAACACCCCAGATTGCATGTTCTCTTCAGAATACTGTGTTGCCTTCAGTTAAGGTTATATTAGCATCTCCACAAGGGTTATAGGGTGTAGATAGGAGCCTCTACAGACTGTTTATGGTGACAGTAAAATGCACACTTTTTTTAGTGTTATGTCACTACACGCCCTGTGTGAGTTTGAGAGAGCCATGTGCTCCTGGTTTTGGAAATATACACACTTCAGAAAACTGAGAAATCATGGCAGTTTCAAACAAGGAAAATAACCATTGTTTTGTGGCAGATAAGATGTTAATAACTAAATATTTCTTTTTCTAATAGTGCTTCCCTTTATGTTCTTTTACCATGTAAATTGTATTTATGAATCACTAAAATTTTATGTTAAAAAAGCAGCAATGTCCCACAAAAATCAAACAGCAAAGTGTTTGTGTTGTTAAAGTTTTTATTAATCAGGTTTATTGAGCCATAATTTACGTGTGTTATATTCACTCTTTAAGTTGTACAATGTAAGTTTTACAAATGTTGTATATATGTGTGTAGTTTTTACCACCTGTGCAAATACAGAACATTTTATACCTTAGAAAATTTGTTTTTTCTTTCAGTCAGCTCTTGCCCTTATACAACTACTGATATGCCTCTTTTGGCTGTGCTACCAGTATGCCTCGCATGCTTTTTGGTTTGTGTCTATTAAGTATGAAAATATTCAAAGTTTATTTTTTCATGCATGGTAAGAAAATATGGATATGTGACATGTGTGCCTGTGCATGTGATTTTTATATGGAAATCTTATACCAGAAATCTTATACTAGTAAAGTCCTGTGCGGCTTTATATGATCTTGTGATATTTTTATTTCATCAGTTTACTCTGATACATTTTGAGTCTCAATAGTAAGTATTATATATACAATATAGTATATACTGTGTATAATATATACATACATATAATGTAGTCAGAGAAATAGCGAGATTGAGAAATTTGCCACTTTTGAAATTTGTACATGGTTACATAAGGCTGGATTTTTACTTGGTTAATTTGATATCTTATCATTTCAGTTATCCTTATAAAAGAATGAAACTTACTTGAGTAAGAAATTAACATGTAACAAGAATTTTACTTAAATAATGAGATTTACCTGCTGTCAAAATAATGATTTAATAATTGGACTACCTTTTTTAAAATTTTAGTTGAGTTGTATTCCTGGGCCTTGTCCAACATCAGATGATTTAAAATACACCATGACTCGTTTAGCAGTAGATGGAGCTGATATTTATATTGTTGAACATGGTTGTGCTACAAATATAAAGGTAACTATTTGTTTCTTAGCCAGGGTAATTATTTTTCTTTTTCTTTTTACTAAACCAAGTTTCCATCTCTTGAAATATTAGGACTGTGTCATCTCATAGGCTATTCATACTTTTTTCTTTATGTTCTCTTGAAGTATTGTTTCTGTTAGTGTGCTTACCACTTTCTGCCTATGAATTACTGTAACATTGATTCAAATAGCAGGTTGTATTTATACCCATGGTATGTATTTTTTAGAAAGACAATTCTTTGAATCACTTAAAAAGCTGAATGCTGTGGCACACGACTGTGCTCTCAGTACGCCTATGGTACAGTAGGTAGGACTGCCCAGAAGCTTGCAGGCCAGTTAGAATTGCAGAGTAGTAGCAGAAATAAGAGAGATCTTGTCTTAGCATGGTAGGAGGAGAGAACCAATTTCCATGAAGTTGTCTTCAGACTTCCATGTGTATTCCACAACATGCGGTAGTAGTGTGTCCTCCCTCCTTCCTTCACTCTCACCCTCTCCCTTTCCCACTCACTCAGTAAATAATTATAAAACGTTTTTGTTTTGAATACCTGTTGTTTTTAGCCTTTTATATTTCCTCGTTGTCTTCTAAAAGCATTTGCTTATCCCCTCTGCTTTATGAATTGCTTTTACTTTTTAAAATAAAGTCCTGCTATGTTCCTGGGGTTTCATTATTATTTAATACTCTCAATACTTAGTCTTCTCTTATTCCTTTGTAGTTATGCTACTCTATGTGCGTCTGCTCTTTAGAAACCATTTACCTATTTAGATGTGTATAGGTAGGTCAGAGGAAAACTCTTAGGAGTTAGTTCCCTTCTTTGACCATACGAGTTCTGGGACCCAACTCCAGGCCTGCTAGCCTGTGTTCCTTCCCCACTTTGCCATTCTTGCCAGCCCTGCTTTAAACAGATTTTTTTTCTTACATTTTAAAAATCTGTTTAGTGTGCGTTCTGGGGTGTATATACCTGCTCAATGCCTAGGTGCTTGTGTTGAAAATCAGAGGACAGTTTGTAGGATTTACTTCTTTCTATCATTTGGTTGTGGGGTTTCAGCTCAGGTGCTCATAATTGGTGGTAAACTCCCTTCCCCACTAAGCCACCTCACCAACCCTTCCTGCTAATTTCCCCCTTTCTCCCTTATTCTTTCAGTTCCTTCCACCTGCCTTTTACTTTTTTAAAGTAGTCACCAGTTCTGTAGTTTATGCTAAGATACTTAAAAATACTGAAATTACAGCTTTGTTTCATTTTCTAATTCAACTTTAGATGGGTGCAATTCGGGTTGCAAATTGTAACCTCCACAACCAGTCAGTTGGGGAAGGAATAAGTGCTGCAATTCAGGACTTTCAAGTGAGACAGTATATTGAACAATTAAATAACTGCAGAATTGGACTTCAGCCAGCAGTGCTACGGAGAGCCTACTGGCTGGAAGCTGGGTCAGCCAACTTAGGTCTTATAACAGTTGATATTGCACTAGCTGCTGATCACCATTCTAAACATGAGGCACAAAGACATTTCTTGGAAACTCACGATGCCAGAACTAAAAGGTGGGTGAAAGTCTTTTTAAAGAGTGGTGATATTAGCTTCCATTGAAAATTACTTGATAATTTTAAAGAAAATTGTACAGTTTGAGTGGATTAAAATATTTTAAATAAACACTTACTGTGATTTTACTCCTATACCTTGGTTAATGCACAAAGACCTGATAAATAATTTGAAGTTCTGTAGTGATGGTGTGGTTTTGGAAATCTATACTATGTATTTTAACATGGGTACACTTTAAATTATGGTTTCCAGACAATATTTTATGAGACACTCTTCTTTTTTTTCCTTTTTTTTGTTTATCATCTCTAGAAGCCATCACACCATTATGTACTGCAAAAAAATCTTTTGGCAGATCTTCAAAATTTCAGGGATGAGTAAGAACACTTACACGTGGTTTCATTAGCTTTTAAGGAATGATTATACCTTTTAAAACAATTGCCGGAGCCTCTTATTATTCTTATTTTCATTTTTCTTGCTGTTATACAGCTGTGTTCTGTTTTGAAAGTTAGATTGATTAAAAAGATATACTGCACTACTAAGTGATTACTTGTATTTACTTTGACTTTCATATATATTAACAGTTGAGTTAATATGCCATTTTTATTTTATCTTTTTTAAATGTTAATGAGGTCTCTTCTATGTTGTTTTATTTTGGGTTCTGTTTAGGTTATGGTTTTTGTGGCCAGATGACACCTTAAAGAATAAGAAGTGCAGAAACAAGTGTGGCTGTCTTGGTGGTTGCAGATTCTTTGGTGGCACAGTAACTGGCCTAGATTTCTTCAAACTTGAAGAGCTGACACCTTCCAGTAGCTCTGCATTTTCAAACATAACTGCGGAATCTGATATGTATTACGGCCAGTCTTTGCTGCAGCCTGGAGAGTGGATCATTACTAAAGAAATCCCTAAAACCGTAGATGGTAATAAAAATGTGTTGTTTATCTAGAGCTGACCTTTTTTTGTCACTGTGCCATTCTGAGAGAGTGCTGCTACTTTATTCAGTATAAATGATTCTTTTGAGTACTGTTACAGATAGGGGTTAAAATAATCTATTCATTTTGCAAGTAACTCAAAGCCAGAAAAATGTAGTATTTCTTTTATTGAGGGTGTTGACGTAGGGTCAAAGTAAGTGTACTATTCAGACTTCTACAGTTGAAAATGATAGTGGGTAGCTTTTCCTGTGAAGATTAAAGAAGAAAAAACTAAAATTTACGTATTATAGACTGTGGATCGAGAATTTTGTAGACAACTTTTTGTAATGTGTAACATGTTACTATGTGAAGTTAGACACTTGTGCTTTTTAAAAAAGAACAATATTTTAAAATGTAGTTATAGTAAATTGCTATATTTTTCATATATTCCTTCAAAAATGTTTGCAATCATTTAGTCCACATTTTATTTGTTTAGGTAATGTGAATGGTACGAAGAGGAAGGAATGGGAAAACAAATCAGTGGGAATAGAAGTCGAGAGGAAAGCTCAGCACCTTAGTCTTCAGGTGCCCTTACGGTCCCACAGTTCATCCTCTTCCTCAGAGGAGAATAGCAGCTCAAGTGCTGTGCAGCCCTTACTGGCTGGTGAGAAGGAAAGTCCCTCTTCTGTTGCTGATGACCACTTGGTTCAGAAAGATTTCTTACATGGTACCAAAAGAGATGATGGCCAAGCAAGGTTAGTATTCAGATAGACTTAGAAATTTGATGATGACTGGATTATAATTACTTAAAAATACTAGCACAAGAAACTTTTTTCCTCGCTACGCACTCATTTTATATTTTATTTCTTGAACATATATTTATGTCAGTTTGTCTTTCCAAATAAAATTAATATTTTCTTTGCAGCTATTAGAAAATGCAATGATGTATTTATAATGAAAATATTTCTTATTCTACCACTCAGTGAATTTTTGTTATTATTCATATACTGTCCTTCTTATTTGTTGAACATTTTTTGATCTTCTTATCAAATTAATTTATCAAATTTTTGATCTTGTAATCATATTAACAGTTGAACACTCCTTCTTTTGAATTATCCTTGCTTGACATCTTTCAAATGTAAAAACTATAGTAAAAATCTTTGTCCCTCCAGCCTAGGTACCTTGATATTTCTGTTTGGATGCTTCATAGAGACCTTCAGTTCAGAGTCATTAAAATGATAGTTTTAGTATAGCTTTTTATAGCAGTGGTTCTCAATCTTCTTGATGCTGTGACCCTTTAATATAGTTCCTCATGCTGTGGTGACCCTCAACCATAAAATTATTTTTTTTCTACTTAACTATTATTTTGCTACTGTTACGAATAATAATGTAAATATTTTGGAGATAGAGGCTTTCCAAAGGTTTGCGACCCACAGGTTGAGAACCACTACTCTAGAGGAATACAGCTGATAGAGTTGGGTAGGTGTGTGTGTGTGTGTGTATAAATATATGTATGTATGTGTATATGTTTGCCTGTGTGAGTCTGTTTGTACCCATCTGTGTAGTAGCCTCTGGAGTTCAGAAAAGGGTACAAAGTCCTCCGAAACTTGAGTCACAGGCAGCTGTTAGCTCTCAAGGGGGTGCCAGGTCTTGTGCAAGAGCAGAAAGCACTCTTAAACCCTGACTTATCCATACTTTCTTCATCCATTCTTCATTTGAAGGGCATCTAGGTTGTTTCCAGGTTCTGGCTATTACAAACAATGCTGCTATGAACATGGTAGAGCATATACTTTTGTTGTATGATAAGGCCTCTCTTGGGTATATTCCCAAGAGTGGTATTGCTGGGTCCATGGGTAGGTTGATCCCGAATTTCCTGAGAAACCGAAACACTGCTTTCCAGAGTGGTTGCACAAGTTTGCATTCCCACCAGCAATGGATGAGTGTACCCCTTTCTCCACAAAAAATCAGGAGTACCAGGAGAGAGAGCACGAGCAAGGAACTCAGGACCACGAGGGGGGCACCCACACACTGAGACAATGGGGATGTCCTATCGGGAACTCACCAAGGCCAGCTGGCCTGGGTCTGAAAAAGCCTGGGTTAAAACCGGTTTCGCTGAACATAGCGGACAATGAGGACTCCTGAGACCCCAAGAACAATGGCAATGGGTTTTTGATCCTACTGCACCTATTGGTTTTGTGGGAGCCTAGGCAGTTTGGATGCTCACCTTACTAGACCTGGATGGAGGTGGGAGGTCCTTGGACTTCCCACAGGGCAGGGAACCCTGATTGCTCTTTGGGCTGACGAGGGAGGGGGACTTGATTGGGGGAGGGGGAGGGAAAGGGGAGGCGGTGGTGGGGAAGAGACAGAAATCTTTAATTAATTAATAAATAAATAAATTTAAAAAAACCCTGACTTATCTCTCTAGTCCTCAGTCTTTCCCTTGACTTTAACAACACTTTTAAGTGTATATTGCTGGATAAGCTTTTAGAAGATGTGGAAAGAAAAAAAACCCCTATAAATGTGCTATTGTTCCTTGTCTTCTTTAAATTTTTAAGATGCTTTGTTTTGGTTTTATAGTTCTATTTTCTTCTTTTTAGCTTTATGGGGAATATGAACTCATGTAATATTTTGCTGTTTTAAATCAATATTTTAATGTATAATTCTAGATTTTCTTTTATTTGTAACTTTTTACTAAATTACTAAATTGATTTTATAAGTACTTTATATTTAAATTGTTTGTGGGCTGAAAATCAAAACAGTTTTCCTCTCTGTTTTAGTATTCCTACAGAAATTTCAGGAACCAGTCCTGTATCTCCTAACACCCAAGACAAGTCAGTAGGACAGTCTCCTCTTAGATCTCCTTTGAAGCGGCAAGCCTCTGTGTGTTCCACCCGACTTGGTAGTACTAAGAGCCTCACTGCTGCTTTTTATGGAGACAAACAGCCTGTTACAGTTGGAGTCCAGTTTAGTAGCGATGTCTCTCGAAGTGATGAGAATGTGCTAGACTCACCAAAACAGAGGAGAAGTTTTGGTTCATTCCCATACACACCATCAGCTGACTCTAATTCATTTCATCAGTATCGGTCAATGGATTCCAGTATGTCAATGGCTGATAGTGAAGCCTACTTCTCTGCAGCTGAAGAGTTTGAGCCCATTAGCAGTGATGAAGGTCCTGGAACTTACCCTGGTAGAAAAAAGAAGAAAAAGCAAATGCAACAGATTGACTACAGCAGGGGTTCCATATATCACAGTGTAGAAGGACCACTTACTGTCCATGGAGAAAGCATTACAGATCCTCGAACTCTTCCATTCAAAACTCACCCTTCCCAGGCTTCCTTTGTTTCTGCATTAGGTGGTGAAGATGAAGTCATAGAACATCTGTACATTGTGGAAGGTGAGAAAACAGGAGAGACTGAGCAGATCATGTCTCAACAGCCTGTGATGAGTTGCTATCAGACTTACCTTACTCAGTTTCAGGTAATTAACTGGTCTGTTAAACATCCTACCAACAAAAGAACCTCCAAGTCCTCATTGCATCGCCCCCTTGACCTAGATACTCCAACCAGCGAAGAAAGCTCATCATCATTTGAACAACTTTCTGTTCCGACATTTAAGGTACAAATCAAATCATTATTTCCTATTAACATACTTATATAGTAAAGTTTTCAGAACTACTGAGTCATTTTAGCTATCTTTCTAAAATATAGACTTTCTGTTGCAAATGTTAACTCTGTTTAATAGTTAGGTTACAGGGTTTTTTATGAGTATTATAAATTTAAACGAATTGAATTGAAGATGGCTTAAGATTTCATATTGTTAATGTAGTAAATTAACATGTAAGCTAATCTACATTTCCAGTACTCCTAAGATTAGGATCAAATCTCCTCTGTGAGTTCATACATTTCCTGTGTTTTAAAAATAAGAATTTGGGCTGGGTGATGGTGACACACACCTTTAATTTCAGCACTCAGTTCAAGGCCAGCCTGGTCTACAAGAGCTAGTTCCAGGACAAGAACCAAAAAAACTATGGAGAAACCCTGTCTTGAAAAACCAAAATAACAAAAGATTTTGGAGACTAGAGAGCTGGCTTAGTGGTTAAGAGTGCATAATATTCTAGAAGACTAGATTTCTATTTTCAGCACCCATGGTTGACTCACAACCACCTGTAACTCCAGCTCTTGGGGATTCAGGTTTCTTTTGTCCTTCACAGTCACCTTACTCATGCATACATACACACAGTCATAGATATACACATAATTAAAAAGATATTTAAAAAAATAAGATTCTGGAATTATTTGAATAATGATTTGGAATAATTTTCTCTTGGTCCATAGCTTTTTCTGGAATTTCCAGTTCAACTCAGTTAATGATAATTTAGTGTGAATGTCGTTTCTTAAATGATTTTAGAAAAGTCAGAAACATTTCAAAATATATTTAGTCATAATAGTCAGTATGAAAATTCTTATCTTTAAACAGTGTACTATAAGACAAAGTTTTATGATGTTAAAGGTATATAAAGTCTGTGGACCTAATGAACAGTGTTTGCTAATCTTTTTTGTGTGTGTATGTGTGTACTACATTTTTCTCCATCATATTTTTGAGGGTAGATGTCTCACTGAACTTGGAGATTGCCTTTTTGGATAGACTAGTTGGCCATTGAACTTCCAGGATCTGCCTGTCTTCCACTACACTCATCATTAGGGCTGTGTAGGCACAAGCTTCCATGCTCATCTTATTACATAGGTGCTAGGGACACAAACTCAGATCATGCAGCAAGTATTTTTCCATTGAACCATTTTCCCCAGCCCATGGCATAGTATTTTAACTGAAAATTGAAGAAGGAGGAATCATTGAGGATGAGAATCAGAGTTAGGGCCTCTGGATTACAGGCAAAGACAATGGTCATCTAGACTTTCATGTGTGTGGTTGATGTTTCATTGTGTCTTATAGTTTTATACTAGGAGAAAACTGAAATCAGCTTCAGAAAGAACTAACTCAGTTTAAAAAAGAACTCAAGGAGGAAAGACATTTGAAATTCCTGTTTCAGTCATCTATCATTCTCATTCTACCCTCACAACTCTGTCACTTGAATAATGTACAAAGTTACCTGCTGTTGTACCCTATAAAGATTTGTCACTCCTATGGGTTTAATAAAACATTGATTGGCCAGTAGCCAGGCAGGAAGTATATGTGGGGCGACCAGACTAGGAGACTTCTGGGAAGAGGAAAAGCTCAGTTTGCAGATGCCACCCAGATGCAGAGGAAGCAAGATGGAAATGCTGCACTGAGAAATGGTACCAAGCCACATGGCTAAACATAAATAAGAATTATGAATTAATTTAAGTTGTAAGAGCTAGTTAATAATAAGCCTAAGCTAATAGGACAAACAGTTTCTAATTAATATAAGCGTCTTTGTATTTTGTTGGAACTGAATGGCTGTGGTAACAAGCAGGCCAGAAACTTCCATCTACAATTACCCATTAAATGTTTTCTGTAAATATTTATATTGAATATGTTAAGATTACAATAGCATGTACTTTGAATATTCACAAATATTGCTTATCATAAGAAGAAATAATTAAAATTTTAGACTATAAACAACATTTTATTCTATTCTAGGTCATCAAACAGGGACTCACTGCTAATTCCTTGCTAGACAGAGGGATGCAACTTTCAGGATCAACTTCAAAGTAAGATTTTTTGTCTTATTTTAACTTTTAGACACAGCATCTTACTATGTTATCCAGCATGACTTTGAATTCGGGGACTAAAGGAATCTTCCTGCCTTAGTCTTCAAGCAGGTAGGAGTAGAGGTGCCTTAAAATTGCATTTTTAAAGCCCAAAGTCATACTCCTTCTTGATTATGAGATTAGTAGAGTTTATTCTGAGTAATAGCCATTTTGTACTTGATTTTAAGCCTACTTTAAGAATAAATTACCCCAATATTTTTTTGTGTAGGAGTAGATAAATATGTTTGCACATTTTAGGACAGGACTATCAAGTAAATAAACATATGAAAATATTTTTTGTCATGTGATATAATTGGCATCTTTGGCCATTTTGCATTTTAGTACCTCATTTGGCCTGCTTTTGAGATGTGAAATATTACTCTGTGAGATTTTTTCATTGAAATAAATGTATTTTAAATGTTTATGTACTTTAAAGAAGTTCCAACTTGTTGTTTACATTCTTTTAAATATTTGCTTTTCTGGTTAAACTGTATAGCACACCATATACTCCATTAGACAAGAAAATTGTTGATAATACAGATGATGAAACATTAACAGAAGAGTGGACCCTGGACCAGCCTGTTGCTCAGACCAAGACAACAGCCATTGTTGAAGTAAAAGGAACTGTTGATGTGGTTCTGACTCCACTGGTGGCTGAAGCCTTAGACAGGTATTTGTCTAAAAATAGAACTACTGCTTTATAAAGTGACATATTTTACACGATATGTGAAAATGTGGTAGTGTTCATTTAAGAGTTTATTAACTAGTTGTTTTCAGTAAAAATACAAGGTAAATATATTGGCATTGTTATAATAGTTACAATATATTTTGTCTTTTAAATTTGGACTAACAAACATAAAACAATCAAATACTTGTGAAGTAATTATTTCATATTCTTCCTAGTTAATTGAAGAGCTAAAAGGAAAATAATTATTGTGTGCTGCGAGGTGTGTGTAGTCTATTTAAGGAGATAAAATTGAGACAAATAAAATCCAAAGTGAAACAAAATAGAATGCAAATTGTGTAGAAAATAAAGAAGTTCAGAAGAGACTCAGGACAGTTCTCATGAAAATACTCCTTTTACTGGAGTACATAGTATTCTCTGATAAATTGTCAAGATTCTTGTAAAGTGTCATACTAATGATGAATTTAGGAAATTGTCTAGGAGATTCTTAAAGATTTACTGGTTTAAAAATAACTCAAAGACATGGTGGCACATGTCTTTGTGCACAGCACTTGGGAGGCTAAAGGAGAATCATGAGCTCGATGCCAATATGGGTAACTACAAACCAAGATCCTGTCTCAGAAAACAAAAATACTGACTCAGAATGTATTAACAACCTAAGTAGAATACCAGTAATATTAAACTGCCCCTCCCCACACACAAAATGGACAGTGGAGAGACTTTAGGACATTAAAATGTACAAGAATTCTTCACTTGTGGGGGTTGTATGGAGGTGGGGGTGAAATCATAGCAGCAAAATAAATAAATAAAATAGGTAAATGGTATTGTAACAGATTAAAAGTTTTAGCAGACACGAGACAGTTCACAGAATTGGAGAAGATATTTATAAATCAAACATCTGACAAAGGGTGGATATTTAGAATATATTAGGAATACCAAAAATCTATTAGCAATATTTTAAAAAATTAAATATAGATAGTAGACCTAAGTAGACATTTCTCAGCATTGACGTATAAATGCCAACAGGTATATGAAAAAAATGACTAATCCCTGAGGAAATGCCAATTAAAACTATAGTGAGATATTGCCTCACCCCAGCAAGAATGACCATTATAAAAAGGAAAAGGGACTGTTGTACATTGTTTATGGAAATGTAGGTTAATACAGCTCTATATTGAGGTTCCTCACAAGCAAAAGACACCACTGCTATGATTCAGCAACCCGATTAGTGGGTATATATGCAAAGAAAACAAAAGTAGTATGTTGAAGAAACATCTTCCCTCCATGTGCACCAACACTCTTTACAGTAACTAAGAATGGAAATGATCCATGTCCACTAACTGACAGCATTTGTTACATTTGCATTATGGAATGGTGTTTAGCCATAAGACAATTGAATTCTGTAATTTGTGACAATGTGAATGGAACTGAATGTTAATAGGTTAAATCAGATAAGCCAGGCAGAGACAAATTTTACATGAATTACTTCATATGAATCTGAAACAGTTTAGTCTTTTAATGGTAGAATAGTGATTACGAGAGTCCAGTTGGAGAGAGAAAGGGCAGAGGAATGTTGATTGACTGGTACTGAGTTAAGGTTAGAAGCTCTGATGTGCACAGAAGAAGGGATTTTTAAAGTTTTCTCCTTTAATAAATGAGACGTATCTAGACAGTAACTTGTTAGTATGTACAATCCTAATGTTTTTATATATCAGGCAAGAATAAATTAAAAAACCAAGTTTCAGATATTAGTGTAAGGTGGAAGTCTGTAGAAAATGTTGAACGTTGTTTGTGGTGGGGGCAAATGTTCCTGCCCAATCTCAGGGTTTTGGGATTGATGGTAGGTCTAAAAATTTCAGTAACATTTTCCCTGTAAAATTTCTGAAGATATAATTGAGGATTTTGCATTTCTGTATTGAAGAACTGTAAATATTCAGATGGTGGTAAGTTTCACTGCCTGGTATAATAGTAAATGAAATTTTAATTTTTCATTGTTCTTTTTCTTTCATCAGATATATTGAAGCTATGGTTCATTGTGCTAGTACCCGGCACCCAGCTGCAATTGTAGATGATCTTCACACCAAAGTCCTTAGAGAAGCTGTCCAAAATAGTAAGACTACCTTCTCAGAAAATGTAAGAAGTTTTTGATTCAATGGGCATAACAAGTTGAATATTCACCATGTGTCAGAATATGCCAACTTGGAAAACTTGAATGTTTCAAATTTTATCAATAAGTTCAATTGAAATGTATCACAAATAACTACTGTGGATTAAGTAGTACTACTTAAAAATCATAGCTTTATTTTTTTCTTTTATTTTGAAAGTAGCTTAGTTCTAAATATTTTTAAGCAAGCCTTGTCCTTAAGTGGTGAAAACATTTTTAAGATTAATTTGTTTTAAATTTGTGATACTCAGAAAGATCAGTATATGTCCATAAATGCTAAGCATTTCTCCATCCCTGTGGTAAACATTCTTTAGCATTAATATTTTAGTGTTTTAAGAACCAAAAGTACACATGTTTTTAACTTCCTTTTATTTTTATGTTGTTTCTTGTTTACCTCAGTGACTTGAGTAACACTCTCTCCTGTGACACTTTTGCTGTTATTCTGGCTGTGACACCAGTTGCTTAGCAGTCACAGTGTGGTGCTCTTTGATGATTCTATATCACATGTGGATTAGTACCAAGTAGATGTGAAAGTGAGCCTGAGTATTTCTGGCGAACTCATTATTACTCATGCTATGTTGGCCTTCATGTGCTACATTCAGTTAGTTAGGGTAGAGCAGTAAGAACAGTATTAAAAAAGGAAATTTGAATTATTCCCTGTCAATAAGGAGCCAGTTGGCAGAAATAAAGTCAGCCTTCAAGACTGTAGAATTCAGCTTGCCTAAAATTAATAATAATAGTAATAACATTATAAATATATACTATTGCCATCTTTGTTTCTCTATAGGTGGATTTAATTTTATTAAATAGTATTTTTTCAGAATGACAAGCTGGTCTATTTGCCAGCTTTTGCTTGAATTTCAAGATTGTGTTTTAGGATAGTTGATGTCATGTAGACTGGGGAAGTGTAACAATATAGTGAATACACATGGTGGTGTGGATGCTATATAACCTACGAAATGTCTGGAGAATAATTTCTACTCAATCCTTTCAGTTGTCCCCTAAGCAAGATGTTCGAGGAACAAAAACTGAGCAACCTGTAATAGGAACAACTAACCAGGGACAAATTCAGACAAATGTTACAACAAAGCAAGATAATGTGACAATTAAAGGTCTGCAGGCTAATGTGAGCATACCAAAGGTAATATTAAGCTTTTCAGAAACATTTCCCTGATATAGGAGAGCATATTTGATATGTTTTATCTTTTACTTTCAAAGGGAATATATTAGTCAAATACTTTGCAGTATCAAATAATATATTCTTTTTCCTTGATGATCTAATGTAAATTTACTATATAAGTAGCTTACTATAGCAGACTCTTAGTAAATATTTAATAAAATGTTTCATATCCATCCAATAAAAATTAAATTGTGGATTTTTTTGTTTGAGAATTTCATGCATGCATGCATATACTGTGTTTTAAACAAGTCTTCCTCAGTTCCTTCTCCTTGAACTCCTCTCCATCCTGCACTACTACCTTTCCTTCCAGATTTCATGTGTCTGCCCTTTTTAAACCCACTGAGCCAACAGTTAGTTCTGTCAGTGTGTTCACAACTATCAGGGGCTATATTCTTGAAAGCTGACACTTCCATGGCAGCTTGTCAGTTAACTAGAACCTGTCAGATTAGGGCTAGGATTTTGTTGAGCCCCTATCTACGCTGGGATTTTGGCTAGTTTGATTTCTTTGTTGTTGTTGTTTTAGTGTTATTTTTTATTGGAAAAATCTTTTTCATTTGTATATTTCGATCATATTTTTTTGCTTCCCTAATTTATCCCAGATTGCTCCCCACCACCGTGCTATCTACTCAATTCATGTTCTTTTTAAGATATATATATGTGTGTATATATATATATATATAT
>NW_026067911.1:6160998-6164755 GCF_014885135.2 Alexandromys fortis
TTTTTTTTTTTTTTTTTTGGTTTCTGGTTTTTCGAGACAGGTTTTCTCTGTGGTTTTGGAGCCTGTCCTGGAACTAGCTCTTGTAGACCAGGCTGGTCTCGAACTCACAGCGATCCGCCTGCCTCTGCCTCCCGAGTGCTGGAATTAAAGGTGTGCGCCACCACCGCCCGGCTGTAGACAGCTTTTGGTTATGAGTAGGGGCTCATGTCCCCTTCCTCTTCTTAGTGTTAGTCACATCTGGCTCTTATTTGTATGGGTTTTCCTACGCTTGCTGCCACTGTGAGTTCATATATCCATCAGTTCTGCTGTGTCTGGAAGACCATGTTTCTTTGGAGTCAGTCATTAACTCTGACTCTTGTAATCTTTCCACTTCCTCTTTTGCATAGATCCTTGAGAGGAAGGGTTCATTGAAGATATCCCATTTAGGACCTTGTGCTCCAAAATCTCTTGACTCTTTACACATTGTCCAGTTGCAGGTTTCTATGTTACTCACCATCAAGAAGAAGCTTCTCTGAGAGGGGTTAAGTGAACCACTGATCTATGGGTATAACAATTTGTCATTAGGAGTCATTTTTCCTTTTGAAGCTCCAATTTATGGACATAGCAGTAAGGTATTAGGAGGTATTTTATTGTTCCTTTAACAGAATAATAGGGTTTTCTCATAGTCCCATGACTAGTCCTTATCTAGTAGTCTGTCTGTCTAGTAGGCCTTATCTAGATCAGGTTGTTGGTCTTGTTAACATTATTGGGTATGGGTTCAGTCTCATGGAGTAGGCTTTTAATTCAATGAGAAGTGATTGGTTACTCCCATAACATTTGTACCACCATTGCAGCAATTCATCTTGCAGGCATATCATTGTAAGTTGCCTAGAAATATTGATGATTGCCTCTCTTCAGTAGTGTGCAGAGTACCTGCCAGTATCATAAATGCTAGGGTTAGCTTGTCTTGTGCATAAAGTCATATCCTTTGTTAGTTTTGTGCAATGTCTGCTCATATCTAAAATAAAGTTTCACAGAAGTTATCCACCACTTTTGGCTCTTAACATCTCTCCTCTTTTACTCACTGATTCCTGAGACTTGAGGATGAGGGAGAGACATAAATGTTCTATTTCCGAATGAGTACTCTAACTCCCTACATGTTGACAAGTTGTGAGTTTCTTTATTGCCATATACTACAAAAAGAAACGTATCTGTATTTTTCTTTAAAAGCATAGTCAACCACACTCCAGTGGGAAAATACTCACCCACAAATATTTGGGCAGCATAGACTGGTCTTGAAGGATCTTAAAAAAAAAAATATACAAAATTGGGTTGGTAGAGAAGGAAATAAGAAGAATACAATCAAAACTTGATACTAATAAAAGAGAGAGAAACAGCTTCTTTAATGAGTGTTGAGGGATGCACTAATGTATGTATGAGTATAAACATTCTTGGGAAAAAAGTTATTAATAATGTGTCCATTTAGCAGAACAATATTTGTAGATTTTCCCCCAGATTCTATGACCTACCTAGCCACTGGTTCTTGGTCCAGTTAATAATTCCAGACATGAATTCTATCAAGATCAGGCCTTAAATTCAATCAGAAAGTGTTGATTACTTGCATAACGTTTTTGCCACTATTGTTTGCACTAGTGAACATATCTTAGCAGGAATTATGGCTGTTTTGAGAACTTAGAAGTTTCTTCTTCATTACCCTCAGATATGTCTATATATTATTATTAGGTTCTTTTTTATTTTTATTTTTGATTTAGGTATAAAGTATGCTTTTTAACTTTTCAATTCTGAAATCTATGACATTTGTGTGTTAGGTTAACTTATGCTTGTTACAAGCCTCAGTGGAAGAATCTCCAGCCTCAGTTCCTAGTAGAAGTGTGACTCATGTTTCCCTGGTGGCTTTGTGTTTTGACAGAATTGCTACACAAGTTCGTATGAACAGGTAAAAAGATTTTAATAATGTAAACCATGATTGTTTGTTGGATGTTAAAAACATTAATTTTCTTGATTGTTCATAATTATTTTTAAGAAACACTTAGGTAATAATATTATTATTGGTTTAATTTAGACAGTGTTCTTTTCTTTTCTTCTTTTTTTTTTTTTTTTTTTTTTTTTTTTTTTTTTTTTTTTTTTTTTTTTTTTTTTTTTTTTTTTTTTGTTTTTCGAGACAGGGTTTCTCTGCGGCTTTGGAGCCTGTCCTGGAACTAGCTCTGTAGACCAGGCTGGTCTCGAACTCACAGAGATCCACCTGCCTCTGCCTCCCGAGTGCTGGGATTAAAGGCATGCGCCACCATCGCCCAGCGACAGTGTTCTTTTTAAACAACTTAATTAAATGTTTTTATTGGACTACATTATCTAAATGTTAACCATTGTGTTTTTTCTGTTTTCATTAAGAGGTGTGGTTGAAGAGACTTCAAATAATGTAGACCCTAGTAAAACATCAAATTTTGATAGATATGTTCATGCCAGCAAGATGCAGCCACAGTCATCTGGGTCACTTAGATCAAATGCTGGAGCAGAGAAAGGCAAGGAAATTGCTGCCAAGTTGAATATCCATCGAGTCCATGGGCAACTTAGAGGTCTTGATACTACAGGTAGGCTTCAAAATTTTTGTGTTTCTTTGGCATTTGTAAATGTGTCATTTTCCAAAATAGAATATTTTCCTATGAATAGTGTGACAATTTGATTTTGCAAGGAAAAGAAAGGTGCTTCTACATATGAGGTATTTAAATACTTATATTGTGTGCAGAGTGGAAAGCAAAGTGAGTTTTAGGACTTAAATTAGAAATTTTTTTCTTTTAATTTCTATTTCTTGCTCATAGAACAGAGAACATCATATATAGGGCTTTTTAAAAATTAAAATTTTGAGGATTATTAAAAGGAACTAATTATAATATTAATCTAGAGTGAGTTTTTTCTTAATATCCCTAGAAAACTGAAAGAGAAAAGTAGAGCTTTTACATACCATTTTGGTGGGTTTTATGTTTTTTTTTTAATTTTTGTTTGTGTTTGGAACTCTAGTGCCTTTTAGAAATTTTTAAAAATCTCAGAATAGCAGATTGAATTTCAAAAATTTTGTTTGTTAGTCTCCCAAAATTTGTATGTTGGTCATACAACCAATCCCAAATGAACAAATGGTTTTATCAATCTGTTCCCTTTCTTGTGGGTTCTCTAGGTGTCATGATTCCTGTCTGTGTTCTAGGTCAGTGTAACTGTTCTTCCTGTCTCAGGGTTTGTCTTAGTTAGTGTTTCTGTGACCGCAATGAAATACTTTCATGAAGCCAGGCAGTGGTGGCTCACACCTTTAATCCCAGCACTTGGGAGGCAGAGGCAGGCGGATCTCTGTGAGTTCAAGGCCAGCCTGGTCTACAAGAGCTAGTTCCCGGACAGGAACCAAAAGCTACTGAGAAACCCTGTCTCAAAAATCCAAAAAAGGAAAAAGAAATACTTTAATGAAAAAGAAGGTATGGGAAGGAAGGGTTTATTTAGTTTACTTTTTGATATTCCAGTCCATCATCAAAGGAAGCCAGAACAGGACACTCAACAGGGCTGGAACCTGGAGGCGAGGGCTGATTAGCTGTGGAGGAGTGATGCTTACTGGCTTGTTCTTCATGGCTTGTAGAGACATTTTCTTTTTTTTTTCTTTTTGGCTTAAAGGCATCCAAACTTTAATACTATTTGCTTTAGTTACTTTTGTGTCACTATGGCCAAATAACTGGAAGGATCATTTTTTTTCTGTTTATATATATATATATATATATAT
>NW_026067911.1:6165796-6205233 GCF_014885135.2 Alexandromys fortis
AATTCTCAAAAGAAGAAGTTCAAATGGCCAAAAGACACCTAAGGTCATGCTCAACCTCATTAGCAATCAGGGAAATGCAAATCAAAACAACTTTGAGATATCATCTCACGCCTGTCAGAATGGCTAAAATCAAAAACACCGATGATAGCCTTTGCTGGAGAGGCTGTGGAGGAAGGGGTACCCTCATCCATTGCTGGTGGGAATGCAATCTTGTGCAACCACTTTGGAAATCAGTGTTTCGGTTTCTCAGGAAATTAGAGACATTTTCTTAATTGAGGTCCCTTCCTCTCAGATGACTTTAGCTTGTATCAAGCTGGCATAAAAGTATTCAGCAAAGAGCTTATTTCATCATTCCGTATATAAAGTTACAGCATCTGACCTGAGACTTTCAAGAGATTTTTTTTTTATAACTACCTGCTAACTATAGTTCCAAAATTGGGGCAAAATAGTAGTTTGAGTTTTAAAATTTCTGTAGATTGTAGTGGTGATCAATTTGCACTTATGTATTATGCCAAGACCTAATCATTACATTATATAACTTGAAACCCACCATTCAGAATAAAAACTCATTGCAAACAAATCTTGTCATGAATTTCCAAAGTACATTTGCATAAAAATGCTGAACAAATGTAAATGCTTATACATATGCTAGCAGTTCTCAGTTTCATGCCATTTGATAGCCACAGAGAGATGAGGTAGGTTTCTGACTGCAGTGCTTTCCGTTAGGTATGCTTTCATATCTACAGCAGTTGATTACTCAGGAAATTAAATAAGTTTCTCACCTTATACCCACACTTAAAAGTAAGTTCAAGAGATTTAAATAGAAATGCAAGTAATTAAATAATCATAAAAATTTGGGAAATGAGGGTACATTTTACTTCATTGTATCTGTAAGCAATAGATTCATAGTAATGTTTAATATATTACAATTATTTAAAATGTTAGTGTAAAGCAGTCTTTTAGTAAAAGTTACACTTTTCCTAGGAAATAATAGGAAATAATGCTTTTCTTCAGGCCACATAATTGAAATAATTTTGTTGTAAATTGTGGAGCTTTTTAAAGTACTTTACCACAAAGCTGGATTATGTAGGAATTTGTTACCTTTGTTGGCAGGATACTCTGATTTTTTTAAATAAATTGATAAATTCATTGTTAATCTGGAATTTCTTTACATCATTGTAGATGGCATTTTTTAAAAAGTGTTTTATTTTTCTGTCTTTGTAGAACACTAATACATCTTTTTAGGATAACCATTGTGAGTGATTTATCTTCTCAAATATTAATATCTCTATTTTTTCTTTAAAAAAATAGTTCATTGTGCTCTCTCAATAATAGACATCGGGACCTGTGCCATCACTGCCATTCCCTTTGAGAAGTCCAAAGTTTTATTTACTCTTGAAGAGTTGGATGAATTTACTTTTGTAGATGAGACAGATCAGCACGCTATCTCAGATGTAACACGGATAGGTCCCAGTCAAGAAAAATGGGGCTGGATAATGTTTGAATGTGGACTTGAAAATTTAACTATAAAAGGTAAGGTTTTTTTGTTTTGTTTTGTTTTTTTTAAATCCTGAGTTCTGCTGAAGTGGGTGCAGTTCAGTCCCACATTGCTGAAATGTATTTAACGTTGTTACTTGTAGCAACCTGAATAATATAATACAGCAAAAATTGTGATGCCTGATATTCCTTACAAGAGGTGGATTGCTCCCAGTTATACCAGTGATATTTCCTTACACAGCTAGAAAGACAGTTCCTCTTTTTTAAACCTTGGGACCTCACAGAACAGCAGGATTTAGAAATTTCTGAGTTCACTGGAGTATCCCATTCCTTTCAGAGTTTAGAGCTTTGCCATATAAGAAGTTAATATTTTATGTAAATTCTTCATTTACTGAAAACTACTTATTTATACTTGTTTCTTATGTAAGATAAGAGGGGAGGAAAGGAAGAGAGTAAGTCATGTGGTTATGAATAATGCTTTAAAGTAGGAAAGTTGAGTTGTAATAAGACTTTCAGGTTTAGTCTCACGTTACACAATAACTTGAAATACTTACTGGTGAGGCAGTCATACATAGCCCTCTTGAATAAGAGCAAAGGCTAGTGAGGAAAAACATGGTCTTGATGAAGTTATTATATACAGGTATTTCATAGTGCAGCAGTAAAACACATATCCGCTCTTTTTCTAACAGATAACTCCCTTCATTTTTATAGGAGGAAGACAGTCTGGGGCAGTTTTATATAACAGTTTTGGAATTATGGGTGAGACTAATGTCACAGAAAGGGGTGGAGTGCTGACATCCAATAATTCTTCTGATTCTCCTACGGGCAGCGGCTACAATACTGATGTCTCTGATGATAACCTTCCGTGTGACCGAACCAGTCCTTCCTCTGACATAAATGGAAACTCAGTCTCAGATGAACAAGTTGGTGAATTTCTAATGATACTAGTAGTTTGGAATTAGGGAACTATGCAATCAATTCAGAATCAATTTCTAGAACATATCTCCTCGTCGTTTCCTTTTTGGGAGTTGTTACATTTTCTTGAATATACCATGACTAGAGTACAGTTAGGTATGGGAATATATACCTATGGTGCATATTCCTGACCGTTATAGTATTATTTAGCATACTACTTACTCAGTTTATGTTATGCATTTAATAAAATTTTGTTAAATAAATGAATTTATAGAATTTAAGTAAAGTAAGTTTAATTAATTAGGTTTTGATTATTTTAAAAGTCATTTTAATACTTGTTATTGGTGATATTTTATGTGGATAATAAATATTTCTATTATCTGCTTTTTTATATAGCATTTTAAGTAATGCCTTATATTCAATTTATTATTTTTAATGTAGTAGAATTTAATTGTTATGCATATGATAACAACAAAAGTATTTAAAATTCTGTATTTTGGAGGTTGGATCATTAACTGCTTGATGATCTTGGACAAGCAAGTTTTTTAGCTTTTTTTTTTTTTAGTTGTAATAGTATAGTAAGTAATGCCATTGGCTTTATAGAGTTTTCAACATTGAAACAGTACCATATATGAAAAACTTTATTCAAGTGTCTAGTTCAAGCAAGAATTTAGTGAATGTATATGCAAATATACATACACTTCTGAGAGTATACAAAAAAAAGCTTAAGAAAACACCCTTTCATTGAGAAATAGGTTGTGGGCATCTAGTAGTCATAGTTATACTCACCTCTGAACCCCATTTTTTGAGGATTCTTTGTGTTTCTCTGTGTGTGGGTATAGGCATGTCATAGCCTACATGTGGAGATCAGAGACACCTTCTGCCAGAGACAGGTTTCTTCAGTGCTGTGGAAACCAGGTTGGCTGGTCTTGGAGCACCCTGAGATTCTCCTGTGACCACCACCTCCATTCCCCTGTAGGAACACTGATATGTGGTACTGCCTGGAGGGTGTGTGTTTTTTGTTTCAATGTTCTGATGATCCGAACTCAGGCTGTCAGGCTTGCTGGGCAAATGCTGTCACTCACCAAGCCATCTACCCAGCTCCTGATTTGTTTGGTCCATAGTTGTAAAGTTAATTTCCAGAACAGCCTGATGGCTCAACGGGTAGAGCCAATTGCTAGGTGGCATGATTGGCAACCAAAATTTGATTTCCTGAATCTTCATAAAAGCAGGAGGAGAAAACTGACTCCACAGAGTTGTCCTGTGATCTCCATATTTGCACCATGGTACTCTTATGCCCACACTTACACTTCATACTCACACCCCCCACAGTAATAATAAATTAAAATTTAAATTAATTAGTTATCTTATTCTTCAGAACTGTGTGGTGGATTGAGTTATAGTTTTAATGAACGGAATGAGACATATGTGGCTGTGCACTAAACAAGAGTTATTTCAGTGTTCTTTCCCTCTCACCTATTGCAAAACTTCCCATAATATTTTTTAAAGATTTATCTATTTTTATTTTACGTGGGAGAGGGTTGTGTGCATTTGTTTCGGTGCATCACTTGTGTACCTGGTGCCCACTAAGACCAGAAGAAGGTTAGGATCCCTATAAACAGGAGCAAGGACAGTTGTGAACCACCTTGTGGGGACTGGAAACAGATCCCACCTCCAACTGGTGCTTTTAACTGCTCTTCAGCCCCCCTTCACAGAATTTTAAGGACCTTTCTCCCAGATCCTGTACTATGTGGATTCCTTTTCCTTCTTCCCTTCCCTTTTCTTTTTTTCTTTTCTTTTTCTTCTACCCCCGCCCCCGCACAGGGTTTCTCTGTAGCTGTGGAGCCTGTCATGGAACTAGCTCTTGTAAATCAGGCTGGCCTCGAACTCACAGAGATCTGCTTGCTGCTGCCTCCCAAGTGCTGGGATTAAAGGCATGTGCCACCACAGCCCCACCTATGTGGATTTTCAAACAATTTATCCAAGTTTTGTGTTTTCTTTTCCTGTTTCTCTTCAAATGTAGGTGTTCCCTGGAAGTTGTATTTGTGGCACCAATTTCCTCTTGTATTTGTGTGTTCCCTGACTCATTGCTAGTTCTATTATGTGATAACACTTTCCCATGCTTCTTTCACAGAATTCCTAAGCCATGTCATGACATTTATGCATGATGTTTAATTATGCCGTGACTCCAGAGAGACAGTTCAGTCTACTTGACCATGCACATTGCTGCAGTAATAATGCACAAGTCTCTCTACTTTGTTCAAATGTCAGGTTCTATATTTTTATACACCCAAGTGCCTGGCTCATAGCTCCTTGAGAAAATCAGTGTTTCAAATTTATTTATTATGTTTTGTGATGCTGAGGATTAAGTTCAGGATATTGTAACATGCTTTGTAAGAGTTAACTATACCACTTAGCTGCCTCCCCAGCATGGAGGTTTCTTTTTGTTGTTACTGTTTTGTTTCTGTTTTTCAGGATAGTCTATGTTGCCTAGACTAGTATTAATATCCTGGGCTTTTAAAAGATTCTCTTGTTTCAGCCTCCTGATTATCTAGGACCCTAGGTTTAGATTTCTTTCGCAAAGAAAAGTATATGGGGTCTAGTAAGATGACTCAGCAAGCAAAGGCATTTGCTGTCTTGCTGCAAGCCTGATGGATGACCTGGGCTGAGATCCTAAGCAGAAGGCTACTTTGAGCAGTAGCCACAGATCAAGGGTTTATGTAAAAGTGTAGCCTGTTAAGCTTGATGAATGAAAAAGTTTTGTGTTTAAAGTTCTAGTAAGCCTATATTGTGGTTCTGCAGAATCAATACATATTTAAGTTGTTGTCTTTTTTTTTTTTTGATATAGGATGAAGGAGTTGAATCTGATGATTTGAAAAAAGATCTACCTCTAATGCCACCACCTCCAGATTCATGTAGCATGAAATTAACTATTAAAGAAATTTGGTTTAGTTTTGCAGCTCCCACCAATGTGAGATCTCCTACACATGCATTTTCTAGGTAAAAAATTTCAAAATGTAGTTTTGTCCATTGACAGTTTGTCCTTATTTTAGACAGCATGATATTCTGTTTCATGTACTTACTGAAATAATTTCTGACATGTCTGATACTCTGTGGGTGCTAAAATGGCTACTATTCCTATCTTTCTCCTTGGATACTTTCTTTAGACATTGTATGTTCTCTACTTAGCCCAATTTCTTTCCTAGTATTTTAGCTGTATTTACTTGTCTTGCTGTCTGAAAACTTTTTATTCTTACTTTCAGACATGTTTGCCCTTTCCAAGTGTCCATTTCTTATTTATAAGTTCATAACTTGTTATTGACTAAAAAAAAATATTGCCTGAGTAAAATAATAGTAAATGCTATAGATATATATGATTGTTTGAAAATTTGTTAAACTTTGATCTTATAATTTTTTTTTTTATTTTAAAAGGCAGCTGAATCTTTTAAGCACTGCAACCCCAGCTGTTGGTGCATGGCTTGTTCCCATTGATCAACTCAAGTCATCTTTAAACAAGTTAGAGACTGAGGGAACCTTGAGAATTTGTGCTGTTATGGGATGCATAATGACAGAAGCATTAGAGGTGTGTCTTTTAGTCATATAAGGTATCAGACATGCTTGATTACTGAAAATGATTCACTTCCATAATAGTGGAAGGTACCAGGTTACAGGTTATTATTTACTAGATATCTTTGATTTTAGGATCTCTTATAATTCTAAGTCTTTTGTTTTTGTTCGGTTTTCAGAATAAAAGTGTACATTTCCCTTTAAGAAGTAAATACAATAGACTTACAAAAGTTGCTCGTTTTCTCCAAGAAAATCCTTCGTGTTTACTATGTAATATTCTACACCACTACCTCCACCAAGCAAATTACTCCATCATTGATGATGCCACAATGGTTAGTATTTTAAATTTTTTGTTTGTTGAGGTAGGGTTTCTTTGTGTAGATCCTGAAACTTGCTTTATAGAGTAGGCTGGCTGCAAACTCTCAGAGATCCACCTCTCTCTGCCTCCTGAGTGTTGGGATTAAAGGCATGTGCCACCACACCTGATTGGTAAGTACTAGCTTTAAGGAAACTGTTATTCTGTAGCAATAATACTGATGGACAGGTTGAGAAATCTGGTTAGAAATGCAATTTGTGCTCTGATTGACACTCTCAGAGTGACCTATATAAAGGTGTTAGTAGAAGCTGTCGAGATGGATAAGATTTCTCAGCTTGATAGATTATGAGAAATGGTCAAAGTTGGAATTCTGAAAAACTTTAAGAAGGTTAGAGGGGTTGGATAAGCTAGGCGGAGTACTAAGAAGGGATAGAAGATAGAAGAACTGAGACAGTTGTATCTTGAAAGCTGAAAGCATAAGTTTCAAGCCAGGAAATAATCCATAGAGTCATAATGGTTTAATAAAGTAAAGAGTGCTTAATCATAAAGGGGAGACTATATAATTGAACAACTCATCCTCACCCTTAGAAAAGCAAATGGCAAATTGGGATTGGGATTTTAGAAGTTTGAGAGCATTGCTTGTCTCCTCTAGGCTTCTGGGTAGTAGAGCATGTGCAACAATATTTAGCCAAATTAGACACCTATGTATCAGTACTGTTCATGGCCAGCCATACCTTTCACCAGGCATGTAAAGAATCTGTGGTAAATGATAGGTTTTAAAAAGATGTTTATATCTAAGCCTGAAATAGCACTTTCTCCTTTCTAGGAATTAAAGACAAAGTTGTACATTGTAAGCCTGACATGCCTAGCCTAGTTGTGGTCAGAGAAACTAGTACTGAGAGTCTTGAGGCATTAACTCTGAGGGAATGCTCTACAAAATGGGAAAGGAAGAGGTGCAGATGGCATTGTGCCTGGACAGGAAAGAGAAGGCCTGATGTTCTCAGAAAGTGGGTGTGAGGTTCTTTGGCCATCTGTGTCAATATGAGAAATTGCAGAAAATTAGAGTTGAGAAGAATTTACAGTTTTCTTTTTAGGCTACAGCAAAAATAGGAAAGAAGCTGAAGTTTCTTGTAGTCATCTTCGTTGTTAACTTTCAAGATAGTCACAAATCCATTTAATTTGTAGCGATTCATTTTAACATTTAAATAGTAGAGATACCTGATAGATTGTAATCTTGCAGTGAATAATTTTATTTCTTTTTATCTTAGTGAATCATCTAAATAGTTGAGAATAAATTTTGAGTCTTCATTTGGTTCAAAATAATAGTCTATTAAATGGTTCTTTAAACAAAACAAAAACTTTGTCTCCAGTGTTTAGTGTCATATTCACCTGAAGCAGTCATAGTGCCTTATATATCTGCAATGCTGTGTTTAGAGTTTGGGTTCTGTATGAGTCTATTTTTTATTACTTTAATCAGATACATGGGACTGGTAATTTATGAACAAAGGATCAGTGTGGCTCTGGTGAGGATGGTAATCCCTTAACAGTGGCTTCATGATGTGTGTGTGTGTGTGTGTGTGTGTGTGTGTGTGAGAGAGAGAGAGAGAGAGAGAGAGAGAGAGAGAGAGAGAGAGAGAGAGAGAGATCATCAGGATATCAAGACCATCTGCCAAGTCAGGAAGCCAGAAGCTGATGAAATGGTGGCCTTGCTCTTTAATAACAGCCTGTGTACAGACTTTCCAGGTCTCACCAAAACTGCTGTAATGAATTCTGATGCTACTGTCATCAGCGATTGCCACTATATACCCTCTTAAAGATTTTGCACCTTTCCAAATACATTGCTACATTGAAACCCAAACTTTTGAACCCCATAAACCCTCAAGGGACATTCTCAATGTATGCGTAGCTGTAGAAGGTTTTATTATCAACTTGAAATACTGAATATTGTTGAACAAATTATCTAAATTCTAAATTTTAGTTTCTTCTCTAAGTGGGTATTTTGAGATTCAAATAAGTTTTTCTTTGTTATTGCAGAGTGATGGGCTTCCTGCATTGGTAACCTTAAAGAAAGGATTAGTTGCTTTGGCACGGCAGTGGATGAAGTTCATTGTAGTGACACCTGCCTTTAAAGTAGTTAACTTACACCGACCAGCTCAGCCATTGAAACCTCCAGCTGCTATGGACCAGGAGCATGAAGATGGACTTGGCCTGGATAATGGAGGTGGTCTTCAAAGTGATACCAGTGCTGATGGTGCAGAATTTGAGTTTGATGCAGGTAAATTTAGAGTACTTTTCTTTCCTCAGTGTAATCACTATGTGGGTTTTTGGGGGATGTGGGCATATTGGGTATGTGCATCGTTTAGGAATAGGTTCATATGGATAATGTGCCTCTTTAAAGATACCAATCAAAGCTGGGCGGTGGTGGCGCACGTCTTTAATCCCAGCACGCGGGAGGCAGAGGCAGGCGGATCTCTGTGAGTTCGAGACCAGCCTGGTCTACAAGAGCTAGTTCCAGGACAGGCTCCAAAACCACAGAGAAACCCTGTCTCGAAAAACCAAAAAAAAAAAAAAAAAAAAAAGATACCAATCAAGACCTTTTTCCTATAGCTATTAGCAGAAGCAAATCCTAGCTGTACATAGTTGGTCACATGGTATTACTTTTAATAATTTTTGTCTCAAATTTGAAAATGCTGTGGGTTTAACTAGGCAGTTTTATAAACCCACATTCACAATAACTTTAGAATCTTTTCATTGAACAAGTTTTATGATTTGTGTTTGTGAGATACAGTATACTGATGATCCATACAGTAGAGACAGTTTTTATAGCAAACTCATAAATACCTGTCTTTTAACATTGTATCTGTCCCCTCTGATTTTAACCAAGTTGTATCTACTACCTGTTATATGTATTTGCTCTTTAAGTAAATTTGGAAGCCTGAGCTGAGCATGCAGTTCTGTAAATAAAATGTGTTGCATCTGAACAAAGTGGATGCTTTTGAAATGTATGTTTGTATTTTAACTTTTTGCCAAAGGTTAATTTTTTTATTATGATGATAGATTGTCTTACACTGTTTTGACAAAGAATTAAAAGTAGGGGAAAGGATAGTCCCAAAATTAGTGCTTTAATATAGCTTAATTTAAAAAAAATTTACTTTTAATAAATCCATTATAAAAAGTAGCCTAAATTTTATTGCTTATTATCCAGAATTTATTAAGTACAGAACTTGAATTAGGCTTTCCCTTTCTAGTTACTCCTGGTGCCTGTATTCATTTGTGCCGCTCTGGATATTCTTGAGAGTAGTTGAGTTGGTTCTTGGTCACTGTATCAGTGGATAGCGTAAACTCAGATTAAAGTTGGAGAGTAAGGAAACAAGAATAAACAAATTTAAAAATTTATATTTTTCAGCTTATAAATATGGATTGTAATTATACAGATCAGGATGTTGGTTGATTTTTTTTTCAAAAGTGTGTGGTATATATACATATATATATGTATTCTTATTTAATCATTTTAGCCACAATCAGTGAACACACAATGCTTCTAGAAGGAACAGCCAACCGGCCACCTCCTGGGAGCTCTGGACCTGTCACTGGAGCAGAAATAATGAGGAAACTTTCTAAAACTCATACCCATAGTGACTCTGCACTAAAAATAAAGGTACAGTATTGCTGGTTTTGATTATAGTTTAAAACTTACATCAAAAACTTGATTTTTTTATTTCAAAATTAAATTAGATGCCTACTTTAAATATTCCAATAGTGTATGTTGAAATTAATTTGGTTAATAACTTTTTTTTAATGCATACACTGCTCCTCCTGCATGTATACCTCTGTGCCAGAAGAGGGTACCAGATCTCATGCCAGATGTTGTGAGCCATTACGTGGTTGCTGGGAATTGAACTCAGGACCTCTGGAAGAGCTGCCAGTGTTCTTATGCTCTGAGCCCTGGCTCCAGCCCCCTTGGCTAATAACTTTTAATGTATATATTTCCATGAAAATTGTGTCATCAATGTTTAATACTTAAAGACTACTAAACCTTTGTGTTTTTTATCTTACTGAATATTATATGCAATAAAATTCAATACTAAAAATGTTGATAATCTAGTCATTTCAGTTTTAGTGAGAAACCTTTTAGGCTGTATATTGTTGATTGCAAACCTTAGGTTGGGTTTTTACAAATTATGATCTTAATGTACACTCCATTGTTTTAGCAAGTTTAAAGAATGTTTGATAAAAGGAACAATATAACCAGGTGAGTAGACTTGCATATGGAGCAATACGTTTATTTTAATCCTGGTCTGCAACTTAAAAAATTACTGATTGAATTGTGCATCTTTATTTGTAAGGTAGGGATTTTGACAGCGACCTCCTTTGAAGCATTATGATGAAAAATAACTGAGTTAAGACATGATAAGTGTATCTGATATTTTACATTGTTATGGTTTTTTTTTGGTTGTTAGTGTGCTTTTCTAAGAACTGAAAATGCTAGTTAATAAGCCTACTTTTACTCAAAGTCTGCACGTAGATTTATAATGACAAAATGGTTTTGACATTAAAATATTAAATTTCTAAATAAAAATTATAAAAATACATATAAAAGGGCTCCCAAATAAACAACAGCAGAAGTTTTTCCTAATCACTAAGAAAAAGACAAGATACTAAAATGAAAAGTTAAAAAATGGGTAAAGGCATAAAATATGTCACAAAAAAATATATATACATATGAAGATATATTTTCTTATAAAAAGTATAAAACAAAATGACATTTTTGTTTTTGTTTATAAGATTATACTAAAACTTTTAATTTATATGTGAAAATATAAGAATACAGTCATTCTCATGCAATATTAGAATATTATTATATGACAAACCTTGTTCTGGGAAGACAGTGTGGCAGTTATATGTGAAAAGTTTAACATCTTTCCATGTCAATGACTATTCATTTTAGAAGTGACCATAATTGATCAGACAGATCCTACAGCTTTATCTTGGCAACACTAAATGGGAATATAATGGATATGACATAAAAGAATTCAACATAAGAAAACTAATAAAATATGCCTACCACAAAGCCTTTCCAAAAAGGGGGTAGGTCTTTGTGCATCTGTAGATGTCACTGAAGTTAAATGGATTGATAACAATATAGTTGTGAGTGTGTGTGTGTGTGTGTGTGTGTGTGTGTGTGAGAGAGAGAGAGAGAGAGAGAGAGAGAGAGAGAGAGAGAGAGAGACTTTTCTATTGCTGTAGATGTAGAAACATCAAGGTAACTTTTAAAATAAAGCATTTAAATGGGAACTTAACAGTTTCAAAGGGTTAGAATTCATGACCATCATTGTGGGATGCATGGGAGCAGGCAGGTAAGCAGGCATGGCAGTGGGGCAGTAGCTGAGAGCTTATACGTTAAGACAGCCATGAGGCAGAAAGAAAGAGAGAGCTTACTGGGAATGGCATAGGCTTTTGAAATCTCAAAGCCACCCCCAACACACCTTCTCCAACAAGGCCACATCTGCTAGTCCTTCCCAAACAGTCACACAAGCTCTAGAACAAGCATTCAAAAATGTGAGCCTATGGGGGCTATTCTTATTTAAACCACCACAGTGTGTGTTTTTTATAACACATCAATAATATATTATTGGCTTACATATTTACCAGCATTTTATTCCCTGTATTCTGTTTGAGATGCTGTTCTTTGGCTCTTGTTCAGCTGTAGAAACTGATTAATAATTCATTGTTAAAATACTTAAAGGGATAAACTTGAATATGATTTGTAGTCCTTAATATTGTACTACAGTTCTAAAAAATGCGTTTGTACATTTGAGACTCAATAATTGTAGTAAATACAACCACTGTATTAAAGGGTAGGATAGCAATAGCAACAGTCATAGATGTTGTAATTATTAGGAGTCATTTTACATATGCAAAAAAAAATCGTGTGTTTATTTTGTAGGGAATTCATCCATATCATTCTCTGAGTTACACCAGTGGAGACACTGCGACGGATTCTCCAGTGCATGTTGGACGTGCTGGGATGCCAGTAAAGGAGAGTCCAAGGAAGGAGAGCCTTCTCAGCTATCTGACTGGAAGCTTCCCAAGCCTGCACAACCTTCTGGAAGGCACTCCTCAGAGAAGTAGTGCAGCTGTGAAAAGTAGCTCCCTAACACGAACAGGTATCTAGCTCCTGTGGATCCAGGTCATTCCTCTGCACTTTACACACAACTGTACTCACGTGTGTGTGCATACACACGCACACACACATACACACACAATTAAAAATAAAATAATTCTTTCCAGTTTTTTGGTTGCATCACTAATACTTTTAGTATACTTTGTTTTTGAGAAAATATTTTAGAAGAAAATTGTAACTCTCTCTTCATACCTTTCATTTTTTTTTCTTTTATTGAGAATAAGAAAAAAAAAGTTTCTGCCTCCTCCCAGCCTCCCATTTCCCTCCCCCTCCCCCCACTCTTCTCCCCCTCCCCCACTCCTCTCCCCCTCCCTCTCCTATCCAAAGAGCAGTCATGGTTCCCTGCCCTGTGGAAAGTCCAAGGTCCTCCCCCCTCCCTCCATGTCTAGGAAGGTGAACATCCAAACTGGCTAGGCTCCCACCAAGCCAGAACATGAAGTAGGATCAAAACCCCTTGCCATTGACCTTGGCTTCTCATCAGTCCTCATTGTTCGCCATGATCAGAGAGTCCGGTTTTATCCCATGCTGTTTCAGTCACAGTCCAGCTGGCTTTGGTGAGCTCCCAATAGATCAGCCCCACTGTCTCAGTGGGTGGGTGCACCCCCCGTGGTCCTGACATCCTTGCTCATGTTCTCCCTCCATCTGCTTCTCATTGGGACCTTGGGAGCTCAGTCCAGTGCTCCAGTGTGGGTCTCTGTCTCTATCTCCATCCATCACCAGATGAAGGTTCTATGGTGATATGAAAGATATTCTTCAGTAATGCTATAGGATAGGGTCAGTTCAGGTTCCCTATCCTCAGCTTCCCAAGGGACTAACTGGGGACATCGCCTTGGGCTCCTGGGAGCTTTGTTTTCAAATAAGTACTGACTAATGCTAACCTACACATTCTGAGACTCTGGAATGTAGAATCATCTCCCTATGAGAGTAAAAATGAGTTCTGTACTAATGTCTTAGAATCCACCTCCTGAAGTGAGAATTGAAAAATACTGGGAAGAGATGCTCAGTAGTTAAGAGCACTAGCTGCTCCTGCTAAGACCTGGGTTTAGTTCCCAGCACCCACATGGCTGCTGACAACTGTCTTAACTCCAGCTCCAGTGAATCCTGATGCCCTCCCTCTTCTGGTTCCCACAGGCACTGCATGCACTTTGTATACAGAAACATGCAAAGCACCTATATGCATAAATAAAAGTAAAGGAAATCTTTAAAAAAAATTGGTAAAGACATTTTCATCTGACTTTCTGAAAGCATATAAGTAACATTTTTCTGTGTTACAGTATATAATAATTTTATTCTCAGTAAACTTTGTTTTTAGGAAATACAGTGGCCACTGACATGTTGTCTGAACATCCTTTGTTATCTGAGCCATCATCTGTGAGTTTTTATAATTGGATGTCAAATGCTGTGGGTAATCGTGGAAGCGTGGTACAAGAATCTCCCGTTACAAAGTCAGGACATAACAGTCTTCCAACAGGTATTAAAATTGTCTTTTTTTTTTTTTTTAATCTTAACTGTCTTAAGTAGCACAATCAGTTATAGCAAATTCTTGTTTCCCAGAGTATAACTAAGTTGTCAGATGTTTAAGTAATATTTGTTTGAAATTGTACTCATTCAGAAAATGATAAATCAAACTATCACTTACTGATCCTGCTATATCTAATACAAGATTTAAAGAGTTCAAAACTTACATTTAATGTGGTTGGTTAAACATTCACAACACCAAAGGAGGCAGGATAAAAAACATAAAGTGTAGTTACAACATGATGTACCTACAGTAGAAAATACTTTGAATTTGTTTAGCTCTCTCTGAGATATCGTAACTATTAATTTATGTACTCTATAAATTACTTAACAAATATGTAATCAGATCTATGGGAGCAGTAAAGTAAGATTTCTTTGCCCAACGAGAGAGATAAATGAAGGCCATTTTTTAATTTTAAAATAATATGCATGTATAGGAAGAAAACAGGCAGGATGTTCCCCCAAGGAAGTGGTGGCTATATCCAGTATAAGAATATTAGCCTTCCTTTTTCAATTTTCAAAGGTTTTCCAAGTTAGTAAATACTGAAGAATATTGGTATTGATTACTCAAGGCTGCTAAAATGAATTTTTCAAACAGTTATCTGAACCATGTGAATTCTTTCCATATAGAAATTACTAAAATGTGAGTACCTACTCAGCTCTTTCTCTTGTTGGTGTGGCTCACCTCCATCTTGAAGTGATATGATAGCCACATACTAGGTCTCTGCATTGACTCTTGGCTGAAGAAGATAGAAAGATGGCACCCTGCAGTTCTTGGCATTTCTTTTGGTTCTCATTTCACCATTGTTCTAAGTGGCTATAGTTTAAATTACAGGAGAACTAGGGTGGAACAGATCCTCTTTCTTAAGGGTCCTTTGTCTGGAAATGATACAGAAAGTGCCCAGAGAAGCCATGGTTTATTCGTTTTTTTTTTTTTTTTTATCCCCCGGAAAACTGGATGTGAGACTATTAACAATGCTTTTTGCCTGCTGCATCAGCTTTTCAGAGATTTTTCCAATCGTAAAATCCTACATTTTGGACTGACTGGCTTGAGTACCTGTATAAAGATCACTAGTATTTTCTGAATATTTGTTTTAATTTTTTAAAATAAATTACAGCTATAAGATTTTACTATTAGATATTACCATTTTTTTCTTTATCAAATAGTCTGATAAGGGCACTACAACATAGGTTGTCTTTACATTTCACTTGTTATGCCCTTTTATGGTTTACAAATGAGTTGCATTTTACTCTTGAAATATTACTGTTAGGAGTTGCACCCAATCTTCCTACGATACCATCAGCCTCAGATTTCAACACCGTCCTGTCTAGTGATCAGAATACTCTGGATGGGACACATTCTCAGCACAGTACTAGTCAAGATGATGTGGCAGGCGTGGAAGAAGCAAACCAAGGCTTTCCTGCTGTTCAACTTGCTGATGCACAGGTGAGCATGCCTGTTGTACTTGATACTGATACCTCCTTCAGCAGGGCTTACAGGAGGAACCATTAAGTAGTAGGTACTTGAAGTACAAATGAACTCTATTCTGTTCTTGTAATAAAAGCGTTCTTGCAGGGCAGGAACAGCCTTTAAAAAGTACATTGATTAGTTATGAATGCAAATTAACCAATAGTTCATCAAATTGAAAGTCTGATTAGAATGTTTTATTATGTGTAAAAAATTTTACAGTAACATGACTAGAAAGTTAAATTTTATCATATCCCACAGTCTTTCATATAAATCTCAGACTTTATGAAGTGAGCAATTTTGAGACAGTGGATTTAGAATAGAGAAATAAAGTAATTAAACACATGGAGATATATGAGTAACAAGTAGTATAAATCAATAAGGGTCAAAAGTAGAGGTGAAAGGTAAACTGTTGAAGTCGTTCATACCAGTGATGATGAAACACTAGAAAAATTTGTGGCTTTGCAAAAGTATAGACTGAATTAAAAATACACAAAGTGAGCAGACAAAAAGGAAAGGACATGACTGCTAAGCATGGTGGAGGAACAAGTTTATAAAATGGAGAGCAGAGACAGTCAGGAACGTCTCGTTATGTTCAAAGTGGACATGACCAAGCTGAGCTGGTCTATGTGGTGAGAAGAGCAGGGGGAGGAAGAGGAGAGAGAAGGGAGCCAGGTGCAGAATCAAGAGGTCAAAAGAATAAAAAGCCAGTAACCAAAATGGCTGGTTATATAGGGAGGAGCCTCTGAAGGAAGGGAAGACCAGTCCCTGAGCTGGAGAGTTGGGATGGACATAGAGAAAGGGGTATGCCAACTCTACCCTGTAACAGTTGGGGTGCTGGGAGATATTGGGAGAAACTGGCTGCCAGATACACTTTGATATGTTAAAGAGGCGTCTCAGCTGTTTGTCCCATGGCTGACACTTAACATAGATAAATAGTGTGAACTTGTTTGGAATATCTTTAAGTTTGAGTAGAAGGCAGATTGGAGAGTGGGACATAATGTTTAAGAACTGTCCAACTGAAAGAGGCTTGAATATAAATATGTACTTAAAAGAAGTTCAGGACACACACAAAAGAAAGAAGGGTTGGGGCGTAATGACATTTGTACAGAATTGAGAAATAGTTGATGTTTAAAGCCAATTGCAGAAATCTTTTAAACATACGGATTTTTATTCTAAAATTTTTGGGAAAGCTGGAAGTTTGTAAATTACTCGCTTCCCCTTTTTTTCTATATCACATATACCAGATTTGCTTATTTTGTGTTGGAGTAGTTTTTAGGACTTCTCTTTCTCGCTCTCTTTTTAATGAGAGTGTAGGAAAATCTTTTTGGCTTCTGTTTCAAGTTCTTTGTGCTTATTAGTATTTGAATCCACTGAGAAACATAAAGATGTATACTCAGTTCAAATTTAGATTCAGTGACTTACTGCTAACAAAAAGACTGTAGCCTTAAAGACAAAGGGCATGATTTAAGGTGGTTTTAGAGGCAAACATCAGAAAGGCATGTATGACAAGTATTCATGGAATCAAATCCACCGATGGGCAGTTGATATAGAGTATTTTGGTTCTCTACTATTAGAGACATGTATTTTCTTCTGTGACATTATGTTAGCTAGAGATTGGACCAGAGTAGTACACTTCTGTAAGCATTTAGAGAAGGAATCTTTAAAATATAAAATACTGTATTTGATAAAATACATTAAGTGTCTTATTTCCATCCATTATTTCTTTCTTTCCAGGTATATAGTAATAAAAGACCATTTCATCCCTTTCCCATAGCAATCAGCAGAGTTTACAGAAGTAAAAGCAGCTGTAAAATCTCACAGTTCCATTCCTCTCTTACCTGCAGGCCCCTAGGATTTCCCAGGTATTTTAGAGCCGAAGGTCAAAGGCCCTTAAGGAATTTCTGGCTCCCTATTAAGCTTCTTTGGCCATCACAGGGAACCTATATAAATTATTATTCAGGTCTAAGCACTCTAATAAATGGGATAGAGCAGTTCATTTCTGAGCAGGCAAAAAAACAAACAAACAAAAAAAACCAGTACCATTAGATTAGGACAAGTTGTCAGACTCAACAAGAGATCAGTAGGTTATAGATGAGGTTAAGAAATCAGGATATAACAAATAGTATGAAGTTAATTAGTACAGCCTTGTGGAAACAATGGTGGATCCTCAAACAATTAACCCCAAAATGCTGTATGCTTCAGCACTCCCACTGCTGACATAAGTTAAAAATTTCTCCCCATGTGCCAGACTAAAGTAAAATTGTTTGAATATTTTTCATACTAGGCTTTCACATCTTCACAAGAATGGCATGTATTCTTAAGTACAAAGAACCTAGGACATCTGGAGATCTCAACTTGAGTCTCAACGCATAAACTTGCCTTCTTTAATTTGTTTTGATAGAATATTTTAAGCTTCAAGACGAAAATCACTAAGGGATAAGGTGCCATGAATTACAAGGAGCTGGGAAACCACTGTATAGCATTCAGACATAGGATATGGAGAAGGAAAAAGAAATAAACACCAGAGAGTTGATAATTAAAGTATTATGGTACTCTTGTTACACACATTTGCTTCTGTGACATTAAGTTAGCTGGAAATTTCATGGGAGTTATGCACTTCTGTAAGCATTTAGAAAAGGAATCTTTAAAATACGTGTTTTAAAACATGCTAAATGGCTGATATAGCCAAGTGATAGCATTTAAAAATGGGATAAGTGTTCATAATATAACATGTAAACTGTTTTTATATTATTGCAAGAAGTGGTAAACTATTAGTGAACCGTATATATTGGTGTTTAGTTGTTTTGTTTTTGTTTCCACTCCTGGAAATTGAACTCATCTAGGCAAGTGCTCTATTACTGAGCTGTAGCCCCATCCCCTTTTAAAATGTTATTTTGAGATAAGGTCTCATTAAGTTGCCCAGGCTGGCCTTGAACTCACTCCATAGCCCAGCAGGCTTTGAATTCACATTCCTTTTGACTGTCTTCTCTATTAGCTGTGATAATAGGCTTGAGCCACAAGGCCTGGTACTAGTTTTGTTTTGTTTTAATAGAAGTACACTGGGTATTCATAGACTTTTTAAAAAGCATGAATGAATGTAAATTATTTAAATCTCAGGGAAGATAGAGCTAATCTTTGCTTTCATCAAAGCAATTATAATGTCTTTTGGTTTCATTTCATTCTGTGGTAATAGATACTATGTGCTGGACTAAGAACAGATGTAAACAATGAACAATTAATTATGTTAATATGGTTATTTGATTTCTTCTAGGTTGTTTTTAAACCTCTTCTGAGTCATACTGGGATCCAGTCACAGGACACAATGCCACTCTGTTACCGGATGTACTTTGGAGAACATCTTTCATTTTCAGGAACTTTGGACTGCCTCAGAGCAGATATTGTAGATTCAGACACAGCTAAAGACAGGAAAGGCAAAAGAGCAAGAAGGTGACATGATAGTGTATAAAAATTTAACCAAGAGTCATAATTTTAGTAACAATGAGAAGATAATTTCTAATTAATAAATGTAATAACCATATTTTGTTATAATTTGTTGATTTTATTAATGGATCAAGCAGCCTATTTTAGGCATATTTTGAAACATATACACGAGGTATTCTAAGGTATATCTATTGATAAATGCACTCAGCATTTATATGCTTAGCTTCAATAGTGGAGTTCTTATGGCTCTTTGGTTTTAATCTTTGCACTTAACAGTTTATTTCTAACTTACCTTTTGAGTCAACTTTTAGCAGATTTGTGTAGTCATGGATATATTTATGTATGTATGCATGTGTCTATATGATTGTGTGCACATGTGTATGTATGAAGGTGGATTGTACACATGCAGAGAGACCAGAAGAAGGTGTCAGGTAGTCTCTAGCATTTTCTACCTGTTCATTTGAGACAGAGTCTCTCCCTCACCTGAGAATAATATTTTGTTAGTTAGACTGGAAGTTAGCAAGTGTGAGAAATTGTCCTACTTCCTTAACCCTTAGAGCTGGGCGTACAGGTTTTTATGGGATACTTGGCTTGTTGAATGAGTGCTAAGGTCAATGCCAGTCCTCATAATTGCAGAGCAGACATTATTAGTCACTGAGCCACCTCTCCAGCCCCTCAGACAGTATTAGGGCTAGAGTAAAATTCATATTGATAGCATGGCCATCAGAAACAAATGCACATATGTGCACTGAAGATAGGAGCTGTTACTGCTGTTCCGTGTTTTCATGAGTAGTTCTTCCTGTTCCTTACTGCTTGAGTAGGCAGTTTTGTATCTATTAATAGGTTTGATTGTTCTTTTCAGAAGTTGGAATTTTACTTTGGGTATATTCTTATACCTTGTTAAACTACAAAGCACACCTTAATATGTTACAAAAACATTATCAGAAATGCCACCTTTGACGATATTTCTATTCCTTATCTCACCTTACTGCTTTTGTTCTAAATGACTGCTTCAGCATGTACCCAGAATTCTTTTCTCCTTTTCTCAATTCTTCTTCCTTTTGGTTATCATTATACATTTCAGGGTTTTTTTGTTTGGTTTGTTTATTTATTTCTCAGAGATTTGTTATTGCCCCCCACCCCAGTCTTGGATTATTTCATATCTTTTTAGTCTTCCGTTCTAGTTCTCAGTATAGTGTTTCCTTCTATAGCCACATGTAGAACATTGATAGTCAGCCACTTGTGAGTGCCTGTATTTGTACATATTATGCTATAGTGTGCCATACATTTTAGTAATAAATGCTATTACTCAGTAAGGAATTACATGCTCTAGTTATAAACTTAAATTAGCTTCTGATTTTTTAAAATAGGAATATAGTCTCTCTTTAATTTGCTCTGTGTGGCAGTATACTCACAGTGCATATGAAAAAGGAGAGGGAATGAAGCTTTATTTGAGATTTGTTATTGTTGATAGAAGTTGAGTGGTTTTTAAAAATAAAATTATTAAAGTGATCATAATTCTTTCACAGAAGTTTTTAGATAAGTGAAGGGTTTAAAATAATTTTTCTGTCAGATTTTAGGAATTTTTAGTGTGGTTTTGTTTTTAGTTTTCATTTCCATTTGAAACTTGTCAGACCAAGCTATGAGGACTTTCTAATAGCAAATAAAATTATAATGAGTTGAAAATTTAGTTAATCATTTAATATGAGGGCCAGTTTCTAACTGATCTCTTATTAACTCTAAGTTTCTATATTGTTGGGTATACTGTTGGATTATTATTTTATTGAAACTTTTTAAATTGAAAATGAATGATATTGACTTCTTAGTAAATTTTAGTGTAAAATTAACAAGAAAAACTAAAGTTTGTCTGCTAATTCCTGAAAGGACTAGACTAGTGCAAACACAAATGTATTGAATCTCTTACTTAATGGTACGTTTCACCTTCGAGGCTATTATGTTTATAAATGCATAAGAATATGCTATACTGTTCTTCAAAAAAGGAAATAACAGCTTTTTTTTTTCTTTTGAACATTTTAGGCAAGGCCATGTGAATCTTCCTCCGCTTGAGTTCAAACCAGCATTAATGTTGGAAACCTTCAGCATCAGTGCTGTTGTGATGGAAAAGTCAGTGTGTACTCCTCAGAACCCTACCAGTGCTCTTTCCTTTCATGATCTCAATAAGCGCTATTACAACACCTTCCACTGCAACTTAACTATTTCCTGCCAGTCAATAAGTCAACATGTGGATATGGCTCTGGTTCGTCTTATCCATCAGTTCAGTACAATGATAGATGACATCAAAGCAACTCAGACCGACATTAAACTTAGTAGATACACAGCTGGATCAGCTTCTCCTACACCTACCTTCAAAACCAGAAAACACCGGGATTTCCGTTCATCTGACTTCAGCCGTAGTTCTAGAGGAAGTCTCAATGGTGGGAACAGAGTAAATAATGCTAAGAACAAACGGGCTAACAATGAAAACAACAAAAAAGAATCCCGAAACAAAAACTCACTAGGAAGGTCTGAAAGAAGAACTTCAAAAGTATCTAGGAAAGGTTCGAAAGATGTAGTGGATCACGTGACCATCCATATGGATGACTCAGATTCCATTACAGTGTCAGAACAAAGTGAGCCTTCGGCTGAGTGCTGGCAGAATATGTATAAATTGCTTAACTTCTACTCACTTATCTCAGATCCAACAGGAATATTGGAAAAATCGTCAGAAACATTTGGACCAGGAGGTAATAGGCATTTTTATGATTTTTAAAATTTCTGTTTAGGAATGCTAAAGAGATGGTAGGTTGCTCACCATATTAATGGTATAAATTATTGAAATATAGAGAAATTGGTAGTTACCAAGGAGAGATAATAGTGCTAATATTCAGATATTCTGTCAGCAAAGTCCCCATTTTCCCTGAAATTTTATTATAAATAAAGCTTGCCTGAAGACCAGAAGGTAAAACTAAGCCACTAGATTGTCACACACCCTTAGACTACTCTTTAAGAGATTTAGACAGATTTAATTTCAAATATCTACTAGTAGATACTAGGGAAGATGTTGGAAAAATAGTTATATTGTTTAGAGAAGGAAAAGGTCTAATTTGGAATTTGAAACCAAGAAAGCTAATGCAGTATTCTTTATGTTGGTTGCATTTTTCAAATCTCAAACCGTATACTTCTGGTTGCTAAAAAGGTGTTCGGAGTCCTACAGAGCCAACATGTAGAGTTGTGTTTGAGAATGAACAAGACAACAACAGTTTGACTAAAACACAGAGGAAACGTAGTCTGGTAACCTCTGAGCCTCAGCATGTTACTTTAATCGTGTTTGGGATTGGCATGGTGAACCGCACACACCTGGAGGCAGATATTGGTGGACTGACAATGGAGTCAGAGCTGAAAAGGATCCATGGCAGTTTCACTCTTAAGGAAAAAATGAAAGGTATGTTTTTCTGGTACGGCGATGTTGCTTTTGTGAAAGAAGTGAATGCCAATTGTTGCAGAAATTCCCACCTAGCAGGCTTCTTCAGAAAATGAGACTTGGCAAAATTCTGCAAGTTAGTCAAGATCTGTGAATAGAGGGAGCTTTGATACCTAGCAGAAGTCCTTGGGCATGGACTCATTAATGTGTGATGCTGAGTACCTATTCACTAGCTTGTCTTTGAATGCCAATAACAGGTTTCTGATGTCCAAAAATTAAATAAAAAGTGAAATTTGTAAAAATATTTGCTTTTTCTTACTACTTCTATAGAAATCTTATAACCTAATACTCATTTTAATATTTAGAAAAGCTAAGAGCTTTATAAAAACTCTATTAGTGGATGGAAAAGTTCCCTTCTATTAATGAAAATGTGCCATTCATCTAAAAAATGATAATAGTATAATAATTAAATCTAAGAGAAATCTGCTTGAATATAGTCCATAACTTTGTAGTGCGGGAGAATTGTCTGTATTGTGTCAGTCATGTTTTAAATAAACACTGATTGGCCAGTAGCCAGGCAGGAAGTATAGGCAGGACAACCAGACAAGAAGTAGAGGCAGGGCAACGAGAACAGGAGTATTCTGGGAAGAAGGAAGCTCTTCCACAGTCCTGCCCAGAAACCAAAGAAGCAGAATGTGACCTGCTCTGCTGAAAAAGGTACCAAGCCATGTGACTAACATAGTTAAGAATAATGGGTTAATAATTTACAAGAGCTAATATGAAGCCTGGGCTAATGGGCCAATCAGTTTATAACTTAGGGAGACCTCTGTGTGATTTTCTTTGGGGCTTACCGACTGTGGGAACTGGGAAGGACAGAAACCCCAACAAGCAGGCCCCTCTTGTTACAGCTTTGTGTATCACAAAAAAATAATTCCACCAGATATAGTCAGTTGTAAAATATCCCCCCAGTTTCAGAAATTTTTGTATTGCACAAGAAAAGAAAATTATGAATGACTGTGTGTTTTTGTTAATTTTATGGTTACCCAACAAATAAATCTAAATTTTGCATTAAATACCCATCTTTTGGCTGTTTGGTTTCATACCCTGACTATGAAACAAAAGTCAATCAAACACTGATTTTGCATGAAAATTTATGTGAGATTAAAGAAAATTATTGCAGAAATGAAAGATTATAAATTGCTGAGAGACATACAAACATTAATTCTCAAATATAAGGCAATGGATGTGTGGTGGACATACTTCAGATGGCTACATTGAAGTAAAATTTTCTTTATCTTCAGTGGTTTTAAAATTAACCAGTTTTTTTGTTCTGTTTTAATAAATGTAAGAGTTATATTGGTTCTTTTGGTTAGAATCTGGGAAATGGACAATCTCTTCTAAATCAATTGGTTTAACATTCCCCAAGTTTTATCAATAGTCTTTACACTGAATTTAATCTTTGGTCTAGCAATTCTAGTTCTTACAAACATAGGGAAAAAAAAACCATAATTGTTTAAAAATGACTGATGTTAAAGAGCTAATTGTTATTTTTATAGTCCCAAGACAGTTTAAAATTTACTCATTTCAAATTGTATCATAGGATTTAAATGAAAAAAAATGCTAAAAGAATCAGGCAAAATGACATTTTTATTTTATTTAGTTTTGTAAGTAATAAGTATATTAAAATCATAGCAACTATATGGACCAAGAGTAATAGTTTATTTGATTTCTTTTTTTATGTTCAAAGTATATCTGTGGTATAGACCATTTAACGCCAGTAAATTACTTAATTCATGAAAGCTTGTTAAAGTGCATTTTTGTATAATTCCAGTTTTCGTATAGACTCTGTATGCGTATATGAGTACAAAAAGGTAAGCTGAGGAAGTTTTCTTAAGGCAGTTTAACATTGAGTACTTTTCATCATAATTTACAGTTATCATTTGTTACCAAATATATTGTGAATAAAGTAATTTTACTATGATGCAATGATATTATTTCGAGAACTCAGATTATTTTTTTCTCATATTTAAGATGTTTTACATCAAAAGATGACTGAGACAAGTGCTACTGCTCACATTGGTGGTGTTAATATTGTGCTACTTGAAGGGATCACTCCAAATATACAGTAAGTGTGTTTACTTTTACTCTTTTCTTATACTTCTTTGTTACAGCATATAGAACACTTGGAATTCCTTGAATGAACTGGTACTTGTTAATTTTGAGATTTACACAGTGTTTCTAGATACTGTCACTTAGAATATCACCTAATAGGATATGAGCGTGATCTTATTGCAACATCTGTCACCCCATTGATCTCCAGGGTTGATTTGGTTGATCTGGCTGGCTAGGCAGGTGTCTCCTTCCTTCTTCACTGCCAATAGAAGAGAACCGGTTTTTGGTCAAGGGTATAAAACAAGCTGCATTCCTCTGCTACAACCGCCAAACAAGCTCCCAAGAATATCACCTAGTAAAATATTTTTTTGAAAAAATAATTGATTTTGCTCTCTCTCCTTACCCTAAATTTGTTGAAATAGGAGCGGCAGGGCTGCATCCCCGGCCGTCCGCATGGCTAGGTTATGCCCGAAATAATTACACGGAAACTGTATTCTTTCAAACACTGCCTGGCCCGGCTAGTTCCAGCTTCTTATTGGTTAGCTCTTATATATTGTTCTAACCCATTTCTAATATTCTGTGTAGCCCACGAGCTGGCTTACCAGGGAGGATCTTAACCTGCGTCTGTCTGGAGCGGGAGAATCATGGCGACTCCTCACTCAGCTTCTTTTTCCCAGCATTCTCTTCTGTCTACTCCGCCTACCTAATTTTCTGTCCTATGAGGGCCGAGGCAGTTTCTTTATTATTAACCAATGAAAGCAACAGATAAGATACAAGACCCACCTCCATCATAAATTCACCTCTGTTTAAAAGTAAGAAAGAAAGAGAAAAGCCCAAATTTTAGTACTTTGTGAGGTTGTCTTATAGGAAAAAGATCACAGTACAAATTTCTGTTTAGCATGTAGGTTGTAAGTTTTCCTATCATTTAAATAGTTAATTAAAACTACAAAACTACAAACTCTTAACTTTATATTAAGGATTAAGTAACTCACTTAATTTAATAAATTACTTATTCTATTAGATAAGTAATCATTACTCATATTCACCTAGACTTCAGATTAGTCATTTTGCCCTTAACAAACTTAACAGTAAAGCCTTTGAAATCTGTGTTACAGTATAGATTAAGCCTTTTTAAAAGAGCATATCAAGCCGGTGTGGCAGCTCACAACTGTAATTCCAGTACTTGGGAGGTTGAGGCAGGACAGTACCACAAATTAGAGGCCAACTTTGGCTATATATTGTGTGCCAGGCTACCCTGGATTATTCTTTTTCTTAAAGAAAAACAAACATCAATGACAACAAAAATCCAAGTAAACAAAAACCCATATATTATATTTCAACTCTTCTTTGTTTTCTTCTTTTTTAAATGTAAGTTGTATTCTTGGATCTGTTCAGAATTATTTTGATATTGATAACATTTGCTCCTGGTATTCCAACACTGTTTATCAAGATTGCATTTAACCATATGGTATTGTTTATATCTTTGGCGGTATTTGCCTTAATTTCTAATTTGTTTTTAGTGGATCAGTTTTGCATTATAACTAAAATTGTTTAAATAGTTAAGGTCATATTTTGAGAATTTGTTCCTCTTTGATGGGATAACTAATATTATGCTAATGTTGTCCTGCAATATAGCCCTCAAACTAGCTAATCACTAGATAGAAGATTTGGCTACTACTGTAAAACTTACTAATAGATCAGCTAGTAAACATGATTAGTTACAGTTCTAGTCACAGTGTTCTGGAGCTTCCAGGGCCCAGATTCCATTTACTAAGCAGTCGTTGTCGTCTTCATTTTTTTCTTCCTCTTCCTCCTCTTCATCTTCTTCCTCGTCTTCCTTTTCCTCCTCCTCTCCCCCCTCCTTCTCCTTTTTTTTTTTTTAAAAAGAGATTAGGAAGACCAGGAAATCCCCATGGTTAAAACATTATAGAATAATATTTAGTTGTATTATGAAACCGCTACTGTGGGTTAGGAACTGATTATCGGTTCCTTTACTTAATCTCAATGCAGTGATTTTAGCTCCACTTTATAACATAACAAGAAGTTGAGATTTAGAAAGATCAAAGTATCAGCATAAACTGTTTAAAGTAGTCCAATCAGAAGAGCCCAGAGCTGCACTGCTTCCATCTTCCTCCCTCATCTGCAGAAAGTCATCACAGAAAGCACACTTCACGATTGTTCCATTGACTCTAGGCCTCTTCCCAAAGCAAGCCAGATTAGGTGTCCCCAGTGCTAGCTTTATCTTGTGTCTCATTGTCCGTACTATCTCTCAAGAGAATGCCTTCAGTCTCTTCAGCCTGTAAAAGTTAACATGTATTTAATGAGATTTTAAAAATGTAAAATTGATATTTCTTATCAGTTTTACTTGAAATGTAAAAGTTACTTGTTTGTTACTGCCAACCTCTTAGAATTAAGACTTTTTGTTAACATTTTTTGAATTTATTCTTCAGCATTTTATTTCTAACTGCAGCTGAAAGGAAATAGAATGGGAAAAGATAGTTTCAAAAGTAATTTGAAAAATTTTAAGAACTGGACATTAGTAAAGTTTCCTGATGTGCAGTCCTGTTGTAACTAACTTACATATGAATGCTGATTGCTTCCTTTTTGTTTTCCTGCTTTCTCTTGAATCTGCATCTGTAGATTGGAGGATTTTCCTACATCTCCTACAAGTACAGCCAAACAAGAGTTTCTGTATGTCATACTATTTTTCATGACTTGCGATTAATGTCATATTGTATAATGTTTATATTATCTTCATGGTATGTGTATAGCTAGCTACCATTTCAAAGCTTTACCATAGACACAAGTAGTTTAATACATATTAGTAGTCAATCACAGCCTAAGTGAGGCTGTCTCTTATGTAAGACAGACTTTTAGTGTGTGTTACTTGTGTTTCTGTAGACTTATTACTGTTTGGTACTATAACAAAACCAAAAAAAAATTCACTTGGTGAGTTTTTGTTAATTACGAAGTAATTTTTAAAAACTAACAATGCAACTGCATGTTTCAGCTTTCTGATTTTTTTAATGGGAATATTTTAATTCCTGGTTGTCAAGTTTTATCTATGGCTTTTGCTACATGAGCATTTATGTTTTGAGTATCTTAATTTAAACCATCGTGCTTATGATATCTTGTTTGCAGTCGGCTGCACTTGAGGTGTAGTGTAAATGTTCACCACACGAGTCTATCCCATGTCACATCAACATTTTACTTAGCACAGTTACGTCTTTGTACATTTTTTTATAAAATTTAAATATGTTGACTAGGTGACCTATATGTTTCCTGTTGGTATGATTATCATATCTTATGAAATTTGTTTCATTATTGATAACAAGCCATAGACAAAACAACATTTGTTAAAAGTCTATTGTTGATATTAGCATGTTCTGTTTCATTTTATGAGCTAACTAAAAGTATTAAAAATTGAATTTTATTTCTGGAAAATATCTTGTGTAATATTAGTGTTTTTTTTAATGCCTTTTGCTTTTATAGAAAAAACATAAACAGAACCACATTTAGTTCCACTCAAACAGTACCTAGATTTTTTTAATTCATTTTCTCTGGATATTTAACAGAAAATCAATATTGACTTTATAGAGAATGCTTTTAGAGGCCAAAGGTCACATCTATTTCACACAAAGAAAATATTTATGGACGTAGATATTATGTACTAGAAAGGCTCCAGGAAGGTGGTAATGGAAAAGTAAAAGGTGGTCTTTGTTGTCATATCATCATGTTAGGCTACCCTTGTCTATTCTCGGGCTTTCTGCTGAGAGAGACAGTTACCTAGAATACAGTTGCTAAGTGGGAAAGATTTCCTGGCTTTAAGCATTGATCATGTCACACATTCCACATCGCTATTGTAGAAAAAAGCAAACTGATTTGAAGTAGTTGGCACAGGCCAAGTTATGTAAATTAATATCCTCCACCTTCTTTTTTTTTTTTTTTTTTTAATGTTGGAAGCCAATTCAAGGAGGCAAGACCTGGAGGGAGTGTAGAGATTGAGACAGAGCTACTAGATTGGTATAAAGCTGATAAAATTATAGTGTAAGTTAGGCTTTTTACTACTGAACGGGACAATTCTCCAATCTTTGAAATCAAAATTTCTACTGAACCACCTTAGTAGAGGCCTGTGAGCTTTCTATTTTAAATTTTGGGTTAAATTGAGAATTAAGTTTTGCACGTTTTCTTATAAAACCTTAAGTGAGTTTTAGACAGGCTAACAGGTTATAAAAGTAGATGTGAAAAATAATGAAGATATATTGATTTTTTTCAACTTACACTTTTACTATATGTAAAGAACTAATAAAAGTTCAATGCACATTGAGCAAAACTATTGCTCTTGAACAAACATCAGCAAGATTTGTGATGCAGATAAAGGCTTTCCAGAGTTAAACAGCATGGTGATCCTGCATTGATGAAATTCAACTAAAAGTTGTAAAGGATGCTCTTGTCAGCCTTGAAAGAGATGTGGAGAGACCTGGGATATAAATTAGTTTGTAGGTTGTTAGTATGAGTCCTCTGTTTGCAGTTTTGTTATTTTTGAAGAGAGTTAACCACCTAGTTTAAGGTATACATGTATATTTTATTCAAGGAAGAAATAGTCACGATCTCACTTAAAAAAAATTATTAAAAGTTTGAACCATGCTTGTTATTCCCACTGTATATACAAAAAGTTCATGACAGATGTCCACAGAGACTGACTAAAGATTCATGGAGAGTGCAGTTTGCAGAGTTCTGCCAGATCTACTCTTAGGTCTTGGCCTCATCACACCAGGGTCTATTCCCTCTTCCTTTTCCTGAGTTCAAGCAACAGGCTGCCTGCCTTCTATTTCTTTTAACAGAGTAGATGATTGTTAGAATGACGTGTGTGTTCTTTGATTATATTTTAGAAGTATAGTAAGTGTATTTTTCTTTTTGTATTGTGTCTGTTGCTTTAGATCCCAAAAATAAATTGGAGGAAAAAAGAGGATTGAGTGAGAAAAAAATCAAAATGGGATTCCTTTTGTGTGTGTACATATATAATGATGTGTTAATGATTGTGCTTTTACTCACATTAGTATTTACTAAAGAAATAACAAACTTTTCTCTGCAGTATAAATTTAGTATCTTTTTAAGATCTTTTAAACTAGCTTTTCATGCTCTTGACATATGAGTGATCTCATTCTAACTCATTGAGTAAGAATATATTATACTCTTGGTATTCTTCCAAAATTTTCATTTGGCTGTGTTTTAATAGTCTTTCTCCTCTGTTGCTAGAACTGTGGTGAAATGTAGTATTGCCAAGTCCCAAGCCCTCTACAGTGCCCAGAGAGGGCTGAAGACAAACAATGCTGCAGTATTCAAAGTAGGAGCTATCAGTATCAACATCCCTCAGCATCCCGCCACCTTACACAGCATGATGGTTCGAAGCTCTCACCAATTATCCAAACAAATCTCAGACCTTATTAGACAGCCTTCCACAGCGTGAGTTATTTCATTTTTTATATATTCTATGACTATACAATAAAATATACCTTTTATTTTTGCTGTGATAGTAGAGGTTTGCAGGAAAATGAGCAGTTACTATAAGCATCGACTCTCACAGAAATGGGACTGGTAGAGAGTATTCCAATGACATCTTGGGAGAATCACAGTGCATATCATTAAATATTACATCATCATGGCCCTGTCATTGTCTCATGCTAAATAGGGAGCATAAACAAAGTTTTGAGAGATCCTCGATTTTTATTGGCATCATAAGAAATACCAATTAGCTGGACGGTGGTGGTGCACACTTTTAATCCCAACACTTGGAAGGCAGAAGCAAGCAGATCTCTGTGAGTTCAAGGCCAGCCTGGTCTGCAGAGCAAGTTTTAGGACATGTTCCAAAGCTACACAGAGAAACCCTGTCTTGAAAAAGAGAAAAAAAAAAAAAAAAAGCTGGGCAATAGTGGCACACGCCTTTAATCTCAGCACTCAGAAGGCAAAGGCAGGCAGATCTCTGTGAGTTCAAATCCAGCATGGTCTGCAAGAGCTAGTTTCAGGACAGACTCCAAAGCTACAGAGAAACCCTGTTTTGAAAAAAACAATAAATAAATAAACAAGCAAACCAATTAAAAAAAAGCAAATTAATGAATTCTAGAACTGTCAGTCCTTGTTTAATTTTAAGAAATTGCAGTGGTCATTTATAGCATGCATGGTTTTGTATGTCCTTTTATTGTGAAATTACTGTTTATGATTGAGGATGAACTACAATGCCATATAGCATTTTAAAAGGCAGTAAAATCAGACCTTTTCACAGTAACTTATTCTCTGTGTATGTTGCCACTATTTATAGCTTCTACTTTTCTGATCTGTCTCTTTCTCTCTCTCTTTTTCTCTCTCTCTCTCTCCGTGTACATGCATGCTTACCTTTCCCCATCTTATAGTTTCTCCATGTTTATGTGTGTGCACACATGTGAGTTCCTGCTCATGCATGATTGCTTTTCTCTATCCTATAAAGTGACGAAATAGCATGCATATTTTGATAGTCTTGATGGTTTTTTCTACAATTTTTAATCTAGGTTCTCATGTTAATAAGTTATGACATAAGATATTACTCTGCCCTTTTTTCTAGATCATCATTATTTATTAGCTGTTTTTCCACTGAGAAATTCAGTAATTTTATTCAATAAAGTAGTATTTGCTAATAGTTTTAATGTTATATTTTGGTTTATAGCCCACAGCCCATGAAAGAAGATATTGCAACCCCACTGCCTTCTGAAAAAACTCCAACAAGTGTTAATCAAACTCCTGTTGAAACGAATGAATTTCCTCAACTACCAGAAGGTTTAGAGAAGAAGCCTATTGTTCTCAAATTTAGCGCCATGTTAGATGGCATAGCCATTGGAGCAGCACTCTTACCATCACTGAAAGCAGAGTACAAGATGGGGAGAATGAGAAGCCATGGAATGACAGGTAACATTGAATTATGAGTCTAACCACATAAAACTGATGGTAATTTTGAAAAGTATTTTGATGAAAAGGTAAAGCTATTAAAAATATGATATTAAAGAATATCTAAATAGCTAGGCATGATGGTAACACTTTAATCTCAGTACTAAAGAATCAGAGACAAGTGGATCTCTGTGAACTTGAGACTAGCCTGGTCTATGTTGTGAGTTCAGTGCAACATAATGAGACCCTCTCAAAAAGTAACAAATAAATAATTTGATCATTCAAATTTCAACAGTGATATTCTCTTATAAATTTTATTCATGTAGCCGTTTATAATTTCATTTATGATTACAATGTATTTTGATCTTATCCATTCCCCTCATCCCCAACTTCTCCCAGACACCTCTAAATCACCCTTAAATATCTTACCTTTTTTCCCCCATTTATAAAATGGTTTTAATCTTCTTTGTCATTTTTGCCTTGTCTCAATTTTAGTTTTTAAAGTATAATAACATTTTACTAATGAGTCTGTTTGCTGTGTTTTTCATAGGTTTCAAAACCTTTGTCATTTTAAGAAGTGATTTCCCACTGTGTTATGAAATTTCTATAAAGAATAATTGGTTACTGTATACAGATACTTTCTTTTATACCTGCTGAAATAAAAATGTCTTTTCCTTTTTGTTGCTTTAACATGATAAATTAGTGCATTTAAAGCACTAATAGATCTATTTTAACACAGATATATTACGTTAAGGATCTCTATATTGCTACTCCTTACATTTCGGAGTTTGTCAATTAAGAGAGTTTTCTGAACATTTCAACCTTTATATTACCAGAAATAGAAACACTCTAAAGTGAGCTTTTGGATTTGGCAAAGTTAGCATGGGCTTTCAACTATCAGAGGTGGTCCTATGAGTACATTGGCTAATTTGTTCATATATTCATGTCATCTGGAATCCATAGATTAATGGAAAAAGCAAGCCCGATAGGCAGTTTAGAACTGAAAAATTAGAACTGTTTAAGAACAGAGTGAACAGCTTGTTGAATATCCTTACAAGTAAGAACCCAGAATTCTATAAATGAGGAAAAAGGACACAATCAGTAAAAGAATGGCACTGTACCATCAGGGCTGGCTTGTAGGGGTTTCTGTCCTGCCCAGTTCCCAAAGGCTTTAGGTCCCAATGAAAATCACACAGAGAGTCTGCATTAGATATAAAGTGATTGGCCCATTAGGTCAGGCTTCGTATTGGCTCTTATAATGTATATTAACCCATTATCATTATCTATGTTAGCCACATGGCTCAGTACCTTTTTCAGCAGGGCAGGTCACATCCTGCTTCTTCAGTGGTCTGGGCAAGACTGGCGAGTGAGCTTCCTTCTTCCCAGAATTCTCCTGTTCTCATTGCTACACCTCTACTTCCTGTTGGGTTGTCCCACCTATACTTCCTGCCTGGCTACGGCCAATCAGCATTTATTTAAACATAATTGACAGAATACAGAATTGTCCCCCACATGACACATTCTTGATTACAGATATGTTATAACTGAGACCTAGGGTTGCTTTGATCTGGATGAATTTTATTTAGTGATGCTCACAGTAGAGATAGTAGGAGACAGACCCTATCTCTTGAAGCTTGCAGTAACTAGTCAAAGGTATACTTGGTTGTAGCAGTTGTATAAGAGGGAACTGAGAGAGTGGCAGTCTGCTGTTTATGAAAGGAACATGGGTGTATATACACTACCTTTATCAATGTGTTGTCATAGGTATATACATTGAGCAGTGATAGAGTTGATGGCAATACAACTTCTACCAATTCCTCATGCCTACATAGATAACTAAACAGTATCGGCAAAATAATGGAATTGACTATTCATTAATATTTGCTTGACCAACTCTGCCAGTTAGAGGACTTAAAAAATTTAACACAATATTGAGCTAAAATTTGTAGCTTATTATTTAGCCTCTTAATATTTGTTAAGGCTAAGGGAATGTGTGCTTAATATTTCAGAATTTGGGAGTTGTTTTTAGCATGAGTTGTTGTAGTACAGCTCCTCTACATGAAGGGCAATGTCTTTCTGTTCTCCCTTCTGTGATATACTAAATCTGTGTGCATATGATACAATACTAGGTACCCAGTAAGCTTCATAAATACTGCTGTATTGCTTAATGGTACTTGCTAATTCTTAAAGTGAGTGAATGTACTTGTTTAAAGATAAGGAATCTCTCATATATAATTTTTAAATATTGCTTTTATGTTTAGCAAACTGAGGGATGACAAAACATTTTTCTTAAGCCACCATTTTTGGAAAAGTGAAAATATTAATGCATGCTTGTATGGCTATATAATGTTCCTTACTTCTTACAGGTGCACAGACAAGGTTTACATTTGAGTTACCAAATCATAGATTGCGTTTTACTTCAAAAGTTTCTGCAACAGATATGTCAACTATCCCTCCTTCTGCAAGTCTTAATCTTCCACCTGTTACCATGTCAGGGAAATATATCATGGAAGAACATGATAGTTACTCAGATCAAGTGTGGAACATAGATGAGCTGCCTTCTAAACAGGGCTACTATTTACAAGGGAATTACCTACGTTGTGTAGCAGAAGTAAGTTTACTTTTAAAGTTACTTTTAGCAGTTTTTATGTTTTCAGTATTTAGATACCAATATGTGTAGTGATCTAAACTTTGAAGGTTGAATGTTAAATTGTTTGTTCATACAGAAGAAGAAATCCTACTGAATTTGAATAGGAATGAACATGTGTCTGTGTCTGACTCTTCCCCCTTGCTTTATTGAAACATGCTTTTTGAAACAATATACTAATAATCTCTTACTTTGCTTTTTATATATTAAATTTCAAGTCCATCGTGGCAATGTTTTTATGGCTTTATTTGATTATAAAAAGGGAATTGACAGCTAACAGCAAGAGTTTTATATGTTTACTTCTATGGTCCTTTAATTAACTTTGAGTTAAACATACTGTTCTCTTTTTTAAGTGGGGGACAAACTGATTTTTAATATGGTTATATGATTTAAAACATAATTATTAGTCATCATCTGAAGGCCATATGTAAAAATAAAACTAATGAACAGATTCATTTATTATTTAAGACAGAGTTAAAAGCTGGCACTTCTGACTGCCTCATTATTTTTTTTACCTCTATGTATAACTGTCAAAAACTTCAAAAACATGACATACATTTTTTCATTTGGTTTGAAAATCTATAAGAAAGCTCTTTGAATTCAATAGAAATACTATAACTGGAAGAGACACATTTAATTATGATATACCTTTTTTAAACTGGCTTTCACACCTAAGAGTTTGGATTTCTTTTAGTTTTTAATTTCATTTGTGTGTGAGTGTGCATGTCTGTTCATCCATGTCCATGATATGTGATTGGAAGTTGTTGCCACAGCACACATATGGCGACCAGATGACACTTTTGTGGAGTTTGTTCTACTTTACCTTCGTTTTGGGGATAAAACTCAGGTCTCCAGGTTTTTATCATAAGCTCCTTTGCCCAGTAATCTACCTAGCCAGGCCAAGAGTTGAAATTTCTGTATTTGAAAAACAAGTATATCCAAATGTACACAGGATTCTAAGAAGCCAAAGGTTGATTGAAGTAGGAAATTTTATATGGCAGGTATGCTTTCCACATAGAAAAATGAATGACAAAAATAGTTGAGCAGCACTAATAATGATGCCTCATTTCAAAGAAAGTAAATTTAAAGCATTCTGTTGTATAATTCCATGTTATATACTATAAAGAATTTATACTCTAGGAAAAATGCAATCTCAGATTTACCAAAAAGGAAAAGAAAATAACAAATTACTTTCAAAGCATATAAAGTTGAAACTTATTTCAAATTGCCTATTTTATTGTGTATAAATACACTGTAACTCATCTTTGTCCTGTCTTTACGATTTTGAGCAAGATAAAGTGCCTGGTACAGAGTTGGAGGGACAACTAGTGGTTAAGAACATGTACTGCTCTCCCAGAGTACCTGAGTTCAGCTCCCAACATCAAGCAACTCCATAGGAATATTATCCCTTTGGCCTGTGTGGGTACTTGCATTCATATGCACATTCCCCCACACAGACAAGATACATAATTAAAAATAACAAAAACAAATTTTTAAACATGTGCCTCCTGGTCTAATTAAGCATCTTGTGATTTCTCTTCTAAGATGACAAATATATTTTCCTCTTTTAATTTTTGATCAAAATATGGACCATATCACAATGATAAAGTGTTTTAATCAAAAGAATGCTTGAATCTATGTTTTTTGTAATGGTCACTAAATAATTAGAAGCTGCTTTCTGCTTCATCTGTTTATTGACTAATTCTGTCGTAATTAATGCTTTGTACTAATCACAAGACACATGTTTCATACTATTAGATTAGGTGTCTGATTGGTAATTCACTCTCATAAAATCCTGAGGTCTGTAGTGTGCTGTTTTAGGGATTTTGTTTTTAATCACTATAGCTTTAGCATTTAATTCAAATAGAATTGATCATTGGCACTGAATAAGCCCCCTTTCAATTTATGTTCTCATATACTATATAGATAATTATCTCCTTTTCCTAGAGTTTTTTTTTTGGCTTTGTGGAAATGCAGTACAGTGCTAACAAATAATCTCACACTCGGATTTTGTTTGGCAGGTTGGTTCCTTTGAACACAATCTCACAACAGATCTTTTAAACCACTTGGTGTTTGTACAAAAAGTGTTCATGAAGGAAGTGAATGAAGTAATACAGAAGGTGTCTGGTAAGGCTGTCTGTGACCTAGCAATGCAAGTGTCTGTTCTTATTTGCCTGTGAGTTTTCATTGTCTGAACTAAGACCTAAGTGACAAAAAAGTAAGAAAAATTATATTGGTAACTAGTGTGTGTGTGTGTGTGTGTGTGTGTGTGTGTGTGTATGAGAGAGAGAGAGAGAGAGAGAGAGAGAGAGAGAGAGAGAGAGAGAGAGAGAGAGAGGAGACAGAGGAAGGTAAGAGAGATGATGCACATCCAGAGAAGAAGAGAACATCAGCTAGCTTTTTTAAATTGTCTTCATCTTATTCCCTTAAGCTGGGATCTTTCATTGAACCTGAAGCTTGCTTTTGTTATTTGAGACTGTAGAGAGCTATATTTCAAGAAAGAAAACCTGTAGGCTGATGAGGGGAGTCTCTGTAAGAATCAAAGCCCACCATTCACTTACAAGCTGGGGTAATTATAGGGTAGACATTGCAGGAAGCAGAAAGTAGGATGAAAAGTTTCCTTTTTTGATCAGAGATGGACTTTTTCTACGAGTGGCCAAAGAAATGATGAGTAGTGAGTCAAAGAGTGTCAGATGATAGGTAGCCATCTCTTATGCACAGCTGTTAAGGTCTGCAGAAGTGTCTATGAAAAAAATATAGGTGATTATTATCAGGGGTAGTGGTTGGGGTTCAAAATGCCATGACCATGATTCACATTGGTGACTTTTGTATGTATGGATAGATGGAGAAGAAGGCACATTTGTTGTTCATGTAGTTCTTATCTACTTTCAAAACCAGCATCCTCATCATGGTTTAAGGACAGTCTCTAGTGTTGGAAACTTTGGAAGAGGATGCCATAAGGGTAGAATCCTTTAATGGCATCCAAGCCTGTTAGTACCTGTCTGTCTAGCTAACATTTGCAGCTCACGAGTTGAGACCCCGCAGCTCACAAGTTGAGACCCTTATTGATGTTGAATAAGTCTAGCCTCTTCCAACTAAAATTAGAAGAATAAAGGGGTTTAAGTCTTCATTCTTGCTGACTTTCAAGCATTGGAGAACAGTCAAAGGGACCCAGAGTTAGATTATTTTAGGATGATTTGAATATGGATCAACTGTAAATAAATATAGACAAAATTAAGACAGTGGTTGAATTTAAAAGTCTAGAGAATTGTCTTACCACTAAGATTATACTAGATTTAACTCATTTTCACTGCAGAGATTCATGTGTAAAGCGGTTCACCAATGAGATTGTAATCTTTGGCATGGTTTTAATCTTATTTTGTAGATCTTGCAAAGCAAAAGAGGCATAATCAAAATTTTCAGAAATACATAAATAAGAATATGTTGATGGTTAGAAAAAATATTTGAGTCTTTTAACTTAAGAGCTTTAATTTGATTAAAAACCTATGTTTTGTATTATTATCAATTATTTCAACTTCAGTTGTATTTTCCTGCTGTGTGCTTAAGAATTTGCAGATGACCAAAATTAATTACTTTCTTTTTACTATCATGGACATTTAGACTCTGGTCCTCAAGAATTACTTGCACTTGGGAGGAGTCTGTCTTTGTTAGCCTTGCTTAGCTCTTCTATCTATCTGAGGATAAGTCAAAGGCCTTGCTCGACTATGGCTTCACCTGGAAACATGGAGGAAATTTTCCTCTGTGTTTACCTTCTTTGTAGAATGGATATTAGGTACAGTCTACCTGGTGGGGTCTTCATGTCGTCCCTGGAAAACAAGACAGGTGACTCACCAGGGCTACACTAGGAGTTGATCTTGGAAGGCAAAGAACAAAAATACTATGCCTCTTAATCCCTTTGTGCACATTAGTATAGCTCTACAAGTAGTTACTGAGCACCCAGATTTGTTAACACCAGTTGAGTACTTTAACTACTATGTAATAGATAAAGTTTGGGCAAAACCGAAGTACTTTTAAATAAATTTGATTTGATACACATTTTGTTCTTTTGAGTCAGTTCTGTGTTACCAAGAACAAATAAATAACTTAAGAGAACACGTCTTAATTTGAATAGAGGTTTATTATTATCTTAATTTGAATAGAGGTTTATTATCAGCGTATTGTACTTTGACCTTAGAAATTTATATGTATATTTAAGATCTCTAAGTCTCATCTTCTACTGTCTTATATGACTTAAAGCCCCTTTATGGCTTGCTTAGACTTTCCAGCAAGAATGGCTACTCTTAACTTTTTATATAAATGCTAGGGACCCAAACCCAGGTCCCTCTATTTCCACAGCAAGCCCTCTTACCCATTGAGCCATCTTCCAAGCCCTGGATAAATGCTTATGTTCATTCATCATTTCTTCATATTTTTGTTCTTTATTATATTTTTAGGTTATCATGCAAAGTAATGGGTTTCATTATGACATTTTTACACTTGTTTTCATTTGCTTCTCTGCCCACACATGCAAGCCCCCCCTTTCCAGTCAGTGTTCCTTCTGCCCTTAATAGCAGCATTTCATTGCCCTTTCCCTTACTTAAGGGCTCTTCCTTCCCCACCACAATAACCTGCTACTTTATTCATTTTCCATTACAGAGAAGTTACTGCTTATTCTTTATTTAACTGAGAACTGCAAAGACTCTGAAAAAGAACCTATAGTTCTTACTTGGTCGCTCATGCACTATGTTGGTTGTGCCATAAGATTATTCTAGAGCAATGTTTCTAATCTTCCTAATGCTGAGACCCTTTAAAACAGTTCTTCATGTTGTGTTGTCCCCATCCATAAAGTTATTTTCATTGCTATTTCATTACTAATTTTGCTACTATTGTAAATTGTAATATAAGTATTTTATATGTAGGATATCTGATATACAACCCCTGTAAAAGGGATACTTGACCCACCAAGGAGTTATGATCCACAGGTTAGAACCCTGCTCTAGAGTCATCTGGAACCTAACTTTGACTATAGAACCATGTTGGAGGCCTATACTGACTTAAACCTTTTTATTAACAGTATTTTAAAAATAATTCTCAAAGTACAAGTAAATATGCTGTGAGATTTTTTTCTCTTTAGTATGTGATATACTTTTGTAATTTTAAGTAGAAATTGTCTTTATATAATTATCTATAAATTGTATTTCTATATAAAGAACTTATATAAATCAATTTAAGTATAATTTATGAGAGAAAATATGTGACTCTAAGTTAAATCATGAAGAAGTTACAAAGATGTGAAAATAAGAGTTATTGGACTTAACAGACCTACACCTCCATTAGGATTCTCTCTCTCTCTCTCTCTCTCTCTCTCTCTCTCTCTCTCTCTCTCTCACACACACACACACACACACACACACACACACACACAAAATA